>NW_027478663.1:0-373884 GCF_051014685.1 Ptiloglossa arizonensis
TACTTTCGGATGCAACAGAAATTACGCGGATTCGTCAAACCGTTCGCGAGATATTGCAGTTTGGAGGTGAGAAACGCTTGAGGAACTCAAAATTTTCGCAATTCTGATGCTCGAAACGAATAACTGGAACGGCCTAGGGGAAAACTACACATACCGTTGTAATCGTGCGAGTTTCTACTTTCAGAAGCAACAGAAATTTTGCGGATTGGTCAGTCCGTTCGCGAGATATGGCAGTTTGGAGGTAAGAAACGCTTATGAAACTCAAAATTTTCGCAGTTCTGATGCTCGAAACGAATAACTGGAACGGCCTAGGGGAAAACTACACATACCGTTGTAATCGTGCGGGTTTCTACTTTCAGATGCAACAGAAATTATGCGGATTGGTCAATCCGTTCGCGAGATATGGCCGTTTGGATGTAAGAAACGCTTGAGAAACTCAAAATTTTCGCAGTTCTGATGCTCGACACGAATAACTGGAACGGCCTTGGGAAAACTACACATACCGTTGTAATCGGGCGAGTTTCTACTTTCAGAAGCAACAGAAATTTTGCGGATTGGTCAATCCGTTCGCGAGATATGGCAGTTTGGAGGTAAGAAACGCTTAAGAAACTCAAAATTTTCGCAGTTCTGATGCTCGAAACGAATAACTGGAACGGCCTAGGGGAAAACTACTCATACCGTTGTAATCGGGCGAGTCTCTACTTTCAGATGCAACAGAAATTTTGCGGATTTGTCAATCCGTTCGCGAGATATGGCCGTTTGGATGTAAGAAACGCTTGAGAAACTCAAAATTTTCGCAGTTCTGATGCTCGAAACGAATGACTAGAACGGCCTATGGGAGAAGTACGAATACCGTTGTAATCGGGCGAGTTTCTACTTTCAGATGCAACAGAAATTATGCGGATTGGTCAATCCGTTCGCGAGATATGGCCGTTTGGATGTAAGAAACGCTTGAGAAACTCAAAATTTTCGCAGTTCTGATGCTCGAAACGAATAACTGAAACGGCCTAGGGGAAAACTACACATACCGTTGTAATCGGGCGAGTTTTTACTTTCAGATGCAACAGAAATTTTGCGGATTGGTCAATCCGTTCGCGAGATATGGCAGTTTGGAGGTAAGAAACGCATGAGAAACTCAAATTTTCGCAGTTCTGATGCTCGAAACGAATGACTAGAACGGCCTAGGGGAGAAGTACGCATACCGTTGTAATCGGGCGAGTTTCTACTTTCGGATGCAACAGAAATTACGCGGATTCGTCAATCCGTTCGCGAGATATTGCAGTTTCGATGTAAGAAACGCTTGAGGAACTCAAATTTTCGCACTTCTGATGCTCGAAACGAATAACTAGGACGGCCTAGGGGAAAACTACACCTACCGTTGTAATCGGGCGAGTTTCTACTTTCAGATGCAACAGAAATTTTGCGGATTGATCAATCCGTTCGCGAGATATGACAGTTTGGAGATAAGAAACGCTTGAGAAACTCAAAATTTTCGAAGTTCTGATGCTCGACACGAATAACTGGAACGGCCTAGGGGAAAACTACACATACGTTGTAATCGGGCGAGTTTCTACTTTCAGAAGCAATAGAAATTTTGCGGATTGGTCAATCCGTTCGCGAGATATGGCAGTTTGGAGGTAAGAAACGCTTAAGAAACTCAAAATTTTCGCAGTTCTGATGCTCGAAACGAATAACTGGAACGGCCTAGGGGAAAACTACTCATACCGTTGTAATCGGGCGAGTCTCTACTTTCAGATGCAACAGAAATTTTGCGGATTGGTCAATCCGTTCGCGAGATATGGCAGTTTGGAGGTAAGGAACGCTTGAGAAACTCAAAATTTGCGCAGTTCTGATGCTTGAAACGAATAACTAGAACGGCATAGGGGAGAAGTACGCATACCGTTGTAATCGGGCGAGTTTCCACTTTTGGATGCAACAGAAATTACGCGGATTCGTCAATCCGTTCGCGAGATATGGCAGTTTGGAGGTAAGAAACGCTTGAGAAACTCAAAATTTTCGCAGTTCTGATGCTCGAAACGAATGACTAGAACGGCCTAGGGGAGAAGTACGCATACTGTTGTAATCGGGCGAGATTCTACTTTCGGATGCAACAGAAATTATGCGGATTGGTCAATCCGTTCGCGAGATATTGCAGTTTGGAGGTAAGAAACGCTTGAGGAACTCAAAATTTTCGCAGTTCTGATGCTCGACACGAATAACTGGAACGGCCTAGGGGAAAACTACACATACCGTTGTAATCGGGCGAGTTTCTACTTTCAGAAGCAACAGAAATTTTGCGGATTGGTCAATCCGTTCGCGAGATATGGCAGTTTGGAGGTAAGAAACGCTTAAGAATCTCAAAATTTTCGCAGTTCTGATGCTCGAAACGAATAACTGGAACGGCCTAGGGGAAAACTACACATACCGTTGTAATCGTGCGAGTTTCTACTTTCAGATGCAACAGAAATTTTGCGGATTAATCAATCCGTTCGCGAGATATGGCCGTTTGGATGTAAGAAACGCTTGAGAAACTCAAAATTTGCGCAGTTCTGATGCTTGAAACGAATAACTAGAACGGCCTAGGGGAGAAGTACGCATACCGTTGTAATCGGGCGAGTTTCTACTTTCAGATGCAACAGAAATTTTGCGGATTGATCAATCCGTTCGCGAGGTATGGCAGTTTGGAGGTAAGAAACGCTTGAGAAACTCAAAATTTTTGCAGTTCTGATGCTCGAAACGAATGACTAGAACGGCATAGGGGAGAAGTACGCATACCGTTGTAATCGGGCGAGTTTCTACTTTCGGATGCAACAGAAATTACGCGGATTCGTCAATCCGTTCGCGAGATATGGCAGTTTGGATGTAAGAAACGCTTGAGAAACTCAAAATTTGCGCAGTTCTGATGCTTGAAACGAATAACTAGAACGGCGTAGGGGAGAAGTACGCATACCGTTGTAATCGGGCGAGTTTCTACTTTCGGATGCAACAGAAATTACGCGGATTCGTCAATCCGTTCGCGAGATATTGCAGTTTGGAGGTGAGAAACGCTTGAGGAACTCAAAATTTTCGCAATTCTGATGCTCGAAACGAATAACTGGAACGGCCTAGGGGAAAACTACACATACCGTTGTAATCGTGCGAGTTTCTACTTTCAGAAGCAACAGAAATTTTGCGGATTGGTCAGTCCGTTCGCGAGATATGGCAGTTTGGAGGTAAGAAACGCTTATGAAACTCAAAATTTTCGCAGTTCTGATGCTCGAAACGAATAACTGGAACGGCCTAGGGGAAAACTACACATACCGTTGTAATCGTGCGGGTTTCTACTTTCAGATGCAACAGAAATTATGCGGATTGGTCAATCCGTTCGCGAGATATGGCCGTTTGGATGTAAGAAACGCTTGAGAAACTCAAAATTTTCGCAGTTCTGATGCTCGACACGAATAACTGGAACGGCCTAGGGGAAAACTACACATACCGTTGTAATCGGGCGAGTTTCTACTTTCAGAAGCAACAGAAATTTTGCGGATTGGTCAATCCGTTCGCGAGATATGGCAGTTTGGAGGTAAGAAACGCTTAAGAAACTCAAAATTTTCGCAGTTCTGATGCTCGAAACGAATAACTGGAACGGCCTAGGGGAAAACTACTCATACCGTTGTAATCGGGCGAGTCTCTACTTTCAGATGCAACAGAAATTTTGCGGATTTGTCAATCCGTTCGCGAGATATGGCCGTTTGGATGTAAGAAACGCTTGAGAAACTCAAAATTTTCGCAGTTCTGATGCTCGAAACGAATGACTAGAACGGCCTATGGGAGAAGTACGAATACCGTTGTAATCGGGCGAGTTTCTACTTTCAGATGCAACAGAAATTATGCGGATTGGTCAATCCGTTCGCGAGATATGGCCGTTTGGATGTAAGAAACGCTTGAGAAACTCAAAATTTTCGCAGTTCTGATGCTCGAAACGAATAACTGAAACGGCCTAGGGGAAAACTACACATACCGTTGTAATCGGGCGAGTTTTTACTTTCAGATGCAACAGAAATTTTGCGGATTGGTCAATCCGTTCGCGAGATATGGCAGTTTGGAGGTAAGAAACGCATGAGAAACTCAAAATTTTCGCAGTTCTGATGCTCGAAACGAATGACTAGAACGGCCTAGGGGAGAAGTACGCATACCGTTGTAATCGGGCGAGTTTCTACTTTCGGATGCAACAGAAATTACGCGGATTCGTCAATCCGTTCGCGAGATATTGCAGTTTCGATGTAAGAAACGCTTGAGGAACTCAAAATTTTCGCACTTCTGATGCTCGAAACGAATAACTAGGACGGCCTAGGGGAAAACTACACCTACCGTTGTAATCGGGCGAGTTTCTACTTTCAGATGCAACAGAAATTTTGCGGATTGATCAATCCGTTCGCGAGATATGACAGTTTGGAGATAAGAAACGCTTGAGAAACTCAAAATTTTCGCAGTTCTGATGCTCGACACGAATAACTGGAACGGCCTAGGGGAGAAGTACGCATACCGTTGTAATCGGGCGAGATTCTACTTTCGGATGCAACAGAAATTACGCGGATTCGTCAATCCGTTCGCGAGATATTGCAGTTTGGAGGTAAGAAACGCTTGAGGAACTCAAAATTTTCGCAGTTCTGATGCTCGACACGAATAACTGGAACGGCCTAGGGGAAAACTACACATACCGTTGTAATCGGGCGAGTTTCTACTTTCAGAAGCAACAGAAATTTTGCGGATTGGTCAATCCGTTCGCGAGATATGGCAGTTTGGAGGTAAGAAACGCTTAAGAATCTCAAAATTTTCGCAGTTCTGATGCTCGAAACGAATAACTGGAACGGCCTAGGGGAAAACTACACATACCGTTGTAATCGTGCGAGTTTCTACTTTCAGATGCAACAGAAATTTTGCGGATTAATCAATCCGTTCGCGAGATATGGCCGTTTGGATGTAAGAAACGCTTGAGAAACTCAAAATTTGCTCAGTTCTGATGCTTGAAACGAATAACTAGAACGGCCTAGGGGAGAAGTACGCATACCGTTGTAATCGGGCGAGTTTCTACTTTCAGATGCAACAGAAATTTTGCGGATTGATCAATCCGTTCGCGAGATATGGCAGTTTGGAGGTAAGAAACGCTTGAGAAACTCAAAATTTTCGCAGTTCTGATGCTCGAAACGAATGACTAGAACGGCCTAGGGGAGAAGTACGCATACCGTTGTAATCGGGCGAGTTTCTACTTTCGGATGCAACAGAAATTACGCGGATTCGTCAAACCGTTCGCGAGATATTGCAGTTTGGAGGTGAGAAACGCTTGAGGAACTCAAAATTTTCGCAATTCTGATGCTCGAAACGAATAACTGGAACGGCCTAGGGGAAAACTACACATACCGTTGTAATCGTGCGAGTTTCTACTTTCAGAAGCAACAGAAATTTTGCGGATTGGTCAGTCCGTTCGCGAGATATGGCAGTTTGGAGGTAAGAAACGCTTATGAAACTCAAAATTTTCGCAGTTCTGATGCTCGAAACGAATAACTGGAACGGCCTAGGGGAAAACTACACATACCGTTGTAATCGTGCGGGTTTCTACTTTCAGATGCAACAGAAATTATGCGGATTGGTCAATCCGTTCGCGAGATATGGCCGTTTGGATGTAAGAAACGCTTGAGAAACTCAAAATTTTCGCAGTTCTGATGCTCGAAACGAATAACTGGAACGGCCTAGGGGAAAACTACTCATACCGTTGTAATCGGGCGAGTCTCTACTTTCAGATGCAACAGAAATTTTGCGGATTTGTCAATCCGTTCGCGAGATATGGCCGTTTGGATGTAAGAAACGCTTGAGAAACTCAAAATTTTCGCAGTTCTGATGCTCGAAACGAATGACTAGAACGGCCTATGGGAGAAGTACGAATACCGTTGTAATCGGGCGAGTTTCTACTTTCAGATGCAACAGAAATTATGCGGATTGGTCAATCCGTTCGCGAGATATGGCCGTTTGGATGTAAGAAACGCTTGAGAAACTCAAAATTTTCGCAGTTCTGATGCTCGAAACGAATAACTGAAACGGCCTAGGGGAAAACTACACATACCGTTGTAATCGGGCGAGTTTTTACTTTCAGATGCAACAGAAATTTTGCGGATTGGTCAATCCGTTCGCGAGATATGGCAGTTTGGAAGTAAGAAACGCATGAGAAACTCAAAATTTTCGCAGTTCTGATGCTCGAAACGAATGACTAGAACGGCCTAGGGGAGAAGTACGCATACCGTTGTAATCGGGCGAGTTTCTACTTTCGGATGCAACAGAAATTACGCGGATTCGTCAATCCGTTCGCGAGATATTGCAGTTTCGATGTAAGAAACGCTTGAGGAACTCAAAATTTTCGCACTTCTGATGCTCGAAACGAATAACTAGGACGGCCTAGGGGAAAACTACACCTACCGTTGTAATCGGGCGAGTTTCTACTTTCAGATGCAACAGAAATTTTGCGGATTGATCAATCCGTTCGCGAGATATGACAGTTTGGAGATAAGAAACGCTTGAGAAACTCAAAATTTTCGCAGTTCTGATGCTCGACACGAATAACTGGAACGGCCTAGGGGAAAACTACACATACCGTTGTAATCGGGCGAGTTTCTACTTTCAGAAGCAATAGAAATTTTGCGGATTGGTCAATCCGTTCGCGAGATATGGCAGTTTGGAGGTAAGAAACGCTTAAGAAACTCAAAATTTTCGCAGTTCTGATGCTCGAAACGAATAACTGGAACGGCCTAGGGGAAAACTACTCATACCGTTGTAATCGGGCGAGTCTCTACTTTCAGATGCAACACAAATTTTGCGGATTGGTCAATCCGTTCGCGAGATATGGCAGTTTGGAGGTAAGGAACGCTTGAGAAACTCAAAATTTGCGCAGTTCTGATGCTTGAAACGAATAACTAGAACGGCATAGGGGAGAAGTACGCATACCGTTGTAATCGGGCGAGTTTCCACTTTTGGATGCAACAGAAATTACGCGGATTCGTCAATCCGTTCGCGAGATATGGCAGTTTGGAGGTAAGAAACGCTTGAGAAACTCAAAATTTTCGCAGTTCTGATGCTCGAAACGAATGACTAGAACGGCCTAGGGGAGAAGTACGCATACTGTTGTAATCGGGCGAGATTCTACTTTCGGATGCAACAGAAATTATGCGGATTGGTCAATCCGTTCGCGAGATATTGCAGTTTGGAGGTAAGAAACGCTTGAGGAACTCAAAATTTTCGCAGTTCTGATGCTCGACACGAATAACTGGAACGGCCTAGGGGAAAACTACACATACCGTTGTAATCGGGCGAGTTTCTACTTTCAGAAGCAACAGAAATTTTGCGGATTGGTCAATCCGTTCGCGAGATATGGCAGTTTGGAGGTAAGAAACGCTTAAGAATCTCAAAATTTTCGCAGTTCTGATGCTCGAAACGAATAACTGGAACGGCCTAGGGGAAAACTACACATACCGTTGTAATCGTGCGAGTTTCTACTTTCAGATGCAACAGAAATTTTGCGGATTAATCAATCCGTTCGCGAGATATGGCCGTTTGGATGTAAGAAACGCTTGAGAAACTCAAAATTTGCGCAGTTCTGATGCTTGAAACGAATAACTAGAACGGCCTAGGGGAGAAGTACGCATACCGTTGTAATCGGGCGAGTTTCTACTTTCAGATGCAACAGAAATTTTGCGGATTGATCAATCCGTTCGCGAGGTATGGCAGTTTGGAGGTAAGAAACGCTTGAGAAACTCAAAATTTTCGCAGTTCTGATGCTCGAAACGAATGACTAGAACGGCCTAGGGGAGAAGTACGCATACCGTTGTAATCGGGCGAGTTTCTACTTTCGGATGCAACAGAAATTACGCGGATTCGTCAATCCGTTCGCGAGATATTGCAGTTTGGAGGTGAGAAACGCTTGAGGAACTCAAAATTTTCGCAATTCTGATGCTCGAAACGAATAACTGGAACGGCCTAGGCGAAAACTACACATACCGTTGTAATCGTGCGAGTTTCTACTTTCAGAAGCAACAGAAATTTTGCGGATTGGTCAGTCCGTTCGCGAGATATGGCAGTTTGGAGGTAAGAAACGCTTATGAAACTCAAAATTTTCGCAGTTCTGATGCTCGAAACGAATAACTGGAACGGCCTAGGGGAAAACTACACATACCGTTGTAATCGTGCGGGTTTCTACTTTCAGATGCAACAGAAATTATGCGGATTGGTCAATCCGTTCGCGAGATATGGCCGTTTGGATGTAAGAAACGCTTGAGAAACTCAAAATTTTCGCAGTTCTGATGCTCGACACGAATAACTGGAACGGCCTAGGGGAAAACTACACATACCGTTGTAATCGGGCGAGTTTCTACTTTCAGAAGCAACAGAAATTTTGCGGATTGGTCAATCCGTTCGCGAGATATGGCAGTTTGGAGGTAAGAAACGCTTAAGAAACTCAAAATTTTCGCAGTTCTGATGCTCGAAACGAATATCTGGAACGGCCTAGGGGAAAACTACTCATACCGTTGTAATCGGGCGAGTCTCTACTTTCAGATGCAACAGAAATTTTGCGGATTGGTCAATCCGTTCGCGAGATATGGCCGTTTGGATGTAAGAAACGCTTGAGAAACTCAAAATTTTCGCAGTTCTGATGCTCGAAACGAATGACTAGAACGGCCTATGGGAGAAGTACGAATACCGTTGTAATCGGGCGAGTTTCTACTTTCAGATGCAACAGAAATTATGCGGATTGGTCAATCCGTTCGCGAGATATGGCCGTTTGGATGTAAGAAACGCTTGAGAAACTCAAAATTTTCGCAGTTCTGATGCTCGAAACGAATAACTGAAACGGCCTAGGGGAAAACTACACATACCGTTGTAATCGGGCGAGTTTTTACTTTCAGATGCAACAGAAATTTTGCGGATTGGTCAATCCGTTCGCGAGATATGGCAGTTTGGAGGTAAGAAACGCATGAGAAACTCAAAATTTTCGCAGTTCTGATGCTCGAAACGAATGACTAGAACGGCCTAGGGGAGAAGTACGCATACCGTTGTAATCGGGCGAGTTTCTACTTTCGGATGCAACAGAAATTACGCGGATTCGTCAATCCGTTCGCGAGATATTGCAGTTTGGAGGTAAGAAACGCTTGAGGAACTCAAAATTTTCGCACTTCTGATGCTCGAAACGAATAACTAGAACGGCCTAGGGGAAAACTACACCTACCGTTGTAATCGGGCGAGTTTCTACTTTCAGATGCAACAGAAATTTTGCGGATTGATCAATCCGTTCGCGAGATATGACAGTTTGGAGATAAGAAACGCTTTAGAATCACAAAATTTTCGCAGTTCTGATGCTCGAAACGAATAACTAGGACGGCCCAGGGGAAAAGTGCGCATACCGTTGTAATCGGGCGAGTTTCTACTTTCAGACGCAACAGAAATTTTGCGGATTGGTCGATCCGTTGGCGAGATATGGCAGTTTGGAAGTAAGAAACGCTTGAGAAACTCAAAATTTTCGCAGTTCTGGTGCTCCAAACGAATGACAAGAACGGCCTAGGGGAGAAGTACGCATACCGTTGTAATCGGGCGAGTTTCTACTTTCAGATGCAACAGAAATTTTGCGGATTGGTCAATCCGTTCGCGAGATGTGGCAGTTTGGAGGTAAGAAACGCTTGAGAAACTCAAAATTTTCGCAGTTCTGATGCTCGAAACGAATGACTAGAACGGCCTAGGGGAGAAGTACGCATACCGTTGTAATCGGGCGAGTTTCTACTTTCGGATGCAACAGAAATTACGCGGATTCGTCAATCCGTTCGCGAGATATTGCAGTTTGGAGGTGAGAAACGCTTGAGGAACTCAAAATTTTCGCAATTCTGATGCTCGAAACGAATAACTGGAACGGCCTAGGGGAAAACTACACATACCGTTGTAATCGTGCGAGTTTCTACTTTCAGAAGCAACAGAAATTTTGCGGATTGGTCAGTCCGTTCGCGAGATATGGCAGTTTGGAGGTAAGAAACGCTTATGAAACTCAAAATTTTCGCAGTTCTGATGCTCGAAACGAATAACTGGAACGGCCTAGGGGAAAACTACTCATACCGTTGTAATCGGGCGAGTCTCTACTTTCAGATGCAACAGAAATTTTGCGGATTGGTCAATCCGTTCGCGAGATATGGCAGTTTGGAGGTAAGGAACGCTTGAGAAACTCAAAATTTGCGCAGTTCTGATGCTTGAAACGAATAACTAGAACGGCCTAGGGGAGAAGTACGCATACCGTTGTAATCGGGCGAGTTTCTACTTTCAGATGCAACAGAAATTTTGCGGATTGATTAATCCGTTCGCGAGATATGGCAGTTTGGAGGTAAGAAACGCTTGAGAAACTCAAAATTTTCGCGGTTCTGATGCTCGAAACGAATGACTAGATTGGCCTATGGGAGAAGTACGCATACCGTTGTAATCGGGCGAGTTTCTACTTTCAGATGCAACAGAAATTATGCGGATTGGTCAATCCGTTCGCGAGATATGACCGTTTGGATGTAAGAAACGCTTGAGAAACTCAAAATTTTCGCAGTTCTGATGCTCGAAACGAATGACTAGAACGGCCTATGGGAGAAGTACGAATACCGTTGTAATCGGGCGAGTTTCTACTTTCAGATGCAACAGAAATTATGCGGATTGGTCAATCCGTTCGCGAGATATGGCCGTTTGGATGTAAGAAACGCTTGAGAAACTCAAAATTTTCGCAGTTCTGATGCTCGAAACGAATAACTGAAACGGCCTAGGGGAAAACTACACATACCGTTGTAATCGGGCGAGTTTTTACTTTCAGATGCAACAGAAATTTTGCGGATTGGTCAATCCGTTCGCGAGATATGGCAGTTTGGAGGTAAGAAACGCATGAGAAACTCAAAATTTTCGCAGTTCTGATGCTCGAAACGAATGACTAGAACGGCCTAGGGGAGAAGTACGCATACCGTTGTAATCGGGCGAGTTTCTACTTTCGGATGCAACAGAAATTACGCGGATTCGTCAATCCGTTCGCGAGATATTGCAGTTTGGAGGTAAGAAACGCTTGAGGAACTCTAAATTTTCGCACTTCTGATGCTCGAAACGAATAACTAGAACGGCCTAGGGGAAAACTACACCTACCGTTGTAATCGGGCGAGTTTCTACTTTCAGATGCAACAAAAATTTTGCGGATTGGTCAATCCGTTCGCGAGATGTGGCAGTTTGGAGGTAAGAAACGCTTGAGAAACTCAAAATTTTCGCAGTTCTGATGCTCGAAACGAATGACTAGAACGGCCTAGGGGAGAAGTACGCATACCGTTGTAATCGGGCGAGTTTCTACTTTCGGATGCAACAGAAATTACGCGGATTCGTCAATTCGTTCGCGAGATATTGCAGTTTGGAGGTGAGAAACGCTTGAGGAACTCAAAATTTTCGCAATTCTGATGCTCGAAACGAATAACTGGAACGGCCTAGGGGAAAACTACACATACCGTTGTAATCGTGCGAGTTTCTACTTTCAGAAGCAACAGAAATTTTGCGGATTGGTCAGTCCGTTCGCGAGATATGGCAGTTTGGAGGTAAGAAACGCTTATGAAACTCAAAATTTTCGCAATTCTGATGCTCGAAACGAATAACTGGAACGGCCTAGGGGAAAACTACTCATACCGTTGTAATCGGGCGAGTCTCTACTTTCAGATGCAACAGAAATTTTGCGGATTGGTCAATCCGTTCGCGAGATATGGCAGTTTGGAGGTAAGGAACGCTTGAGAAACTCAAAATTTGCGCAGTTCTGATGCTTGAAACGAATAACTAGAACGGCCTAGGGGAGAAGTACGCATACCGTTGTAATCGGGCGAGTTTCTACTTTCAGATGCAACAGAAATTTTGCGGATTGATTAATCCGTTCGCGAGATATGGCAGTTTGGAGGTAAGAAACGCTTGAGAAACTCAAAATTTTCGCGGTTCTGATGCTCGAAACGAATGACTAGAATGGCCTATGGGAGAAGTACGCATACCGTTGTAATCGGGCGAGTTTCTACTTTCAGATGCAACAGAAATTATGCGGATTGGTCAATCCGTTCGCGAGATATGACCGTTTGGATGTAAGAAACGCTTGAGAAACTCAAAATTTTCGCAGTTCTGATGCTCGAAACGAATAACTGAAACGGCCTAGGGGAAAACTACACCTACCGTTGTAATCGGGCGAGTTTCTACTTTCAGATGCAACAGAAATTTTGCGGATTGATCAATCCGTTCGCGAGATATGACAGTTTGGAGATAAGAAACGCTTTAGAATCACAAAATTTTCGCAGTTCTGATGCTCGAAACGAATAACTAGGACGGCCCAGGGGAAAAGTGCGCATACCGTTGTAATCGGGCGAGTTTCTACTTTCAGACGCAACAGAAATTTTGCGGATTGGTCGATCCGTTCGCGAGATATGGCAGTTTGGAAGTAAGAAACGCTTGAGAAACTCAAAATTTTCGCAGTTCTGGTGCTCCAAACGAATGACAAGAACGGCCTAGGGGAGAAGTACGCATACCGTTGTAATCGGGCGAGTTTCTACTTCCAGATGCAACAGAAATTTTGCGGATTGGTCAATCCGTTCGCGAGATGTGGCAGTTTGGAGGTAAGAAACGCTTGAGAAACTCAAAATTTTCGCAGTTCTGATGCTCGAAACGAATAACTAGAACGTCCTATGGGAAAAGTACGCATACCGATGTAATCGGGCGAGTTTCTACTTTCAGATGCAACAGAAATTTTGCGGATTGGTCGGTCCGTTCGCGAGATATGGCAGTTTGGAAGTAAGAAACGCTTGAGAAACTCAAAATTTTCGCAGTTCTGATGCTCGAAACGAATAACTGGAACGGTCTAGGGGAAAACTACACATACCGTTGTAATCGGGCGAGTTTCTACTTTCAGAAGCAACAGAAATTTTGCGGATTGGTCAATCCGTTCGCGAGATATGGCAGTTTGGAGGTAAGAAACGCTTAAGAAACTCAAAATTTTCGCAGTTCTGATGCTCGAAACGAATAACTGGAACGGTCTAGGGGAAAACTACACATACCGTTGTAATCGGGCGAGTTTCTACTTTCAGATGCAACAGAAATTTTGCGGATTGGTCAATCCGTTCGCGAGATATGGCAGTTTGGAGGTAAGGAACGCTTGAGAAACTCAAAATTTGCGCAGTTCTGATGCTTGAAACGAATAACTAGAACGCCCTAGGGGAGAAGTATGCATACCGTTGTAATCGGGCGAGTTTCTACTTTCAGATGCAACAGAAATTTTGCAGATTGATCAATCCGTTCGCGAGATATGGCAGTTTGGAGGTAAGAAACGCTTCAGAAACTCAAAATTTTCGCAGTTCTGATGCTCGAAACGAATAACTGGAACGGTCTAGGGGAAAACTACACATACCGTTGTAATCGGGCGAGTTTCTACTTTCAGAAGCAACAGAAATTTTGCGGATTGGTCAATCCGTTCGCGAGATATGGCAGTTTGGAGGTAAGAAACGCTTAAGAAACTCAAAATTTTCGCAGTTCTGATGCTCGAAACGAATAACTAGAACGGCCTATGGGAGAAGTACGCATACCGTTGTAATCGGGCGAGTTTCTACTTTCAGATGCAACAGAAATTTTGCGGATTGGTCGGTCCGTTCGCGAGATATGGCAGTTTGGAAGTAAGAAACGCTTGAGAAACTCAAAATTTTCGCAGTTCTGATGCTCGAAACGAATAACTGGAACGGTCTAGGGGAAAACTACACATACCGTTGTAATCGGGCGAGTTTCTACTTTCAGAAGCAACAGAAATTTTGCGGATTGGTCAATCCGTTCGCGAGATATGGCAGTTTGGAGGTAAGAAACGCTTAAGAAACTCAAAATTTTCGCAGTTCTGATGCTCGAAACGAATAACTGGAACGGCCTAGGGGAAAACTACTCATACCGTTGTAATCGTGCGAGTTTCTACTTTCAGAAGCAACAGAAATTTTGCGGATTGGTCAGTCCGTTCGCGAGATATGGCAGTTTGGAGGTAAGAAACGCTTATGAAACTCAAAATTTTCGCAGTTCTGATGCTCGAAACGAATAACTGGAACGGCCTAGGGGAAAACTACTCATACCGTTGTAATCGGGCGAGTCTCTACTTTCAGATGCAACAGAAATTTTGCGGATTGGTCAATCCGTTCGCGAGATATGGCAGTTTGGAGGTAAGGAACGCTTGAGAAACTCAAAATTTGCGCAGTTCTGATGCTTGAAACGAATAACTAGAACGGCCTAGGGGAGAAGTACGCATACCGTTGTAATCGGGCGAGTTTCTACTTTCAGATGCAACAGAAATTTTGCGGATTGATTAATCGGTTCGCGAGATATGGCAGTTTGGAGGTAAGAAACGCTTATGAAACTCAAAATTTTCGCAGTTCTGATGCTCGAAACGAATAACTGGAACGGCCTAGGGGAAAACTACTCATACCGTTGTAATCGGGCGAGTCTCTACTTTCAGATGCAACAGAAATTTTGCGGATTGGTCAATCCGTTCGCGAGATATGGCAGTTTGGAGGTAAGGAACGCTTGAGAAACTCAAAATTTGCGCAGTTCTGATGCTTGAAACGAATAACTAGAACGGCCTAGGGGAGAAGTACGCATACCGTTGTAATCGGGCGAGTTTCTACTTTCAGATGCAACAGAAATTTTGCGGATTGATTAATCCGTTCGCGAGATATGGCAGTTTGGAGGTAAGAAACGCTTGAGAAACTCAAAATTTTCGCGGTTCTGATGCTCGAAACGAATGACTAGAATGGCCTATGGGAGAAGTACGCATACCGTTGTAATCGGGCGAGTTTCTACTTTCAGATGCAACAGAAATTATGCGGATTGGTCAATCCGTTCGCGAGATATGGCCGTTTGGATGTAAGAAACGCTTGAGAAACTCAAAATTTTCGCAGTTCTGATGCTCGAAACGAATGACTAGAACGGCCTATGGGAGAAGTACGAATACCGTTGTAATCGGGCGAGTTTCTACTTTCAGATGCAACAGAAATTATGCGGATTGGTCAATCCGTTCGCGAGATATGGCCGTTTGGATGTAAGAAACGCTTGAGAAACTCAAAATTTTCGCAGTTCTGATGCTCGAAACGAATAACTGAAACGGCCTAGGGGAAAACTACACATACCGTTGTAATCGGGCGAGTTTTTACTTTCAGATGCAACAGAAATTTTGCGGATTGGTCAATCCGTTCGCGAGATATGGCAGTTTGGAGGTAAGAAACGCATGAGAAACTCAAAATTTTCGCAGTTCTGATGCTCGAAACGAATGACTAGAACGGCCTAGGGGAGAAGTACGCATACCGTTGTAATCGGGCGAGTTTCTACTTTCGGATGCAACAGAAATTACGCGGATTCGTCAATCCGTTCGCGAGATATTGCAGTTTGGAGGTAAGAAACGCTTGAGGAACTCTAAATTTTCGCACTTCTGATGCTCGAAACGAATAACTAGAACGGCCTAGGGGAAAACTACACCTACCGTTGTAATCGGGCGAGTTTCTACTTTCAGATGCAACAGAAATTTTGCGGATTGATCATTCCGTTCGCGAGATATGACAGTTTGGAGATAAGAAACGCTTTAGAATCACAAAATTTTCGCAGTTCTGATGCTCGAAACGAATAACTAGGACGGCCCAGGGGAAAAGTGCGCATACCGTTGTAATCGGGCGAGTTTCTACTTTCAGACGCAACAGAAATTTTGCGGATTGGTCGATCCGTTCGCGAGATATGGCAGTTTGGAAGTAAGAAACGCTTGAGAAACTCAAAATTTTCGCAGTTCTGGTGCTCCAAACGAATGACAAGAACGGCCTAGGGGAGAAGTACGCATACCGTTGTAATCGGGCGAGTTTCTACTTCCAGATGCAACAGAAATTTTGCGGATTGGTCAATCCGTTCGCGAGATGTGGCAGTTTGGAGGTAAGAAACGCTTGAGAAACTCAAAATTTTCGCAGTTCTGATGCTTGAAACGAATAACTAGAACGACCTAGGGGAAAAGTACGCATACCGATGTAATCGGGCGAGTTTCTACTTTCAGATGCAACAGAAATTTTGCGGATTGGTCGGTCCGTTCGCGAGATATGGCAGTTTGGAAGTAAGAAACGCTTGAGAAACTCAAAATTTTCGCAGTTCTGATGCTCGAAACGAATAACTGGAACGGTCTAGGGGAAAACTACACATACCGTTGTAATCGGGCGAGTTTCTACTTTCAGAAGCAACAGAAATTTTGCGGATTGGTCAATCCGTTCGCGAGATATGGCAGTTT
This sequence comes from Ptiloglossa arizonensis, assembly GCF_051014685.1. Lineage (NCBI taxonomy): Eukaryota > Metazoa > Arthropoda > Insecta > Hymenoptera > Colletidae > Ptiloglossa > Ptiloglossa arizonensis. The sequence continues at coordinate 16,334 of NW_027478663.1, forward strand.
GGAGGTAAGAAACGCTTAAGAAACTCAAAATTTTCGCAGTTCTGATGCTCGAAACGAATAACTGGAACGGCCTAGGGGAAAACTACTCGTACCGTTGTAATCGGGCGAGTCTCTACTTTCAGATGCAACAGAAATTTTGCGGATTGGTCAATCCGTTCGCGAGATATGGCAGTTTGGAGGTAAGGAACGCTTGAGAAACTCAAAATTTGCGCAGTTCTGATGCTTGAAACGAATAACTAGAACGGCCTAGGGGAGAAGTATGCATACCGTTGTAATCGGGCGAGTTTCTACTTTCAGATGCAACAGAAATTTTGCAGATTGATCAATCCGTTCGCGAGATATGGCAGTTTGGAGGTAAGAAACGCTTCAGAAACTCAAAATTTTCGCAGTTCTGATGCTCGAAACGAATGACTAGAACGGCCTATGGGAGAAGTACGCATACCGTTGTAATCGGGCGAGTTTCTACTTTCAGATGAAGCAGAAATTTTTCGGATTGATCAATCCGTTCGCGAGATATGGCAGTTTAGAGATAAGAAACGCTTGGGAAACTCAAAATTTTCGCAGTTCTGATGCTCGAAACGAATGACTAGAACGGCCTAGGGGAAAACTACACATACCGTTGTAATCGGGCGAGTTTCTACTTTCAGAAGCAACAGAAATTTTGCGGATTGGTCAATCCGTTCGCGAGATATGGCAGTTTGGAGGTAAGAAACGCTTAAGAAACTCAAAATTTTCGCAGTTCTGATGCTCGAAACGAATAACTAGAACGGCCTATGGGAGAAGTACGCATACCGTTGTAATCGGGCGAGTTTCTACTTTCAGATGCAACAGAAATTATGCGGATTGGTCAATCCGTTCGCGAGATATGGCCGTTTGGATGTAAGAAACGCTTGAGAAACTCAAAATTTTCGCAGTTCTGATGCTCGACACGAATAACTGGAACGGCCTAGGGGAAAACTACACATACCGTTGTAATCGGGCGAGTTTCTACTTTCAGATGCAACAGAAAATTTGCGGATTGGTCAATCCGTTCGCGAGATGTGGCAGTTTGGAGGTAAGAAACGCTTGAGAAACTCAAAATTTTCGCAGTTCTGATGCTCGAAACGAATAACTAGAACGACCTAGGGGAAAAGTACGCATACCGATGTAATCGGGCGAGTTTCTACTTTCAGATGCAACAGAAATTTTGCGGATTGGTCGGTCCGTTCGCGAGATATGGCAGTTTGGAAGTAAGAAACGCTTGAGAAATTCAAAATTTTCGCAGTTCTGATGCTCGAAACGAATAACTAGAACGGCCTATGGGAGAAGTACGCATACCGTTGTAATCGGGCGAGTTTCTACTTTCAGATGCAACAGAAATTTTGCGGATTGGTCAATCTGTTCGCGAGATATGGCAATTTGGAAGTAAGAAACGCTTGAGAAACTCAAAATTTTCGCAGTTCTGATGCTCGAAACGAATGACTAGAACGGCCTAGGGGAGAAGTACGCATACCGTTGTAATCGGGCGAGTTTCTACTTTCAGATGCAACAGAAATTTTGCGGATTGATTAATCGGTTCGCGAGATATGGCAGTTTGGAGGTAAGAAACGCTTATGAAACTCAAAATTTTCGCAGTTCTGATGCTCGAAACGAATAACTGGAACGGCCTAGGGGAAAACTACTCATACCGTTGTAATCGGGCGAGTCTCTACTTTCAGATGCAACAGAAATTTTGCGGATTGGTCAATCCGTTCGCGAGATATGGCAGTTTGGAGGTAAGGAACGCTTGAGAAACTCAAAATTTGCGCAGTTCTGATGCTTGAAACGAATAACTAGAACGGCCTAGGGGAGAAGTACGCATACCGTTGTAATCGGGCGAGTTTCTACTTTCAGATGCAACAGAAATTTTGCGGATTGATTAATCCGTTCGCGAGATATGGCAGTTTGGAGGTAAGAAACGCTTGAGAAACTCAAAATTTTCGCGGTTCTGATGCTCGAAACGAATGACTAGAATGGCCTATGGGAGAAGTACGCATACCGTTGTAATCGGGCGAGTTTCTACTTTCAGATGCAACAGAAATTATGCGGATTGGTCAATCCGTTCGCGAGATATGGCCGTTTGGATGTAAGAAACGCTTGAGAAACTCAAAATTTTCGCAGTTCTGATGCTCGAAACGAATGACTAGAACGGCCTATGGGAGAAGTACGAATACCGTTGTAATCGGGCGAGTTTCTACTTTCAGATGCAACAGAAATTATGCGGATTGGTCAATCCGTTCGCGAGATATGGCCGTTTGGATGTAAGAAACGCTTGAGAAACTCAAAATTTTCGCAGTTCTGATGCTCGAAACGAATAACTGAAACGGCCTAGGGGAAAACTACACATACCGTTGTAATCGGGCGAGTTTTTACTTTCAGATGCAACAGAAATTTTGCGGATTGGTCAATCCGTTCGCGAGATATGGCAGTTTGGAGGTAAGAAACGCATGAGAAACTCAAAATTTTCGCAGTTCTGATGCTCGAAACGAATGACTAGAACGGCCTAGGGGAGAAGTACGCATACCGTTGTAATCGGGCGAGTTTCTACTTTCGGATGCAACAGAAATTACGCGGATTCGTCAATCCGTTCGCGAGATATTGCAGTTTGGAGGTAAGAAACGCTTGAGGAACTCTAAATTTTCGCACTTCTGATGCTCGAAACGAATAACTAGAACGGCCTAGGGGAAAACTACACCTACCGTTGTAATCGGGCGAGTTTCTACTTTCAGATGCAACAGAAATTTTGCGGATTGATCATTCCGTTCGCGAGATATGACAGTTTGGAGATAAGAAACGCTTTAGAATCACAAAATTTTCGCAGTTCTGATGCTCGAAACGAATAACTAGGACGGCCCAGGGGAAAAGTGCGCATACCGTTGTAATCGGGCGAGTTTCTACTTTCAGACGCAACAGAAATTTTGCGGATTGGTCGATCCGTTCGCGAGATATGGCAGTTTGGAAGTAAGAAACGCTTGAGAAACTCAAAATTTTCGCAGTTCTGGTGCTCCAAACGAATGACAAGAACGGCCTAGGGGAGAAGTACGCATACCGTTGTAATCGGGCGAGTTTCTACTTCCAGATGCAACAGAAATTTTGCGGATTGGTCAATCCGTTCGCGAGATGTGGCAGTTTGGAGGTAAGAAACGCTTGAGAAACTCAAAATTTTCGCAGTTCTGATGCTTGAAACGAATAACTAGAACGACCTAGGGGAAAAGTACGCATACCGATGTAATCGGGCGAGTTTCTACTTTCAGATGCAACAGAAATTTTGCGGATTGGTCGGTCCGTTCGCGAGATATGGCAGTTTGGAAGTAAGAAACGCTTGAGAAACTCAAAATTTTCGCAGTTCTGATGCTCGAAACGAATAACTGGAACGGTCTAGGGGAAAACTACACATACCGTTGTAATCGGGCGAGTTTCTACTTTCAGAAGCAACAGAAATTTTGCGGATTGGTCAATCCGTTCGCGAGATATGGCAGTTTGGAGGTAAGAAACGCTTAAGAAACTCAAAATTTTCGCAGTTCTGATGCTCGAAACGAATAACTGGAACGGCCTAGGGGAAAACTACTCGTACCGTTGTAATCGGGCGAGTCTCTACTTTCAGATGCAACAGAAATTTTGCGGATTGGTCAATCCGTTCGCGAGATATGGCAGTTTGGAGGTAAGGAACGCTTGAGAAACTCAAAATTTGCGCAGTTCTGATGCTTGAAACGAATAACTAGAACGGCCTAGGGGAGAAGTATGCATACCGTTGTAATCGGGCGAGTTTCTACTTTCAGATGCAACAGAAATTTTGCAGATTGATCAATCCGTTCGCGAGATATGGCAGTTTGGAGGTAAGAAACGCTTCAGAAACTCAAAATTTTCGCAGTTCTGATGCTCGAAACGAATGACTAGAACGGCCTATGGGAGAAGTACGCATACCGTTGTAATCGGGCGAGTTTCTACTTTCAGATGAAGCAGAAATTTTTCGGATTGATCAATCCGTTCGCGAGATATGGCAGTTTAGAGATAAGAAACGCTTGGGAAACTCAAAATTTTCGCAGTTCTGATGCTCGAAACGAATGACTAGAACGGCCTAGGGGAAAACTACACATACCGTTGTAATCGGGCGAGTTTCTACTTTCAGAAGCAACAGAAATTTTGCGGATTGGTCAATCCGTTCGCGAGATATGGCAGTTTGGAGGTAAGAAACGCTTAAGAAACTCAAAATTTTCGCAGTTCTGATGCTCGAAACGAATAACTAGAACGGCCTATGGGAGAAGTACGCATACCGTTGTAATCGGGCGAGTTTCTACTTTCAGATGCAACAGAAATTATGCGGATTGGTCAATCCGTTCGCGAGATATGGCCGTTTGGATGTAAGAAACGCTTGAGAAACTCAAAATTTTCGCAGTTCTGATGCTCGACACGAATAACTGGAACGGCCTAGGGGAAAACTACACATACCGTTGTAATCGGGCGAGTTTCTACTTTCAGATGCAACAGAAAATTTGCGGATTGGTCAATCCGTTCGCGAGATGTGGCAGTTTGGAGGTAAGAAACGCTTGAGAAACTCAAAATTTTCGCAGTTCTGATGCTCGAAACGAATAACTAGAACGACCTAGGGGAAAAGTACGCATACCGATGTAATCGGGCGAGTTTCTACTTTCAGATGCAACAGAAATTTTGCGGATTGGTCGGTCCGTTCGCGAGATATGGCAGTTTGGAAGTAAGAAACGCTTGAGAAATTCAAAATTTTCGCAGTTCTGATGCTCGAAACGAATAACTAGAACGGCCTATGGGAGAAGTACGCATACCGTTGTAATCGGGCGAGTTTCTACTTTCAGATGCAACAGAAATTTTGCGGATTGGTCAATCTGTTCGCGAGATATGGCAATTTGGAAGTAAGAAACGCTTGAGAAACTCAAAATTTTCGCAGTTCTGATGCTCGAAACGAATGACTAGAACGGCCTAGGGGAGAAGTACGCATACCGTTGTAATCGGGCGAGTTTCTACTTTCAGATGCAACAGAAATTTTGCGGATTGGTCAATCTGTTCGCGAGATATGGCAATTTGGAAGTAAGAAACGCTTGAGAAACTCAAAATTTTCGCAGTTCTGATGCTCGAAACGAATGACTAGAACGGCCTAGGGGAGAAGTACGCATACCGTTGTAATTGGGCGAGTTTCTACTTTCGGATGCAACAGAAATTACGCGGATTCGTCAATCCGTTCGCGAGATATTGCAGTTTGGAGGTAAGAAACGCTTGAGGAACTCTAAATTTTCGCACTTCTGATGCTCGAAACGAATAACTAGAACGGCCTAGGGGAAAACTACACCTACCGTTGTAATCGGGCGAGTTTCTACTTTCAGATGCAACAGAAATTTTGCGGATTGATCATTCCGTTCGCGAGATATGACAGTTTGGAGATAAGAAACGCTTTAGAATCACAAAATTTTCGCAGTTCTGATGCTCGAAACGAATAACTAGGACGGCCCAGGGGAAAAGTGCGCATACCGTTGTAATCGGGCGAGTTTCTACTTTCAGACGCAACAGAAATTTTGCGGATTGGTCGATCCGTTCGCGAGATATGGCAGTTTGGAAGTAAGAAACGCTTGAGAAACTCAAAATTTTCGCAGTTCTGGTGCTCCAAACGAATGACAAGAACGGCCTAGGGGAGAAGTACGCATACCGTTGTAATCGGGCGAGTTTCTACTTCCAGATGCAACAGAAATTTTGCGGATTGGTCAATCCGTTCGCGAGATGTGGCAGTTTGGAGGTAAGAAACGCTTGAGAAACTCAAAATTTTCGCAGTTCTGATGCTTGAAACGAATAACTAGAACGACCTAGGGGAAAAGTACGCATACCGATGTAATCGGGCGAGTTTCTACTTTCAGATGCAACAGAAATTTTGCGGATTGGTCGGTCCGTTCGCGAGATATGGCAGTTTGGAAGTAAGAAACGCTTGAGAAACTCAAAATTTTCGCAGTTCTGATGCTCGAAACGAATAACTGGAACGGTCTAGGGGAAAACTACACATACCGTTGTAATCGGGCGAGTTTCTACTTTCAGAAGCAACAGAAATTTTGCGGATTGGTCAATCCGTTCGCGAGATATGGCAGTTTGGAGGTAAGAAACGCTTAAGAAACTCAAAATTTTCGCAGTTCTGATGCTCGAAACGAATAACTGGAACGGCCTAGGGGAAAACTACTCGTACCGTTGTAATCGGGCGAGTCTCTACTTTCAGATGCAACAGAAATTTTGCGGATTGGTCAATCCGTTCGCGAGATATGGCAGTTTGGAGGTAAGGAACGCTTGAGAAACTCAAAATTTGCGCAGTTCTGATGCTTGAAACGAATAACTAGAACGGCCTAGGGGAGAAGTATGCATACCGTTGTAATCGGGCGAGTTTCTACTTTCAGATGCAACAGAAATTTTGCAGATTGATCAATCCGTTCGCGAGATATGGCAGTTTGGAGGTAAGAAACGCTTCAGAAACTCAAAATTTTCGCAGTTCTGATGCTCGAAACGAATGACTAGAACGGCCTATGGGAGAAGTACGCATACCGTTGTAATCGGGCGAGTTTCTACTTTCAGATGAAGCAGAAATTTTTCGGATTGATCAATCCGTTCGCGAGATATGGCAGTTTAGAGATAAGAAACGCTTGGGAAACTCAAAATTTTCGCAGTTCTGATGCTCGAAACGAATGACTAGAACGGCCTAGGGGAAAACTACACATACCGTTGTAATCGGGCGAGTTTCTACTTTCAGAAGCAACAGAAATTTTGCGGATTGGTCAATCCGTTCGCGAGATATGGCAGTTTGGAGGTAAGAAACGCTTAAGAAACTCAAAATTTTCGCAGTTCTGATGCTCGAAACGAATAACTAGAACGGCCTATGGGAGAAGTACGCATACCGTTGTAATCGGGCGAGTTTCTACTTTCAGATGCAACAGAAATTATGCGGATTGGTCAATCCGTTCGCGAGATATGGCCGTTTGGATGTAAGAAACGCTTGAGAAACTCAAAATTTTCGCAGTTCTGATGCTCGACACGAATAACTGGAACGGCCTAGGGGAAAACTACACATACCGTTGTAATCGGGCGAGTTTCTACTTTCAGATGCAACAGAAAATTTGCGGATTGGTCAATCCGTTCGCGAGATGTGGCAGTTTGGAGGTAAGAAACGCTTGAGAAACTCAAAATTTTCGCAGTTCTGATGCTCGAAACGAATAACTAGAACGACCTAGGGGAAAAGTACGCATACCGATGTAATCGGGCGAGTTTCTACTTTCAGATGCAACAGAAATTTTGCGGATTGGTCGGTCCGTTCGCGAGATATGGCAGTTTGGAAGTAAGAAACGCTTGAGAAATTCAAAATTTTCGCAGTTCTGATGCTCGAAACGAATAACTAGAACGGCCTATGGGAGAAGTACGCATACCGTTGTAATCGGGCGAGTTTCTACTTTCAGATGCAACAGAAATTTTGCGGATTGGTCAATCTGTTCGCGAGATATGGCAATTTGGAAGTAAGAAACGCTTGAGAAACTCAAAATTTTCGCAGTTCTGATGCTCGAAACGAATGACTAGAACGGCCTAGGGGAGAAGTACGCATACCGTTGTAATCGGGCGAGTTTCTACTTTCAGATGCAACAGAAATTTTGCGGATTGGTCAATCTGTTCGCGAGATATGGCAATTTGGAAGTAAGAAACGCTTGAGAAACTCAAAATTTTCGCAGTTCTGATGCTCGAAACGAATGACTAGAACGGCCTAGGGGAGAAGTACGCATACCGTTGTAATCGGGCGTGTTTCTACTTTCAGATGCAACAGAAATTTTGCGGATTGATCAATCCGTTCGCGAGATATGGCCGTTTGGATGTAAGAAACGCTTGAGAAACTCAAAATTTTCGCAGTTCTGATGCTCGAAACGAATAACTGGAACGGCCTAGGGGAAAACTACACATACCGTTGTAATCGGGCGAGTCTCTACTTTCAGATGCAACAGAAATTTTGCGGATTGGTCAATCCGTTCGCGAGATATGGCAGTTTGGAGGTAAGGAACGCTTGAGAAACTCAAAATTTGCGCAGTTCTGATGCTTGAAACGAATAACTAGAACGGCCTAGGGGAGAAGTACGCATACCGTTGTAATCGGGCGAGTTTCTACTTTCAGATGCAACAGAAATTTTGCGGATTGATCAATCCGTTCGCGAGATATGGCAGTTTGGAGGTAAGAAACGCTTGAGAAACTCAAAATTTTCGCAGTTCTGATGCTCGAAACGAATGACTAGAACGGCCTATGGGAGAAGTACGCATACCGTTGTAATCGGGCGAGTTTCTACTTTCAGATGCAACAGAAATTTTGCGGATTGGTCAATCTGTTCGCGAGATATGGCAATTTGGAAGTAAGAAACGCTTGAGAAACTCAAAATTTTCGCAGTTCTGATGCTCGAAACGAATGACTAGAACGGCCTAGGGGAGAAGTACGCATACCGTTGTAATCGGGCGTGTTTCTACTTTCAGATGCAACAGAAATTTTGCGGATTGATCAATCCGTTCGCGAGATATGACAGTTTGGAGGTAAGAAACGCTTGAGAAACTCAAAATTTTCGCAGTTCTGATGCTCGAAACGAATAACTGGAACGGCCTAGGGGAAAACTACACATGCCGTTGTAATCGGGCGAGTTTCTACTTTCGGATGCAACAGAAATTACGCGGATTCGTCAATCCGTTCGCGAGATATGGCAGTTTGGAGGTAAGAAACGCTTGAGAAACTCAAAATTTTCGCAGTTCTGATGCTCGAAACGAATGACTAGAACGGCGTAGGGGAGAAGTATGCATACCGTTGTGATCGGGCGAGTTTCTACTTTCAGAAGCAACAGAAATTTTGCGGATTGGTCAATCCGTTCGCGAGATATGGCAGTTTGGAGGTAAGAAACGCTTAAGAAACTCAAAATTTTCGCAGTTCTGATGCTCGAAACGAATAACTAGAACGGCCTATGGGAGAAGTACGCATACCGTTGTAATCGGGCGAGTTTCTACTTTCAGATGCAACAGAAATTATGCGGATTGGTCAATCCGTACGCGAGATATGGCCGTTTGGATGTAAGAAACGCTTGAGAAACTCAAAATTTTCGCAGTTCTGATGCTCGACACGAATAATTGGAACGGCCTAGGGGAAAACTACACATACCGTTGTAATCGGGCGAGTTTCTACTTTCAGATGCAACAGAAATTTTGCGGATTGGTCAATCCGTTCGCGAGATATGGCAGTTTGGAGGTAAGAAACGCTTAAGAAACTCAAAATTTTCGCAGTTCTGATGCTCGAAACGAATAACTGGAACGGCCTAGGGGAAAACTACTCATACCGTTGTAATCGGGCGAGTCTCTACTTTCAGATGCAACAGAAATTTTGCGGATTGGTCAATCCATTCGCGAGATATGGCCGTTTGGATGTAAGAAACGCTTGAGAAACTCAAAATTTTCGCAGTTCTGATGCTCGAAACGAATAACTAGAACGACCTAGGGGAAAAGTACGCATACCGATGTAATCGGGCGAGTCTCTACTTTCAGATGCAACAGAAATTTTGCGGATTGGTCAATCCGTTCGCCAGATATGGCAGTTTGGAGGTAAGTAACGCTTGAGAAACTCAAAATTTGCGCAGTTCTGATGCTTGAAACGAATAACTAGAACGGCCTAGGGGAGAAGTACGCATACCGTTGTAATCGGGCGAGTTTCTACTTTCAGATGCAACAGAAATTTTGCGGATTGATCAATCCGTTCGCGAGATATGGCAGTTTGGAGGTAAGAAACGCTTGAGAAACTCAAAATTTTCGCAGTTCTGATGCTCGAAACGAATGACTAGAACGGCATAGGGGAGAAGTACGCATACCGTTGTAATCGGGCGAGTTTCTACTTTCGGATGCAACAGAAATTACGCGGATTCGTCAATCCGTTCGCGAGATATGGCAGTTTGGAGGTAAGAAACGCTTGAGAAACTCAAAATTTTCGCAGTTCTGATGCTCGAAACGAATGACTAGAATGGCCTAGGGGAAAACTACACATACCGTTGTAATCGTGCGGGTTTCTACTTTCAGATGCAACAGAAATTATGCGGATTGGTCAATCCGTTCGCGAGATATGGCCGTTTGGATGTAAGAAACGCTTGAGAAACTCAAAATTTTCGCAGTTCTGATGCTCGACACGAATAACTGGAACGGCCTAGGGGAAAACTACTCATACCGTTGTAATCGGGCGAGTCTCTACTTTCAGATGCAACAGAAATTTTGCGGATTGGTCAATCCGTTCGCGAGATATGGCAGTTTGGAGGTAAGGAACGCTTGGGAAACTCAAAATTTGCGCAGTTCTGATGCTTGAAACGAATAACTAGAACGGCCTAGGGGAGAAGTACGCATACCGTTGTAATCGGGCGAGTTTCTACTTTCAGATGCAACAGAAATTTTGCGGATTGATCAATCCGTTCGCGAAATATGGCAGTTTGGAGGTAAGAAACGCTTGTGAAACTCAAAATTTTCGCAGTTCTGGTGCTCGAAACGAATGACTAGAACGGCATAGGGGAGAAGTACGCATACCGTTGTAATCGGGCGAGTTTCTACTTTTGGATGCAACAGAAATTACGCGGATTCGTCAATCCGTTCGCGAGATATGGCAGTTTGGAGGTAAGAAACGCTTGAGAAACTCAAAATTTTCGCAGTTCTGATGCTCGAAACGAATGACTAGAACGGCCTAGGGGAGAAGTACGCATACCGTTGTAATCGGGCGAGATTCTACTTTCGGATGCAACAGAAATTATGCGGATTGGTCAATCCGTTCGCGAGATATTGCAGTTTGGAGGTAAGAAACGCTTGAGGAACTCAAAATTTTCGCAGTTCTGATGCTCGACACGAATAACTGGAACGGCCTAGGGGAAAACTACACATACCGTTGTAATCGGGCGAGTTTCTACTTTCAGAAGCAACAGAAATTTTGCGGAGTGGTCAATCCGTTCGCGAGATATGGCAGTTTGGAGGTAAGAAACGCTTAAGATTCTCAAAATTTTCGCAGTTCTGATGCTCGAAACGAATAACTGGAACGGCCTAGGGGAAAACTACACATACCGTTGTAATCGTGCGAGTTTCTACTTTCAGATGCAACAGAAATTTTGCGGATTAATCAATCCGTTCGCGAGATATGGCCGTTTGGATGTAAGAAACGCTTGAGAAACTCAAAATTTGCGCAGTTCTGATGCTTGAAACGAATAACTAGAACGGCCTAGGGGAGAAGTACGCATACCGTTGTAATCGGGCGAGTTTCTACTTTCAGATGCAACAGAAATTTTGCGGATTGATTAATCCGTTCGCGAGATATGGCAGTTTGGAGGTAAGAAACGCTTGAGAAACTCAAAATTTTCGCAGTTCTGATGCTCGAAACGAATGACTAGAATGGCCTATGGGAGAAGTACGCATACCGTTGTAATCGGGCGAGTTTCTACTTTCAGATGCAACAGAAATTATGCGGATTGGTCAATCCGTTCGCGAGATATGGCCGTTTGGATGTAAGAAACGCTTGAGAAACTCAAAATTTTCGCAGTTCTGATGCTCGAAACGAATGACTAGAACGGCCTAGGGGAAAACTACACATACCGTTGTAATCGGGCGAGTTTCTACTTTCAGAAGCAACAGAAATTTTGCGGATTGGTCAATCCGTTCGCGAGATATGGCAGTTTGGAGGCAAGCAACGCTTGAGAAACTCAAAATTTTCGCAGTTCTGATGCTCGATACGAATGACTAGAACGGCCTAGGGGAGAAGTACGCATACCGTTGTAATCGGGCGAGATTCTACTTTCGGATGCAACAGAAATTACGCGGATTCGTCAATCCGTTCGCGAGATATTGCAGTTTGGAGGTAAGAAACGCTTGAGGAACTCAAAATTTTCGCATTTCTGATGCTCGAAACGAATAACTGGAACGGCCTAGGGGAAAACTACACATACCGTTGTAATCGTGCGGGTTTCTACTTTCAGATGCAACAGAAATTATGCGGATTGGTCAATCCGTTCGCGAGATATGGCCGTTTGGATGTAAGAAACGCTTGAGAAACTCAAAATTTTCGCAGTTCTGATGCTCGACACGAATAACTGGAACGGCCTAGGGGAAAACTACACATACCGTTGTAATCGGGCGAGTTTCTACTTTCAGAAGCAACAGAAATTTTGCGGATTGGTCAATCCGTTCGCGAGATATGGCAGTTTGGATGTAAGAAACGCTTAAGAAACTCAAAATTTTCGCAGTTCTGATGCTCGAAACGAATAACTGGAACGGCCTAGGGGAAAACTACTCATACCGTTGTAATCGGGCGAGTTTCTACTTTCAGAAGCAACAGAAATTTTGCGGATTGGTCAATCCGTTCGCGAGATATGGCAGTTTGGAGGTAAGAAACGCTTAAGAAACTCAAAATTTTCGCAGTTCTGATGCTCGAAACGAATAACTGTAACGGCCTAGGGGAAAACTACTCATACCGTTGTAATCGGGCGAGTCTCTACTTTCAGATGCAACAGAAATTTTGCGGATTGGTCAATCCTTTCGCGAGATATGGCAGTTTGGAGGTAAGGAACGCTTGAGAAACTCAAAATTTTCGCAGTTCTGATGCTCGAAACGAATGACTAGAACGGCCTAGGGGAGAAGTACGCATACCGTTGTAATCGGGCGAGTTTCTACTTTCGGATGCAACAGAAATGACGCGGATTCGTCAATCCGTTCGCGAGATATTGCAGTTTGGAGGTGAGAAACGCTTGAGGAACTCAAAATTTTCGCAATTCTGATGCTCGAAACGAACAACTGGAACGGCCTAGGGGAAAACTACACATACCGTTGTAATCGTGCGAGTTTCTACTTTCAGATGCAACAGAAATTATGCGGATTGGTCAATCCGTTCGCGAGATATGGCCGTTTGGATGTAAGAAACGCTTGAGAAACTCAAAATTTTCGCAGTTCTGATGCTCGACACGAATAACTGGAACGGCCTAGGGGAAAACTACACATACCGTTGTAATCGGGCGAGTTTCTACTTTCAGAAGCAACAGAAACTTTGCGGATTGGTCAATCCGTTCGCGAGATATGGCAGTTTGGAGGTAAGAAACGCTTAAGAAACTCAAAATTTTCGCAGTTCTGATGCTCGAAACGAATGACTAGAACGGCCTAGGGGAGAAGTACGCATACCGTTGTAATCGGGCGAGTCTCTACTTTCAGATGCAACAGAAATTTTGCGGATTGATCAATCCGTTCGCGAGATATGGAAGTTTGGAGGTAAGAAACGCTTAAGAAACTCAAAATTTTCGCAGTTCTGATGCTCGAAACGAATAACTGCAACGGCCTAGGGGAAAACTACTCATACCGTTGTAATCGGGCGAGTCTCTACTTTCAGAAGCAACAGAAATTTTGCGGATTGGTCAATCCGTTCGCGAGATATGGAAGTTTGGAGGTAAGAAACGCTTAAGAAACTCAAAATTTTCGCAGTTCTGATGCTCGAAACGAATAACTGCAACGGCCTAGGGGAAAACTACTCATACCGTTGTAATCGGGCGAGTCTCTACTTTCAGATGCAACAGAAATTTTGCGGATTGGTCAATCCGTTCGCGAGATATGGCAGTTTGGAGGTAAGGAACGCTTGAGAAACTCAAAATTTGCGCAGTTCTGATGCTTGAAACGAATAACTAGAACGGCCTAGGGGAGAAGTACGCATACCGTTGTAATCGGGCGAGTTTCTACTTTCAGATGCAACAGAAATTTTGCGGATTGATCAATCCGTTCGCGAGATATGGCAGTTTGGAGGTAAGAAACGCTTGAGAAACTCAAAATTTTCGCAGTTCTGATGCTCGAAACGAATGACTAGAACGGCCTAGGGGAAAACTACTCATACCGTTGTAATCGGGCGAGTCTCTACTTTCAGATGCAACAGAAATTTTGCGGATTGGTCAATCCGTTCGCGAGATATGGCAGTTTGGAGGTAAGAAACGCTTGAGAAACTCAAAATTTTCGCAGATCTGATGCTCGAAACGAATGACTGGAACGCCCTAGGGGAAAACTACACATACCGTTGTAATCGGGCGAGTTTCTACTTTCAGATGCAACAGAAATTTTGCGGATTGGTCGATCCGTTCGCGAGATGTGGCAGTTTGGAAGTAAGAAACGCTTGAGAAACTCAAAATTTTCGCAGTTCTGATGCTCGAAACGAATGACTAGAACGGCCTATGGGAGAAGTACGCATACCGTTGTAATCGGGCGAGTTTCTACTTTCAGATGCAACAGAAATTATGCGGATTGGTCAGTCCGTTAGCGAGATATGGCCGTTTGGATGTAAGAAACGCTTGAGAAACTCAAAATTTTCGCAGTTCTGATGCTCGAAACGAATAACAGGAACGGCCTAGGGGAAAACTACACATACCGTTGTAATCGGGCGAGTTTTTACTTTCAGATGCAACAGAAATTTTGCGGATTGGTCAATCCGTTCGCGAGATATGGCAGTTTGGAGGTAAGAAACGCATGAGAAACTCAAAATTTTCGCAGTTCTGATGCTCGAAACGAATGACTAGAACGGCCTAGGGGAGAAGTACGCATACCGTTGTAATCGGGCGAGTTTCTAGTTTCGGATGCAACAGAAATTACGCGGATTCGTCAATCCGTTCGCGAGATATTGCAGTTTGGAGGTAAGAAACGCTTGAGGAACTCAAAATTTTCGCATTTCTGATGCTCGAAACGAATAACTAGAACGGCATGTGGGAGAAGTACGCATACCGTTGTAATCGGGCGAGTTTCTACTTTCAGATGCAACAGAAATTTTTCGGATTGATCAATCCGTTCGCGAGATATGGCAGTTTAGAGATAAGAAACGCTTGAGAAACTCAAAATTTTCGCAGTTCTGATGCTCGAAACGAATGACTGGAACGCCCTAGGGGAAAACTACACATACCGTTGTAATCGGGCGAGTTTCTACTTTCAGATGCAACAGAAATTTTGCGGATTGGTCAGTCCGTTAGCGAGATATGGCCGTTTGGATGTAAGAAACGCTTGAGAAACTCAAAATTTTCGCAGTTCTGATGCTCGAAACGAATAACTGGAACGGCCTAGGGGAAAACTACACATACCGTTGTAATCGGGCGAGTTTTTACTTTCAGATGCAACAGAAATTTTGCGGATTGGTCAATCCGTTCGCGAGATATGGCAGTTTGGAGGTAAGAAACGCATGAGAAACTCAAAATTTTCGCAGTTCTGATGCTCGAAACGAATGACTAGAACGGCCTAGGGGAGAAGTACGCATACCGTTGTAATCGGGCGAGTTTCTAGTTTCGGATGCAACAGAAATTACGCGGATTCGTCAATCCGTTCGTGAGATATTGCAGTTTGGAGGTAAGAAACGCTCGAGGAACTCAAAATTTTCGCATTTCTGATGCTCGAAACGAATAACTAGAACGGCCTATGGGAGAAGTACGCATACCGTTGTAATCGGGCGAGTTTCTACTTTCAGATGCAACAGAAATTTTTCGGATTGATCAATCCGTTCGCGAGATATGGCAGTTTAGAGATAAGAAACGCTTGAGAAACTCAAAATTTTCGCAGTTCTGATGCTCGAAACGAATAACTGGAACGGCCTAGGGGAAAACTACACATACCGTTGTAATCGGGCGAGTTTTTACTTTCAGATGCAACAGAAATTTTGCGGATTGGTCAATCCGTTCGCGAGATATGGCAGTTTGGAGGTAAGAAACGCATGAGAAACTCAAAATTTTCGCAGTTCTGATGCTCGAAACGAATGACTAGAACGGCCTAGGGGAGAAGTACGCATACCGTTGTAATCGGGCGAGTTTCTACTTTCGGATGCAACAGAAATTACGCGGATTCGTCAATCCGTTCGCGAGATATTGCAGTTTGGAGGTAAGAAACGCTTGAGGAACTCAAAATTTTCGCATTTCTGATGCTCGAAACGAATAACTAGAACGGCCTAGGGGAAAACTACACCTACCGTTGTAATCGGGCGAGTTTCTACTTTCAGATGCAACAGAAATTTTGCGGATTGATCAATCCGTTCGCGAGATATGACAGTTTGGAGATAAGAAACGCTTTAGAAACTCAAAATTTTCGCAGTTCTGATGCTCGAAACGAATGACTAGGACGGCTCAGGGGAAAAGTGCGCATACCGTTGTAATCGGGCGAGTTTCTACTTTCAAATGCAACAGAAATTTTGCGGATTGGTCAATCCGTTCGCGAGATATGGCAGTTTGGAGGTAAGAAACGCTCAAGAAACTCAAAATTTTCGCATTTCTGATGCTCGAAACGAATAACTGGAACGGCCTAGGGGAAAACTACACATACCGTTGCAATCGGGCGAGTTTCTACTTTCCGATGCAACAGAAATTTTGCGGATTGGTCAATCCGTTCGCGAGATGTGGCAGTTTGGAGGTAAGAAACGCTCGAGAAACTCAAAATTTTCGCAGTTCTGATGCTCGAAACGAATAACTAGAACGGCCTAGGGGAAAAGTACGCATACCGATGTAATCGGGCGAGTTTCTACTTTCAGATGCAACAGAAATTTTGCGGATTGGTCGATCCGTTCGCGAGATATGGCAGTTTGGAAGTAAGAAACGCTTGAGAAACTCAAAATTTTCGCAGTTCTGATGCTCGAAACGAATGACAAGAACGGCCTAGGGGAGAAGTACGCATACCGTTGCAATCGGGCGAGTTTCTACTTTCCGATGCAACAGAAATTTTGCGGATTGGTCAATCCGTTCGCGAGATGTGGCAGTTTGGAGGTAAGAAACGCTTGAGAAACTCAAAATTTTCGCATTTCTGATGCTCGAAACGAATAACTGGAACGGCCTAGGGGAAAACTACACATACCGTTGCAATCGGGCGAGTTTCTACTTTCCGATGCAACAGAAATTTTGCGGATTGGTCAATCCGTTCGCGAGATGTGGCAGTTTGGAGGTAAGAAACGCTCGAGAAACTCAAAATTTTCGCAGTTCTGATGCTCGAAACGAATAACTAGAACGGCCTAGGGGAAAAGTACGCATACCGATGTAATCGGGCGAGTTTCTACTTTCAGATGCAACAGAAATTTTGCGGATTGGTCGATCCGTTCGCGAGATATGGCAGTTTGGAAGTAAGAAACGCTTGAGAAACTCAAAATTTTCGCAGTTCTGATGCTCGGAACGAATGACAAGAACGGCCTAGGGGAGAAGTACGCATACCGTTGCAATCGGGCGAGTTTCTACTTTCCGATGCAACAGAAATTTTGCGGATTGGTCAATCCGTTCGCGAGATGTGGCAGTTTGGAGGTAAGAAACGCTTGAGAAACTCAAAATTTTCGCAGTTCTGATGCTCGAAACGAATGACTAGAACGGCCTATGGGAGAAGTACTTATACCGTTGTAATCGGGCGAGTTTCTACTTTCAGATGCAACAGAAATTATGCGGATTGGTCAGTCCGTTCGCGAGATATGACGGTTTGGAGATAAGAAACGCCTTAGAAACTCAAAATTTTCTTAGTTCTGATGCTCGAAACGAATAACTAGGACGGACCAGGGGAAAAGTGCGCATACCGTTGTAATCGGGCGAGTTTCTACTTTCAAATGCAACAGAAATTTTGCGGATTGGTCAATCCGTTCGCGAGATATGGCAGTTTGGATGTAAGAAACGCTCGAGAAACTCAAAATTTTCGCATTTCTGATGCTCGAAACGAATAATTGGAACGGCCTAGGGGAAAACTACACATACCGTTGCAATCGGGCGAGTTTTTACTTTCAGATGCAACAGAAATTTTGCGGATTGGTCAATCCGTTCGCGAGATGTGGCCGTATGGATGTAAGAAACGCTTGAGAAACTCAAAATTTTCGCAGTTCTGATGCTCGAAATGAATAACTAGAACGGCCCAGGGGCGAAGTACGCATACCGTTGTAATCGGGCGAGTTTCTACTTTCAGATGCAACAGAAATTTTGCGGATTGGTCGATCCGTTCGCGAGATGTGGCAGTTTGGAAGTAAGAAACGCTTGAGAAACTCAAAATTTTCGCAGTTCTGATGCTCGAAACGAATAACTGGAACGTTCTATGGAAAAACTACACATACCGTTGTAATCGGGCGAGTTTCTACTTTCAGATGCAACAGAAATTTTGCGGATTGGTCGATCCGTTCGCGAGATGTGGCAGTTTGGAAATAAGAAAAGCTTGAGAAACTCAAAATTTTCGCAGTTCTGATGCTCGAAACGAATGACTAGGACGGCCTAGGGGAGAAGTACGCATACCGTTGTAATCGGGCGAGTTTCTACTTTCAGATGCAACAGAAATTATGCGGATTGGTCAATCCGTTCGCGAGATATGGCCGTTTGGATGTAAGAAACGCTTGAGAAACTCAAAATTTTCGCAGTTCTGATGCTCGAAACGAATAACTAGAACGGCCTAGGGGAAAACTACACATACCGTTGCAATCGGGCGAGTTTCTACTTTCAGATGCAACAGAAATTTTGCGGATTGCTCAATCCGTTCGCGAGATGTGGCAGTTTGGTGGTAAGAAACGCTCGAGAAACTCAAAATTTTCGCAGTTCTGATGCTCGAAACGAATAACTAGATCGGCCTAGGGGAAAAGTACGCATACCGATGTAATCGGGCGAGTTTCTACTTTCAGATGCAACAGAAATTTTGCGGATTGGTCGATCCGTTCGCGAGATATGGCAGTTTGGAAGTAAGAAACGCTTGAGAAACTCAAAATTTTCGCAGTTCTGATGCTCGAAACGAATGACAAGAACGGCCTAGGGGAGAAGTACGCATACCGTTGTAATCGGGCGAGTTTCTACTTTCAGATGCAACAGAAATTTTGCGGATTGATCAATCCGTTCGCGAGATATGGCAATTTGGAGATAAGAAACGCTTGAGAAACTCAAAATTTTCGCAGTTCTGATGCTCGAAACGAATGACTAGAACGGCCTATGGGAGAAGTACGCATACCGTTATAATCGGGCGAGTTTCTACTTTCAGATGCAACAGAAATTATGCGGATTGGTCAATCCGTTCGCGAGATATGGCCGTTTGGATGTAAGAAACGCTTGAGAAACTCAAAATTTTCGCAGTTCTGATGCTCGAAACGAATAACTAGGACGGACCAGGGGAAAAGTGCGCATACCGTTGTAATCGGGCGAGTTTCTACTTTCAAATGCAACAGAAATTTTGCAGATTGGTCAATCCGTTCGCGAGATATGGCAGTTTGGAGGTAAGAAACGCTCGAGAAACTCAAAATTTTCGCACTTCTGATGCTCGAAACGAATAACTGGAACGGCCTAGGGGAAAACTACACATACCGTTGCAATCGGGCGAGTTTCTACTTTCAGATGCAACAGAAATTTTGCGGATTGGTCAATCCGTTCGCGAGATGTGGCCGTATGGATGTAAGAAACGCTTGAGAAACTCAAAATTTTCGCAGTTCTGATGCTCGAAATGAATAACTAGAACGGCCCAGGGGAGAAGTACGCATACCGTTGTAATCGGGCGAGTTTCTACTTTCAGATGCAACAGAAATTTTGCGGATTGATCGATCCGTTCGCGAGATGTGGCAGTTTGGAAGTAAGAAACGCTTGAGAAACTCAAAATTTTCGCAGTTCTGATGCTCGAAACGAATAACTGGAACGTTCTATGGAAAAACTACACATACCGTTGTAATCGGGCGAGTTTCTACTTTCAGATGCAACAGAAATTTTGCGGATTGGTCGATCCGTTCGCGAGATGTGGCAGTTTGGAAATAAGAAACGCTTGAGAAACTCAAAATTTTCGCAGTTCTGATGCTCGAAACGAATAACTGGAACGGCCTAGGGGAAAACTACACATACCGTTGCAATCGGGCGAGTTTCTACTTTCAGATGCAACAGAAATTTTGCGGATTGCTCAATCCGTTCGCGAGATGTGGCAGTTTGGTGGTAAGAAACGCTCGAGAAACTCAAAATTTTCGCAGTTCTGATGCTCGAAACGAATAACTAGATCGGCCTAGGGGAAAAGTACGCATACCGATGTAATCGGGCGAGTTTCTACTTTCAGATGCAACAGAAATTTTGCGGATTGGTCGATCCGTTCGCGAGATATGGCAGTTTGGAAGTAAGAAACGCTTGAGAAACTCAAAATTTTCGCAGTTCTGATGCTCGAAACGAATGACAAGAACGGCCTAGTGGAGAAGTACGCATACCGTTGTAATCGGGCGAGTTTCTACTTTCAGATGCAACAGAAATTTTGCGGATTGATCAATCCGTTCGCGAGATATGGCAATTTGGAGATAAGAAACGCTTGAGAAACTCAAAATTTTCGCAGTTCTGATGCTCGAAACGAATGACTAGAACGGCCTATGGGAGAAGTACGCATACCGTTATAATCGGGCGAGTTTCTACTTTCAGATGCAACAGAAATTATGCGGATTGGTCAATCCGTTCGCGAGATATGGCCGTTTGGATGTAAGAAACGCTTGAGAAACTCAAAATTTTCGCAGTTCTGATGCTCGAAACGAATAACTAGGACGGACCAGGGGAAAAGTGCGCATACCGTTGTAATCGGGCGAGTTTCTACTTTCAAATGCAACAGAAATTTTGCAGATTGGTCAATCCGTTCGCGAGATATGGCAGTTTGGAGGTAAGAAACGCTCGAGAAACTCAAAATTTTCGCACTTCTGATGCTCGAAACGAATAACTGGAACGGCCTAGGGGAAAACTACACATACCGTTGCAATCGGGCGAGTTTCTACTTTCAGATGCAACAGAAATTTTGCGGATTGGTCAATCCGTTCGCGAGATGTGGCCGTATGGATGTAAGAAACGCTTGAGAAACTCAAAATTTTCGCAGTTCTGATGCTCGAAATGAATAACTAGAACGGCCCAGGGGAGAAGTACGCATACCGTTGTAATCGGGCGAGTTTCTACTTTCAGATGCAACAGAAATTTTGCGGATTGATCGATCCGTTCGCGAGATGTGGCAGTTTGGAAGTAAGAAACGCTTGAGAAACTCAAAATTTTCGCAGTTCTGATGCTCGAAACGAATAACTGGAACGTTCTATGGAAAAACTACACATACCGTTGTAATCGGGCGAGTTTCTACTTTCAGATGCAACAGAAATTTTGCGGATTGGTCGATCCGTTCGCGAGATGTGGCAGTTTGGAAATAAGAAACGCTTGAGAAACTCAAAATTTTCGCAGTTCTGATGCTCGAAACGAATAACTGGAACGGCCTAGGGGAAAACTACACATACCGTTGCAATCGGGCGAGTTTCTACTTTCAGATGCAACAGAAATTTTGCGGATTGGTCAATCCGTTCGCGAGATGTGGCAGTTTGGAGGTAAGAAACGCTCGAGAAACTCAAAATTATCGCAGTTCTGATGCTCGAAACGAATAACCAGAACGGCCTAGGGGAAAAGTACGCATACCGATGTAATCGGGCGAGTTTCTACTTTCAGATGCAACAGAAATTTTGCGGATTGGTCGATCCGTTCGCGAGATATGGCAGTTTGGAAGTAAGAAACGCTTGAGAAACTCAAAATTTTCGTAGTTCTGATGCTCGAAACGAATGACAAGAACGGCCTAGGGGAGAAGTACGCATACCGTTGTAATCGGGCGAGTTTCTACTTTCAGATGCAACAGAAATTTTGCGGATTGATCAATCCGTTCGCGAGATATGGCAGTTTGGAGATAAGAAACGCTTGAGAAACTCAAAATTTTCGCTGTTCTGATGCTCGAAACGAATGACTAGAACGGCCTTTGGGAGAAGTACGCATACCGTTATAATCGGGCCAGTTTCTACTTTCAGATGCAACAGAAATTATGCGGATTGGTCAATCCGTTCGCGAGATATGGCCGTTTGGATGTAAGAAACGCTTGAGAAACTCAAAATTTTCGCAGTTCTGATGCTCGAAACGGATGACTAGAACGGCCTAGGGGAGAAGTACGCTTACCGTTGTAATCGGGCGAGTTTCTACTTTCGGATGCAACAGAAATTACGCGGATTGGTCATTCCGTTCGCGAGATATGACAGTTTGGAGATAAGAAACGCCTTAGAAACTCAAAATTTTCGCAGTTCTGATGCTCGAAACGAATAACTAGGACGGACCAGGGGAAAAGTGCGCATACCGTTGTAATCGGGCGAGTTTCTACTTTCAAATGCAACAGAAATTTTGCGGATTGGTCAATCCGTTCGCGAGATATGGCAGTTTGGAGGTAAGAAACGCTCAAGAAACTCAAAATTTTCGCATTTCTGATGCTCGAAACGAATAACTGGAACGGCCTAGGGGAAAACTACACATACCGTTGCAATCGGGCGAGTTTCTACTTTCCGATGCAACAGAAATTTTGCGGATTGGTCAATCCGTTCGCGAGATGTGGCAGTTTGGAGGTAAGAAACGCTCGAGAAACTCAAAATTTTCGCAGTTCTGATGCTCGAAACGAATAACTAGAACGGCCTAGGGGAAAAGTACGCATACCGATGTAATCGGGCGAGTTTCTACTTTCAGATGCAACAGAAATTTTGCGGATTGGTCGATCCGTTCGCGAGATATGGCAGTTTGGAAGTAAGAAACGCTTGAGAAACTCAAAATTTTCGCAGTTCTGATGCTCGAAACGAATGACAAGAACGGCCTAGGGGAGAAGTACGCATACCGTTGCAATCGGGCGAGTTTCTACTTTCCGATGCAACAGAAATTTTGCGGATTGGTCAATCCGTTCGCGAGATGTGGCAGTTTGGAGGTAAGAAACGCTTGAGAAACTCAAAATTTTCGCAGTTCTGATGCTCGAAACGAATGACTAGAACGGCCTATGGGAGAAGTACTTATACCGTTGTAATCGGGCGAGTTTCTACTTTCAGATGCAACAGAAATTATGCGGATTGGTCAGTCCGTTCGCGAGATATGACAGTTTGGAGATAAGAAACGCCTTAGAAACTCAAAATTTTCGCAGTTCTGATGCTCGAAACGAATAACTAGGACGGACCAGGGGAAAAGTACGCATACCGTTGTAATCGGGCGAGTTTCTACTTTCAGATGCAACAGAAATTTTGCGGATTGGTCGATCCGTTCGCGAGATATGGCAGTTTGGAAGTAAGAAACGCTTGAGAAACTCAAAATTTTCGCAGTTCTGATGCTCGAAACGAATGACAAGAACGGCCTAGGGGAGAAGTACGCATACCGTTGTAATCGGGCGAGTTTCTACTTTCAGATGCAACAGAAATTTTGCGGATTGATCAATCCGTTCGCGAGATATGGCAATTTGGAGATAAGAAACGCTTGAGAAACTCAAAATTTTCGCAGTTCTGATGCTCGAAACGAATGACTAGAACGGCCTATGGGAGAAGTACGCATACCGTTATAATCGGGCGAGTTTCTACTTTCAGATGCAACAGAAATTATGCGGATTGGTCAATCCGTTCGCGAGATATGGCCGTTTGGATGTAAGAAACGCTTGAGAAACTCAAAATTTTCGCAGTTCTGATGCTCGAAACGAATAACTAGGACGGACCAGGGGAAAAGTGCGCATACCGTTGTAATCGGGCGAGTTTCTACTTTCAAATGCAACAGAAATTTTGCAGATTGGTCAATCCGTTCGCGAGATATGGCAGTTTGGAGGTAAGAAACGCTCGAGAAACTCAAAATTTTCGCACTTCTGATGCTCGAAACGAATAACTGGAACGGCCTAGGGGAAAACTACACATACCGTTGCAATCGGGCGAGTTTCTACTTTCAGATGCAACAGAAATTTTGCGGATTGGTCAATCCGTTCGCGAGATGTGGCCGTATGGATGTAAGAAACGCTTGAGAAACTCAAAATTTTCGCAGTTCTGATGCTCGAAATGAATAACTAGAACGGCCCAGGGGAGAAGTACGCATACCGTTGTAATCGGGCGAGTTTCTACTTTCAGATGCAACAGAAATTTTGCGGATTGATCGATCCGTTCGCGAGATGTGGCAGTTTGGAAGTAAGAAACGCTTGAGAAACTCAAAATTTTCGCAGTTCTGATGCTCGAAACGAATAACTGGAACGTTCTATGGAAAAACTACACATACCGTTGTAATCGGGCGAGTTTCTACTTTCAGATGCAACAGAAATTTTGCGGATTGGTCGATCCGTTCGCGAGATGTGGCAGTTTGGAAATAAGAAACGCTTGAGAAACTCAAAATTTTCGCAGTTCTGATGCTCGAAACGAATAACTGGAACGGCCTAGGGGAAAACTACACATACCGTTGCAATCGGGCGAGTTTCTACTTTCAGATGCAACAGAAATTTTGCGGATTGGTCAATCCGTTCGCGAGATGTGGCAGTTTGGAGGTAAGAAACGCTCGAGAAACTCAAAATTTTCGCAGTTCTGATGCTCGAAACGAATAACCAGAACGGCCTAGGGGAAAAGTACGCATACCGATGTAATCGGGCGAGTTTCTACTTTCAGATGCAACAGAAATTTTGCGGATTGGTCGATCCGTTCGCGAGATATGGCAGTTTGGAAGTAAGAAACGCTTGAGAAACTCAAAATTTTCGTAGTTCTGATGCTCGAAACGAATGACAAGAACGGCCTAGGGGAGAAGTACGCATACCGTTGTAATCGGGCGAGTTTCTACTTTCAGATGCAACAGAAATTTTGCGGATTGATCAATCCGTTCGCGAGATATGGCAGTTTGGAGATAAGAAACGCTTGAGAAACTCAAAATTTTCGCTGTTCTGATGCTCGAAACGAATGACTAGAACGGCCTTTGGGAGAAGTACGCATACCGTTATAATCGGGCCAGTTTCTACTTTCAGATGCAACAGAAATTATGCGGATTGGTCAATCCGTTCGCGAGATATGGCCGTTTGGATGTAAGAAACGCTTGAGAAACTCAAAATTTTCGCAGTTCTGATGCTCGAAACGGATGACTAGAACGGCCTAGGGGAGAAGTACGCTTACCGTTGTAATCGGGCGAGTTTCTACTTTCGGATGCAACAGAAATTACGCGGATTGGTCATTCCGTTCGCGAGATATGACAGTTTGGAGATGAGAAACGCCTTAGAAACTCAAAATTTTCGCAGTTCTGATGCTCGAAACGAATAACTAGGACGGACCAGGGGAAAAGTGCGCATACCGTTGTAATCGGGCGAGTTTCTACTTTCAAATGCAACAGAAATTTTGCGGATTGGTCAATCCGTTCGCGAGATATGGCAGTTTGGAGGTAAGAAACGCTCAAGAAACTCAAAATTTTCGCATTTCTGATGCTCGAAACGAATAACTGGAACGGCCTAGGGGAAAACTACACATACCGTTGCAATCGGGCGAGTTTCTACTTTCCGATGCAACAGAAATTTTGCGGATTGGTCAATCCGTTCGCGAGATGTGGCAGTTTGGAGGTAAGAAACGCTCGAGAAACTCAAAATTTTCGCAGTTCTGATGCTCGAAACGAATAACTAGAACGGCCTAGGGGAAAAGTACGCATACCGATGTAATCGGGCGAGTTTCTACTTTCAGATGCAACAGAAATTTTGCGGATTGGTCGATCCGTTCGCGAGATATGGCAGTTTGGAAGTAAGAAACGCTTGAGAAACTCAAAATTTTCGCAGTTCTGATGCTCGAAACGAATGACAAGAACGGCCTAGGGGAGAAGTACGCATACCGTCGCAATCGGGCGAGTTTCTACTTTCCGATGCAACAGAAATTTTGCGGATTGGTCAATCCGTTCGCGAGATGTGGCAGTTTGGAGGTAAGAAACGCTTGAGAAACTCAAAATTTTCGCAGTTCTGATGCTCGAAACGAATGACTAGAACGGCCTATGGGAGAAGTACTTATACCGTTGTAATCGGGCGAGTTTCTACTTTCAGATGCAACAGAAATTATGCGGATTGGTCAGTCCGTTCGCGAGATATGACAGTTTGGAGATAAGAAACGCCTTAGAAACTCAAAATTTTCGCATTTCTGATGCTCGAAACGAATAACTGGAACGGCCTAGGGGAAAACTACACATACCGTTGCAATCGGGCGAGTTTCTACTTTCCGATGCAACAGAAATTTTGCGGATTGGTCAATCCGTTCGCGAGATGTGGCAGTTTGGAGGTAAGAAACGCTCGAGAAACTCAAAATTTTCGCAGTTCTGATGCTCGAAACGAATAACTAGAACGGCCTAGGGGAAAAGTACGCATACCGATGTAATCGGGCGAGTTTCTACTTTCAGATGCAACAGAAATTTTGCGGATTGGTCGATCCGTTCGCGAGATATGGCAGTTTGGAAGTAAGAAACGCTTGAGAAACTCAAAATTTTCGCAGTTCTGATGCTCGAAACGAATGACAAGAACGGCCTAGGGGAGAAGTACGCATACCGTTGCAATCGGGCGAGTTTCTACTTTCCGATGCAACAGAAATTTTGCGGATTGGTCAATCCGTTCGCGAGATGTGGCAGTTTGGAGGTAAGAAACGCTTGAGAAACTCAAAATTTTCGCAGTTCTGATGCTCGAAACGAATGACTAGAACGGCCTATGGGAGAAGTACTTATACCGTTGTAATCGGGCGAGTTTCTACTTTCAGATGCAACAGAAATTATGCGGATTGGTCAGTCCGTTCGCGAGATATGACAGTTTGGAGATAAGAAACGCCTTAGAAACTCAAAATTTTCGCAGTTCTGATGCTCGAAACGAATAACTAGGACGGACCAGGGGAAAAGTACGCATACCGTTGTAATCGGGCGAGTTTCTACTTTCAAATGCAACAGAAATTTTGCGGATTGGTCAATCCGTTCGCGAGATATGGCAGTTTGGATGTAAGAAACGCTCGAGAAACTCAAAATTTTCGCATTTCTGATGCTCGAAACGAATAATTGGAACGGCCTAGGGGAAAACTACACATACCGTTGCAATCGGGCGAGTTTCTACTTTCAGATGCAACAGAAATTTTGCGGATTGGTCAATCCGTTCGCGAGATGTGGCCGTATGGATGTAAGAAACGCTTGAGAAACTCAAAATTTTCGCAGTTCTGATGCTCGAAATGAATAACTAGAACGGCCCAGGGGAGAAGTACGCATACCGTTGTAATCGGGCGAGTTTCTACTTTCAGATGCAACAGAAATTTTGCGGATTGGTCGATCCGTTCGCGAGATGTGGCAGTTTGGAAGTAAGAAACGCTTGAGAAACTCAAAATTTTCGCAGTTCTGATGCTCGAAACGAATAACTGGAACGTTCTATGGAAAAACTAGACATACCGTTGTAATCGGGCGAGTTTCTACTTTCAGATGCAACAGAAATTTTGCGGATTGGTCGATCCGTTCGCGAGATGTGGCAGTTTGGAAATAAGAAACGCTTGAGAAACTCAAAATTTTCGCAGTTCTGATGCTCGAAACGAATGACTAGGACGGCCTAGGGGAGAAGTACGCATACCGTTGTAATCGGGCGAGTTTCTACTTTCAGATGCAACAGACATTATGCGGATTGGTCAATCCGTTCGCGAGATATGGCCGTTTGGATGTAAGAAACGCTTGAGAAACTCAAAATTTTCGCAGTTCTGATGCTCGAAACGAATAACTAGGACGGACCAGGGGAAAAGTGCGCATACCGTTGTAATCGGGCGAGTTTCTACTTTCAAATGCAACAGAAATTTTGCAGATTGGTCAATCCGTTCGCGAGATATGGCAGTTTGGAGGTAAGAAACGCTCGAGAAACTCAAAATTTTCGCATTTCTGATGCTCGAAACGAATAACTGGAACGGCCTAGGGGAAAACTACACATACCGTTGCAATCGGGCGAGTTTCTACTTTCAGATGCAACAGAAATTTTGCGGATTGGTCAATCCGTTCGCGAGATGTGGCCGTATGGATGTAAGAAACGCTTGAGAAACTCAAAATTTTCGCAGTTCTGATGCTCGAAATGAATAACTAGAACGGCCCAGGGGAGAAGTACGCATACCGTTGTAATCGGGCGAGTTTCTACTTTCAGATGCAACAGAAATTTTGCGGATTGATCGATCCGTTCGCGAGATGTGGCAGTTTGGAAGTAAGAAACGCTTGAGAAACTCAAAATTTTCGCAGTTCTGATGCTCGAAACGAATAACTGGAACGTTCTATGGAAAAACTACACATACCGTTGTAATCGGGCGAGTTTCTACTTTCAGATGCAACAGAAATTTTGCGGATTGGTCGATCCGTTCGCGAGATGTGGCAGTTTGGAAATAAGAAACGCTTGAGAAACTCAAAATTTTCGCAGTTCTGATGCTCGAAACGAATAACTGGAACGGCCTAGGGGAAAACTACACATACCGTTGCAATCGGGCGAGTTTCTACTTTCAGATGCAACAGAAATTTTGCGGATTGGTCAATCCGTTCGCGAGATGTGGCAGTTTGGAGGTAAGAAACGCTCGAGAAACTCAAAATTTTCGCAGTTCTGATGCTCGAAACGAATAACCAGAACGGCCTAGGGGAAAAGTACGCATACCGATGTAATCGGGCGAGTTTCTACTTTCAGATGCAACAGAAATTTTGCGGATTGGTCGATCCGTTCGCGAGATATGGCAGTTTGGAAGTAAGAAACGCTTGAGAAACTCAAAATTTTCGCAGTTCTGATGCTCGAAACGAATGACAAGAACGGCCTAGGGGAGAAGTACGCATACCGTTGTAATCGGGCGAGTTTCTACTTTCAGATGCAACAGAAATTTTGCGGATTGATCAATCCGTTCGCGAGATATGGCAGTTTGGAGATAAGAAACGCTTGAGAAACTCAAAATTTTCGCTGTTCTGATGCTCGAAACGAATGACTAGAACGGCCTTTGGCAGAAGTACGCATACCGTTATAATCGGGCCAGTTTCTACTTTCAGATGCAACAGAAATTATGCGGATTGGTCAATCCGTTCGCGAGATATGGCCGTTTGGATGTAAGAAACGCTTGAGAAACTCAAAATTTTCGCAGTTCTGATGCTCGAAACGGATGACTAGAACGGCCTAGGGGAGAAGTACGCTTACCGTTGTAATCGGGCGAGTTTCTACTTTCGGATGCAACAGAAATTACGCGGATTGGTCATTCCGTTCGCGAGATATGACAGTTTGGAGATAAGAAACGCCTTAGAAACTCAAAATTTTCGCAGTTCTGATGCTCGAAACGAATAACTAGGACGGACCAGGGGAAAAGTGCGCATACCGTTGTAATCGGGCGAGTTTCTACTTTCAAATGCAACAGAAATTTTGCGGATTGGTCAATCCGTTCGCGAGATATGGCAGTTTGGAGGTAAGAAACGCTCAAGAAACTCAAAATTTTCGCATTTCTGATGCTCGAAACGAATAACTGGAACGGCCTAGGGGAAAACTACACATACCGTTGCAATCGGGCGAGTTTCTACTTTCCGATGCAACAGAAATTTTGCGGATTGGTCAATCCGTTCGCGAGATGTGGCAGTTTGGAGGTAAGAAACGCTCGAGAAACTCAAAATTTTCGCAGTTCTGATGCTCGAAACGAATAACTAGAACAGCCTAGGGGAAAAGTACGCATACCGATGTAATCGGGCGAGTTTCTACTTTCAGATGCAACAGAAATTTTGCGGATTGGTCGATCCGTTCGCGAGATATGGCAGTTTGGAAGTAAGAAACGCTTGAGAAACTCAAAATTTTCGCAGTTCTGATGCTCGAAACGAATGACAAGAACGGCCTAGGGGAGAAGTACGCATACCGTTGCAATCGGGCGAGTTTCTACTTTCCGATGCAACAGAAATTTTGCGGATTGGTCAATCCGTTCGCGAGATGTGGCAGTTTGGAGGTAAGAAACGCTTGAGAAACTCAAAATTTTCGCAGTTCTGATGCTCGAAACGAATGACTAGAACGGCCTATGGGAGAAGTACTTATACCGTTGTAATCGGGCGAGTTTCTACTTTCAGACGCAACAGAAATTATGCGGATTGGTCAGTCCGTTCGCGAGATATGACAGTTTGGAGATAAGAAACGCCTTAGAAACTCAAAATTTTCGCAGTTCTGATGCTCGAAACGAATAACTAGGACGGACCAGGGGAAAAGTGCGCATACCGTTGTAATCGGGCGAGTTTCTACTTTCAAATGCAACAGAAATTTTGCGGATTGGTCAATCCGTTCGCGAGATATGGCAGTTTGGATGTAAGAAACGCTCGAGAAACTCAAAATTTTCGCATTTCTGATGCTCGAAACGAATAATTGGCACGGCCTAGGGGAAAACTACACATACCGTTGCAATCGGGCGAGTTTCTACTTTCAGATGCAACAGAAATTTTGCGGATTGGTCAATCCGTTCGCGAGATGTGGCCGTATGGATGTAAGAAACGCTTGAGAAACTCAAAATTTTCGCAGTTCTGATGCTCGAAATGAATAACTAGAACGGCCCAGGGGAGAAGTACGCATACCGTTGTAATCGGGCGAGTTTCTACTTTCAGATGCAACAGAAATTTTGCGGATTGGTCGATCCGTTCGCGAGATGTGGCAGTTTGGAAGTAAGAAACGCTTGAGAAACTCAAAATTTTCGCAGTTCTGATGCTCGAAACGAATAACTGGAACGTTCTATGGAAAAACTAGACATACCGTTGTAATCGGGCGAGTTTCTACTTTCAGATGCAACAGAAATTTTGCGGATTGGTCGATCCGTTCGCGAGATGTGGCAGTTTGGAAATAAGAAACGCTTGAGAAACTCAAAATTTTCGCAGTTCTGATGCTCGAAACGAATGACTAGGACGGCCTAGGGGAGAAGTACGCATACCGTTGTAATCGGGCGAGTTTCTACTTTCAGATGCAACAGAAATTATGCGGATTGGTCAATCCGTTCGCGAGATATGGCCGTTTGGATGTAAGAAACGCTTGAGAAACTCAAAATTTTCGCAGTTCTGATGCTCGAAACGAATAACTAGAACGGCCTAGGGGAAAACTACACATACCGTTGCAATCGGGCGAGTTTCTACTTTCAGATGCAACAGAAATTTTGCTGATTGGTCAATCCGTTCGCGAGATGTGGCAGTTTGGTGGTAAGAAACGCTCGAGAAACTCAAAATTTTCGCATTTCTGATGCTCGAAACGAATAACTAGAACGGCCTAGGGGAAAAGTACGCATACCGATGTAATCGGGCGAGTTTCTACTTTCAGATGCAACAGAAATTTTGCGGATTGGTCGATCCGTTCGCGAGATATGGCAGTTTGGAAGTAAGAAACGCTTGAGAAACTCAAAATTTTCGCAGTTCTGATGCTCGAAACGAATGACAAGAACGGCCTAGGGGAGAAGTACGCATACCGTTGTAATCGGGCGAGTTTCTACTTTCAGATGCAACAGAAATTTTGCGGATTGATCAATCCGTTCGCGAGATATGGCAATTTGGAGATAAGAAACGCTTGAGAAACTCAAAATTTTCGCAGTTCTGATGCTCGAAACGAATGACTAGAACGGCCTATGGAAGAAGTACGCATACCGTTATAATCGGGCGAGTTTCTACTTTCAGATGCAACAGAAATTATGCGGATTGGTCAATCCGTTCGCGAGATATGGCCGTTTGGATGTAAGAAACGCTTGAGAAACTCAAAATTTTCGCAGTTCTGATGCTCGAAACGAATAACTAGGACGGACCAGGGGAAAAGTGCGCATACCGTTGTAATCGGGCGAGCTTCTACTTTCAAATGCAACAGAAATTTTGCAGATTGGTCAATCCGTTCGCGAGATATGGCAGTTTGGAGGTAAGAAACGCTCGAGAAACTCAAAATTTTCGCATTTCTGATGCTCGAAACGAATAACTGGAACGGCCTAGGGGAAAACTACACATACCGTTGCAATCGGGCGAGTTTCTACTTTCAGATGCAACAGAAATTTTGCGGATTGGTCAATCCGTTCGCGAGATGTGGCCGTATGGATGTAAGAAACGCTTGAGAAACTCAAAATTTTCGCAGTTCTGATGCTCGAAATGAATAACTAGAACGGCCCAGGGGAGAAGTACGCATACCGTTGTAATCGGGCGAGTTTCTACTTTCAGATGCAACAGAAATTTTGCGGATTGATCGATCCGTTCGCGAGATGTGGCAGTTTGGAAGTAAGAAACGCTTGAGAAACTCAAAATTTTCGCAGTTCTGATGCTCGAAACGAATAACTGGAACGTTCTATGGAAAAACTACACATACCGTTGTAATCGGGCGAGTTTCTACTTTCAGATGCAACAGAAATTTTGCGGATTGGTCGATCCGTTCGCGAGATATGGCCGTTTGGATGTAAGAAACGCTTGAGAAACTCAAAATTTTCGCAGTTCTGATGCTCGAAACGAATAACTAGAACGGCCTAGGGGAAAACTACACATACCGTTGCAATCGGGCGAGTTTCTACTTTCAGATGCAACAGAAATTTTGCGGATTGGTCAATCCGTTCGCGAGATGTGGCAGTTTGGTGGTAAGAAACGCTCGAGAAACTCAAAATTTTCGCATTTCTGATGCTCGAAACGAATAACTAGAACGGCCTAGGGGAAAAGTACGCATACCGATGTAATCGGGCGAGTTTCTACTTTCAGATGCAACAGAAATTTTGCGGATTGGTCGATCCGTTCGCGAGATATGGCAGTTTGGAAGTAAGAAACGCTTGAGAAACTCAAAATTTTCGCAGTTCTGATGCTCGAAACGAATGACAAGAACGGCCTAGGGGAGAAGTACGCATACCGTTGTAATCGGGCGAGTTTCTACTTTCAGATGCAACAGAAATTTTGCGGATTGATCAATCCGTTCGCGAGATATGGCAATTTGGAGATAAGAAACGCTTGAGAAACTCAAAATTTTCGCAGTTCTGATGCTCGAAACGAATGACTAGAACGGCCTATCGGAGAAGTACGCATACCGTTATAATCGGGCGAGTTTCTACTTTCAGATGCAACAGAAATTATGCGGATTGGTCAATCCGTTCGCGAGATATGGCCGTTTGGATGTAAGAAACGCTTGAGAAACTCAAAATTTTCGCAGTTCTGATGCTCGAAACGAATAACTAGGACGGACCAGGGGAAAAGTGCGCATACCGTTGTAATCGGGCGAGCTTCTACTTTCAAATGCAACAGAAATTTTGCAGATTGGTCAATCCGTTCGCGAGATATGGCAGTTTGGAGGTAAGAAACGCTCGAGAAACTCAAAATTTTCGCATTTCTGATGCTCGAAACGAATAACTGGAACGGCCTAGGGGAAAACTACACATACCGTTGCAATCGGGCGAGTTTCTACTTTCAGATGCAACAGAAATTTTGCGGATTGGTCAATCCGTTCGCGAGATGTGGCCGTATGGATGTAAGAAACGCTTGAGAAACTCAAAATTTTCGCAGTTCTGATGCTCGAAATGAATAACTAGAACGGCCCAGGGGAGAAGTACGCATACCGTTGTAATCGGGCGAGTTTCTACTTTCAGATGCAACAGAAATTTTGCGGATTGATCGATCCGTTCGCGAGATGTGGCAGTTTGGAAGTAAGAAACGCTTGAGAAACTCAAAATTTTCGCAGTTCTGATGCTCGAAACGAATAACTGGAACGTTCTATGGAAAAACTACACATACCGTTGTAATCGGGCGAGTTTCTACTTTCAGATGCAACAGAAATTTTGCGGATTGGTCGATCCGTTCGCGAGATGTGGCAGTTTGGAAATAAGAAACGCTTGAGAAACTCAAAATTTTCGCAGTTCTGATGCTCGAAACGAATAACTGGAACCGCCTAGGGGAAAACTACACATACCGTTGCAATCGGGCGAGTTTCTACTTTCAGATGCAACAGAAATTTTGCGGATTGGTCAATCCGTTCGCGAGATGTGGCAGTTTGGAGGTAAGAAACGCTCGAGAAACTCAAAATTTTCGCAGTTCTGATGCTCGAAACGAATAACCAGAACGGCCTAGGGGAAAAGTACGCATACCGATGTAATCGGGCGAGTTTCTACTTTCAGATGCAACAGAAATTTTGCGGATTGGTCGATCCGTTCGCGAGATATGGCAGTTTGGAAGTAAGAAACGCTTGAGAAACTCAAAATTTTCGCAGTTCTGATGCTCGAAACGAATGACAAGAACGGCCTAGGGGAGAAGTACGCATACCGTTGTAATCGGGCGAGTTTCTACTTTCAGATGCAACAGAAATTTTGCGGATTGATCAATCCGTTCGCGAGATATGGCAGTTTGGAGATAAGAAACGCTTGAGAAACTCAAAATTTTCGCTGTTCTGATGCTCGAAACGAATGACTAGAACGGCCTTTGGGAGAAGTACGCATACCGTTATAATCGGGCCAGTTTCTACTTTCAGATGCAACAGAAATTATGCGGATTGGTCAATCCGTTCGCGAGATATGGCCGTTTGGATGTAAGAAACGCTTGAGAAACTCAAAATTTTCGCAGTTCTGATGCTCGAAACGGATGACTAGAACGGCCTAGGGGAGAAGTACGCTTACCGTTGTAATCGGGCGAGTTTCTACTTTCGGATGCAACAGAAATTACGCGGATTGGTCATTCCGTTCGCGAGATATGACAGTTTGGAGATAAGAAACGCCTTAGAAACTCAAAATTTTCGCAGTTCTGATGCTCGAAACGAATAACTAGGACGGACCAGGGGAAAAGTGCGCATACCGTTGTAATCGGGCGAGTTTCTACTTTCAAATGCAACAGAAATTTTGCGGATTGGTCAATCCGTTCGCGAGATAAGGCAGTTTGGAGGTAAGAAACGCTCGAGAAACTCAAAATTTTCGCATTTCTGATGCTCGAAACGAATAACTGGAACGGCCTAGGGGAAAACTACACAAACCGTTGCAATCGGGCGAGTTTCTACTTTCAGATGCAACAGAAATTTTGCGGATTGGTCAATTCGTTCGCGAGATGTGGTAGTTTGGAAGTAAGAAACGCTTGAGAAACTCAAAATTTTCGCAGTTCTGATGCTCGAAACGAATGACTAGAACGGCCTAGGGGAGAAGTACGCATACCGTTGTAATCGGGCGAGTTTCTACTTTCAGATGCAACAGCAATTTTGCGGATTGATCAATCCGTTCGCGAGATATGGCAGTTTGGAGGTAAGAAACGCTTGAGAAACTCAAAATTTTCGCAGTTCTGATGCTCGACACGAATAACTAGAACGGCCTAGGGGAGAAGTACGCTTACCGTTGTAATCGGGCGAGTTTCTACTTTCAGAAGCAACAGAAATTTTGCGGATTGGTCAATCCGTTCGCGAGATATGGCAGTTTGGAGGTAAGAAACGCTTAAGAAACTCAAAATTTTCGCAGTTCTGATGCTCGAAACGGATGACTAGAACGGCCTAGGGGAGAAGTACGCTTACCGTTGTAATCGGACGAGTTTCTACTTTCAGAAGCAACAGAAATTTTGCGGATTGGTCAATCCGTTCGCGAGATATGGCAGTTTGGAGGTAAGAAACGCTTAAGAAACTCAAAATTTTCGCAGTTCTGATGCTTGAAACGAATAACTAGAACGGCCTAGGGGAGAAGTACGCATACCGTTGTAATCGGGCGAGTTTCTACTTTCAGATGCAACAGAAATTTTGCGGATTGATCAATCCGTTCGCGAGATATGGCAGTTTGGAGGTAAGAAACGCTTGAGAAACTCAAAATTTTCGCAGTTCTGATGCTCGAAACGAATGACTAGAACGGCCTAGGGGAGAAGTACGCATACCGTTGTAATCGGGCGAGTTTCTACTTTCAGATGCAACAGAAATTTTGCGGATTGGTCGATCCGTTCGCGAGATGTGGCAGTTTGGAAGTAAGAAACGCTTGAGAAACTCAAAATTTTCGCAGTTCTGATGCTCGAAACGAATGACTAGAACGGCCTAGAGGAGAAGTACGCATACCGTTGTAATCGGGCGAGTTTCTACTTTCAGGTGCAACAGAAATTTTTCGGATTGATCAATCCGTTCGCGAGATATGGCAGTTTAGAGATAAGAAACGCATGAGAAACTCAAAATTTTCGCAGTTCTGATGCTCGAAACGAATGACTAGGACGGCCTAGGGGAGAAGTACGCATACCGTTGTAATCGGGCGAGTTTCTAGTTTCGGATGCAACAGAAATTACGCGGATTCGTCAATCCGTTCGCGAGATATTGCAGTTTGGAGGTAAGAAACGCTTGAGGAACTCAAAATTTTCGCATTTCTGATGCTCGAAACGAATAACTAGAACGGCCTAGGGGAAAACTACACCTACCGTTGTAATCGGGCGAGTTTCTACTTTCAGATGCAACAGAAATTTTGCGGATTGTTCAATCCGTTCGCGAGATATGGCAGTTTGGAGGTAAGAAACGCTTGAGAAACTCAAAATTTTCGCATTTCTGATGCTCGAAACGAATAACTGGAACGGCGTAGGG
This sequence comes from Ptiloglossa arizonensis, assembly GCF_051014685.1. Classification (NCBI taxonomy): domain Eukaryota; kingdom Metazoa; phylum Arthropoda; class Insecta; order Hymenoptera; family Colletidae; genus Ptiloglossa; species Ptiloglossa arizonensis. Next base: position 52,636 of record NW_027478663.1, read on the forward strand.
GAAAACTACACACACCGTTGCAATCGGGCGAGTTTCTACTTTCAGATGCAATAGAAATTTTGCGGATTGGTCAATCCGTTCGCGAGATGTGGCCGTATTGATGTAAGAAACGCTTGAGAAACTCAAAATTTTCGCAGTTCTGATGCTCGAAATGAATAACTAGAACGGCCCAGGGGAGAAGTACGCATACCGTTGTAATCGGGCGAGTTTCTACTTTCAGATGCAACAGAAATTTTGCGGATTGGACGATCCGTTCGCGAGATGTGGCAGTTTGGAAGTAAGAAACGCATGAGAAACTCAAAATTTTCGCAGTTCTGATGCTCGAAACGAATAACTGGAACGGTCTAGGGGAAAACTACACATAACGTTGTAATCGGGCGAGTTTCTACTTTCAGATGCAAGAGAAATTTTGCGGATTGGTCAATCCGTTCGCGAGATGTGGCAGTTTGGAGGTAAGAAACGCTTGAGAAACTCAAAATTTTCGCAGTTCTGATGCTCGAAACGAATAACTAGAACGGCCTAGGGGAAAACTACACATACCGTTGTAATCGGGCGAGTTTCTACTTTCAGATGCAACAGAAATTTTGCGGATTGGTCAATCCGTTCGCGAGATATGGCAGTTTGGAAGTAAGAAACGCTTGAGAAACCCAAAATTTTCGCAGTTCTAATGCTCGAAACGAATGACTACAACGGCCTAGGGGAGAAGTACGCATACGGTTGTAATCGGGCGAGATTCTACTTTCAGATGAAACAGAAATTTTGCGGATTGTTCAATCCGTTCGCGAGATATGGCAGTTTGGAGATAAGAAACGCATGAGAAACTCAAAATTTTCGCAGTTCTGATGCTCGACACGAATAACTAGAACGCCCTAGGGGAAAAGTACGCATACCGTTGTAATCGGGCGAGTTTCTACTTTCAGATGCAACAGAAATTATGCGGATTGGTCAATCCGTTCGCGAGATATGGCCGTTTGGATGTAAGAAACGCTTGAGAAACTCAAAATTTTCGCAGTTCTGATGCTCGAAACGAATAACAAGAACGGCCTAGGGGAAAAGCACGCATACCGATGTAATCGGGCGAGTTTCTACTTTCAGATGCAACAGAAATCATGCGAATTGGTCAATCCGTTCGCGAGATATGGCCGTTTGGATGTAAGAAACGATTGAGAAACTCAAAATTTTCGCAGTTCTGATGCTCGAAACGAATAACTAGAACGGCCCAGTGGAAAAGTGCGCATACCGTTGTAATCGGGCGAGTTTCTACTTTCAGGTGCAACAGAAATTTTGCGGATTGGTCAATCCGTTCGCGAGATATGGCAGTTTGGAAGTAAGAAACGCTTGAGAAACTCAAAATTTTCGCAGTTCTGATGCTCGAAACGAATGACCAGAACGGCCTAGGGGAGAAGTACGCATACCGTTGTAATCGGGCGTGTTTCTGCTTTCAGATTCAACAGAAATTTTGCGGATTGATCAATCCGTTCGCGAGATATGGCAGTTTGGAGCTAAGAAACGCTTGAGAAACTCAAAATTTTCGCAGTTCTGATGCTCGAAACGAATAACTAGAGCGGCCTAGGGGAAAAGTGCGCATACCGTTGTAATCGGGCGTGTTTCTACTTTCAGAAGCAACAGAAATTTTGCGGATTGGTCAATCCGTTCGCGAGATATGGCAGTTTGGAGGTAAGAAACGCTTGAGAAATTCAAAATTTTCGCAGTTCTGATGCTCGAAATGAATAACTAGAACGGCCTAGGGGAAAAGTGCGCATACCGTTGTAATCGGGCGAGTTTCTACTTTCTGAAGCAACAGAAATTTTGCGGATTGGTCAATCCGTTCGCGAGGTATGGCAGTTTGGAGGTAAGAAACGCTTGAGAAACTCAAAATTTTCGCAGTTCTGATGCTCGAAACGAATAACTGGAACGGTCTAGGGGAAAACTACACATACCGTTGTAATCGGGCGAGTTTCTACTTTCAGATGCAACAGAAATTTTGCGGATTGGTCAATCCGTTCGCGAGATATGGCAGATTGGAAGTAAGAAACGCTTGAGAAACCCAAAATTTTCGCAGTTCTAATGCTCGAAACGAATGACTAGAACGGCCTAGGGGAGAAGTACGCATACGGTTGTAATCGGGCGAGTTTCTACTTTCAGATGCAACAGAAATTTTGCGGATTGTTCAATCTGTTCGCGAGATATGGCAGTTTGGAGATAAGAAACGCATGCGAAACTCAAAATTTTCGCAGTTCTGATGTTCGAAACGAATAACTAGAACGGCCTAGGGGAAAAGTGCGCATATCGTTGTAATCGGGCGAGTTTCTACATTCAAATGCAACAGAAATTTTGCGGATTGTTCAATCCGTTCGCTAGATATGGCAGTTTGGAGGTAAGAAACGCTTGAGAAACTCAAAATTTTCGCAGTTCTGATGCTCGAAACGAATAAATAGAACGGCCTAGGGGAAAAGTACGCATACCAATGTAATCGGGCGAGTTTCTACTTTCAGATGCAACAGAAATTTTGCGGATTGGTCGATCCGTTCGCGAGATATGGCAGTTTGGAAGTAAGAAACGCTTGAGAAACTCAAAATTTTCGCAGTTCTGATGCTCGAAACGAATAACTGGAACAGTCTAGGGGAAAACTACACATACCGTTGTAATCGGGCGAGTTTCTACTTTCAGATGCAACAGAAATTTTGCGGATTGGTCAATCCGTTCGCGAGATGTGGCAGCTTGGAGGTAAGAAACGCTTGAGAAACTCAAAATTTGCGCAGTTCTGATGCTTGAAACGAATAACTAGAACGGCCTAGGGGAAAAGTGCGCATACCGTTGTAATCGGGCGAGTCTCTACTTTCAGATGTAACAGAAATTTTGCGGATTGGTCAATCCGTTCGCGAGATATGTTAGTTTGGATGTAAGAAACGCTTGAGAAACTCAAAATTTTCGCAGTTCTGATGCTCGAAACGAATAACTGGAACGGCCTAGGGGAAAACTACACATACCGTTGTAATCGGACGAGTATCTACTTTCAGATGCAACAGAAACTTTGCGGATTGGTCGATCCGTTCGCGAGATGTGGCAGTTTGGAAGTAAGAAACGCTTGAGAAACTCAAAATTTTCGCAGTTCTGATGCTCGAAACGAATAACAAGAACGGCCTAGGGGAAAAGCACGCATACCGATGTAATCGGGCGAGTTTCTACTTTCAGATGCAACAGAAATCATGCGAATTGGTCAATCCGTTCGCGAGATATGGCCGTTTGGATGTAAGAAACGATTGAGAAACTCAAAATTTTCGCAGTTCTGATGCTCGAAACGAATAACTAGAACGGCCCAGTGGAAAAGTGCGCATACCGTTGTAATCGGGCGAGTTTCTACTTTCAGATGCAACAGAAATTTTGCGGATTGTTCAATCCGTTCGCGAGATATGGCAGTTTGGAGGTAAGAAACGCTTGAGAAACTCAAAATTTTCGCATTTCTGATGCTCGAAACGAATAACTGGAACGGCCTAGGGGAAAACTACACACACCGTTGCAATCGGGCGAGTTTCTACTTTCAGATGCAATAGAAATTTTGCGGATTGGTCAATCCGTTCGCGAGATGTGGCCGTATGGATGTAAGAAACGCTTGAGAAACTCAAAATTTTCGCAGTTCTGATGCTCGAAACGAATGACTAGAACGGCCTAGAGGAGAAGTACGCATACCGTTGTAATCGGGCGAGTTTCTACTTTCAGATGCAACAGAAATTTTGCGGATTGGTCAATCCGTTCGCGAGATATGGCAGTTTGGAGGTAAGAAACGCATGAGAAACTCAAAATTTTCGCAGTTCTGATGCTCGAAACGAATGACTAGGACGGCCTAGGGGAGAAGTACGCATACCGTTGTAATCGGGCGAGTTTCTAGTTTCGGATGCAACAGAAATTACGCGGATTCGTCAATCCGTTCGCGAGATATTGCAGTTTGGAGGTAAGAAACGCTTGAGGAACTCAAAATTTTCGCATTTCTGATGCTCGAAACGAATAACTAGAACGGCCTAGGGGAAAACTACACCTACCGTTGTAATCGGGCGAGTTTCTACTTTCAGATGCAACAGAAATTTTGCGGATTGTTCAATCCGTTCGCGAGATATGGCAGTTTGGAGGTAAGAAACGCTTGAGAAACTCAAAATTTTCGCAGTTCTGATGCTCGAAACGAATAACTGGAACGGTCTAGGGCAAAACTACACATAACGTTGTAATCGGGCGAGTTTCTACTTTCAGATGCAAGAGAAATTTTGCGGATTGGTCAATCCGTTCGCGAGATGTGGCAGTTTGGAGGTAAGAAACGCTTGAGAAACTCAAAATTTTCGCAGTTCTGATGCTCGAAACGAATAACTAGAACGGCCTAGGGGAAAACTACACATACCGTTGTAATCGGGCGAGTTTCTACTTTCAGATGCAACAGAAATTTTGCGGATTGGTCAATCCGTTCGCGAGATATGGCAGTTTGGAAGTAAGAAACGCTTGAGAAACCCAAAATTTTCGCAGTTCTAATGCTCGAAACGAATGACTAGAACGGCCTAGGGGAGAAGTACGCATACGGTTGTAATCGGGCGAGATTCTACTTTCAGATGCAACAGAAATTTTGCGGATTGTTCAATCCGTTCGCGAGATATGGCAGTTTGGAGATAAGAAACGCATGAGAAACTCAAAATTTTCGCAGTTCTGATGCTCGACACGAATAACTAGAACGCCCTAGGGGAAAAGTACGCATACCGTTGTAATCGGGCGAGTTTCTACTTTCAGATGCAACAGAAATTATGCGGATTGGTCAATCCGTTCGCGAGATATGGCCGTTTGGATGTAAGAAACGCTTGAGAATCTCAAAATTTTCGCAGTTCTGATGCTCGAAACGAATAACAAGAACGGCCTAGGGGAAAAGCACGCAAACCGATGTAATCGGGCGAGTTTCTACTTTCAGATGCAACAGAAATCATGCGAATTGGTCAATCCGTTCGCGAGATATGGCCGTTTGGATGTAAGAAACGATTGAGAAACTCAAAATTTTCGCAGTTCTGATGCTCGAAACGAATAACTAGAACGGCCCAGTGGAAAAGTGCGCATACCGTTGTAATCGGGCGAGTTTCTACTTTCAGGTGCAACAGAAATTTTGCGGATTGGTCAATCCGTTCGCGAGATATGGCAGTTTGGAAGTAAGAAACGCTTGAGAAACTCAAAATTTTCGCAGTTCTGATGCTCGAAACGAATGACCAGAACGGCCTAGGGAAGAAGTACGCATACCGTTGTAATCGGGCGTGTTTCTGCTTTCAGATGCAACAGAAATTTTGCGGATTGATCAATCCGTTCGCGAGATATGGCAGTTTGGAGCTAAGAAACGCTTGAGAAACTCAAAATTTTCGCAGTTCTGATGCTCGAAACGAATAACTAGAGCGGCCTAGGGGAAAAGTGCGCATACCGTTGTAATCGGGCGAGTTTCTACTTTCAGAAGCAACAGAAATTTTGCGGATTGGTCAATCCGTTCGCGAGATATGGCAGTTTGGAGGTAAGAAACGCTTGAGAAATTCAAAATTTTCGCAGTTCTGATGCTCGAAATGAATAACTAGAACGGCCTAGGGGAAAAGTGCGCATACCGTTGTAATCGGGCGAGTTTCTACTTTCTGAAGCAACAGAAATTTTGCGGATTGGTCCATCCGTTCGCGAGGTATGGCAGTTTGGAGGTAAGAAACGCTTGAGAAACTCAAAATTTTCGCAGTTCTGATGCTCGAAACGAATAACTGGAACGGTCTAGGGGAAAACTACACATACCGTTGTAATCGGGCGAGTTTCTACTTTCAGATGCAACAGAAATTTTGCGGATTGGTCAATCCGTTCGCGAGATATGGCAGATTGGAAGTAAGAAACGCTTGAGAAACCCAAAATTTTCGCAGTTCTAATGCTCGAAACGAATGACTAGAACGGCCTAGGGGAGAAGTACGCATACGGTTGTAATCGGGCGAGTTTCTACTTTCAGATGCAACAGAAATTTTGCGGATTGTTCAATCCGTTCGCGAGATATGGCAGTTTGGAGATAAGAAACGCATGAGAAACTCAAAATTTTGGCAGTTCTGATGCTCGACACGAATAACTAGAACGCCCTAGGGGAAAAGTACGCATACCGTTGTAATCGGGCGAGTTTCTACTTTCAGATGCAACAGAAATTATGCGGATTGGTCAATCCGTTCGCGAGATATGGCCGTTTGGATGTAAGAAACGCTTGAGAAACTCAAAATTTTCGCAGTTCTGATGCTCGAAACGAATAACTAGTACGGCCTAGGGGAAAAGTGCGCATACCGTTGTAATCGGGCGAGTTTCTACTTTCAGAAGCAACAGAAATTTTGCGGATTGTTCAATCCGTTCGCGAGATATGGCAGTTTGGAGATAAGAAACGCATGAGAAACTCAAAATTTTCGCAGTTCTGATGTTCGAAACGAATAACTAGAACGGCCTAGGGGAAAAGTGCGCATATCGTTGTAATCGGGCGAGTTTCTACATTCAAATGCAACAGAAATTTTGCGGATTGTTCAATCCGTTCGCGAGATATGGCAGTTTGGAGGTAAGAAACGCTTGAGAAACTCAAAATTTTCGCAGTTCTGATGCTCGAAACGAATAAATAGAACGGCCTAGGGGAAAAGTACGCATACCGATGTAATCGGGCGAGTTTCTACTTTCAGATGCAACAGAAATTTTGCGGATTGGTCGATCCGTTCGCGAGATATGGCAGTTTGGAAGTAAGAAACGCTTGAGAAACTCAAAATTTTCGCAGTTCTGATGCTCGAAACGAATAACTGGAACAGTCTAGGGGAAAACTACACATACCGTTGTAATCGGGCGAGTTTCTACTTTCAGATGCAACAGAAATTTTGCGGATTGGTCAATCCGTTCGCGAGATGTGGCAGCTTGGAGGTAAGAAACGCTTGAGAAACTCAAAATTTGCGCAGTTCTGATGCTTGAAACGAATAACTAGAACGGCCTAGGGGAAAAGTGCGCATACCGTTGTAATCGGGCGAGTCTCTACTTTCAGATGTAACAGAAATTTTGCGGATTGGTCAATCCGTTCGCGAGATATGGCAGTTTGGATGTAAGAAACGCTTGAGAAACTCAAAATTTTCGCAGTTCTGATGCTCGAAACGAATAACTGGAACGGCCTAGGGGAAAACTACACATACCGTTGTAATCGGACGAGTATCTACTTTCAGATGCAACAGAAATTTTGCGGATTGGTCGATCCGTTCGCGAGATGTGGCAGTTTGGAAGTAAGAAACGCTTGAGAAACTCAAAATTTTCGCAGTTCTGATGCTCGAAACGAATAACTAGAACGGCCCAGTGGAAAAGTGCGCATACCGTTGTAATCGGGCGAGTTTCTACTTTCAGATGCAACAGAAATTTTGCGGATTGGTCAATCCGTTCGCGAGATATGGCAGTTTGGAAGTAAGAAACGCTTGAGAAACCCAAAATTTTCGCAGTTCTAATGCTCGAAACGAATGACTAGAACGGCCTAGGGGAAAAGTGCGCATACGGTTGTAATCGGGCGAGTTTCTACTTTCTGAAGCAACAGAAATTTTGCGGATTGGTCAATCCGTTCGCGAGATATGGCAGTTTGGAGGTAAGAAACGCTTGAGAAATTCAAAATTTTCGCAGTTCTGATGCTCGAAATGAATAACTAGAACGACCTAGGGGAAAAGTGCGCATACCGTTGTAATCGGGCGAGTTTCTACTTTCTGAAGCAACAGAAATTTTGCGGATTGGTCAATCCGTTCGCGAGGTATGGCAGTTTGGAGGTAAGAAACGCTTGAGAAACTCAAAATTTTCGCAGTTCTGATGCTCGAAACGAATAACTGGAACGGTCTAGGGGAAAGCTACACATACCGTTGTAATCGGGCGAGTTTCTACTTTCAGATGCAACAGAAATTTTGCGGATTTGTCAATCCGTTCGCGAGATATGGCAGTTTGGAAGTAAGAAACGCTTGAGAAACCCAAAATTTTCGCAGTTCTAATGCTCGAAACGAATGACTAGAACGGCCTAGGGGAAAAGTGCGCATACGGTTGTAATCGGGCGAGTTTCTACTTTCTGAAGCAACAGAAATTTTGCGGATTGGTCAATCCGTTCGCGAGATATGGCAGTTTGGAAGTAAGAAACGCTTGAGAAACCCAAAATTTTCGCAGTTCTAATGCTCGAAACGAATGACTAGAACGGCCTAGGGGAGAAGTACGCATACCGTTGTAATCGGGCGAGTTTCTACTTTCAGAAGCAACAGAAATTTTGCGGATTGGTCAATCCGTTCGCGAGATATGGCAGTTTGGAGGTAAGAAACGCTTGAGAAATTCAAAATTTTCGCAGTTCTGATGCTCGAAATGAATAACTAGAACGGCCTAGGGGAAAAGTGCGCATACCGTTGTAATCGGGCGAGTTTCTACTTTCTGAAGCAACAGAAATTTTGCGGATTGGTCAATCCGTTCGCGAGGTATGGCAGTTTGGAGGTAAGAAACGCTTGAGAAACTCAAAATTTTCGCAGTTCTGATGCTCGAAACGAATAACTGGAACGGTCTAGGGGAAAACTACACATACCGTTGTAATCGGGCGAGTTTCTACTTTCAGATGCAACAGAAATTTTGCGGATTGGTCAATCCGTTGGCGAGATATGGCAGATTGGAAGTAAGAAACGCTTGAGAAACCCAAAATTTTCGCAGTTCTAATGCTCGAAACGAATGACTAGAACGGCCTAGGGGAGAAGTACGCATACGGTTGTAATCGGGCGAGTTTCTACTTTCAGATGCAACAGAAATTTTGCGGATTGTTCAATCCGTTCGCGAGATATGGCAGTTTGGAGATAAGAAACGCATGAGAAACTCAAAATTTTGGCAGTTCTGATGCTCGACACGAATAACTAGAACGCCCTAGGGGAAAAGTACGCATACCGTTGTAATCGGGCGAGTTTCTACTTTCAGATGCAACAGAAATTATGCGGATTGGTCAATCCGTTCGCGAGATATGGCCGTTTGGATGTAAGAAACGCTTGAGAAACTCAAAATTTTCGCAGTTCTGATGCTCGAAACGAATAACTAGTACGGCCTAGGGGAAAAGTGCGCATACCGTTGTAATCGGGCGAGTTTCTACTTTCAGAAGCAACAGAAATTTTGCGGATTGTTCAATCCGTTCGCGAGATATGGCAGTTTGGAGATAAGAAACGCATGAGAAACTCAAAATTTTCGCAGTTCTGATGTTCGAAACGAATAACTAGAACGGCCTAGGGGAAAAGTGCGCATATCGTTGTAATCGGGCGAGTTTCTACATTCAAATGCAACAGAAATTTTGCGGATTGTTCAATCCGTTCGCGAGATATGGCAGTTTGGAGGTAAGAAACGCTTGAGAAACTCAAAATTTTCGCAGTTCTGATGCTCGAAACGAATAAATAGAACGGCCTAGGGGAAAAGTACGCATACCGATGTAATCGGGCGAGTTTCTACTTTCAGATGCAACAGAAATTTTGCGGATTGGTCGATCCGTTCGCGAGATATGGCAGTTTGGAAGTAAGAAACGCTTGAGAAACTCAAAATTTTCGCAGTTCTGATGCTCGAAACGAATAACTGGAACAGTCTAGGGGAAAACTACACATACCGTTGTAATCGGGCGAGTTTCTACTTTCAGATGCAACAGAAATTTTGCGGATTGGTCAATCCGTTCGCGAGATGTGGCAGCTTGGAGGTAAGAAACGCTTGAGAAACTCAAAATTTGCGCAGTTCTGATGCTTGAAACGAATAACTAGAACGGCCTAGGGGAAAAGTGCGCATACCGTTGTAATCGGGCGAGTCTCTACTTTCAGATGTAACAGAAATTTTGCGGATTGGTCAATCCGTTCGCGAGATATGGCAGTTTGGATGTAAGAAACGCTTGAGAAACTCAAAATTTTCGCAGTTCTGATGCTCGAAACGAATAACTGGAACGGCCTAGGGGAAAACTACACATACCGTTGTAATCGGACGAGTATCTACTTTCAGATGCAACAGAAATTTTGCGGATTGGTCGATCCGTTCGCGAGATGTGGCAGTTTGGAAGTAAGAAACGCTTGAGAAACTCAAAATTTTCGCAGTTCTGATGCTCGAAACGAATAACTAGAACGGCCCAGTGGAAAAGTGCGCATACCGTTGTAATCGGGCGAGTTTCTACTTTCAGATGCAACAGAAATTTTGCGGATTGGTCAATCCGTTCGCGAGATATGGCAGTTTGGAAGTAAGAAACGCTTGAGAAACTCAAAATTTTCGCAGTTCTGATGCTCGAAACGAATAACTAGAGCGGCCTAGGGGAAAAGTGCGCATACCGTTGTAATCGGGCGAGTTTCTACTTTCAGAAGCAACAGAAATTTTGCGGATTGGTCAATCCGTTCGCGAGATATGGCAGTTTGGAGGTAAGAAACGCTTGAGAAATTCAAAATTTTCGCAGTTCTGATGCTCGAAATGAATAACTAGAACGGCCTAGGGGAAAAGTGCGCATACCGTTGTAATCGGGCGAGTTTCTACTTTCTGAAGCAACAGAAATTTTGCGGATTGGTCAATCCGTTCGCGAGGTATGGCAGTTTGGAGGTAAGAAACGCTTGAGAAACTCAAAATTTTCGCAGTTCTGATGCTCGAAACGAATAACTGGAACGGTCTAGGGGAAAACTACACATACCGTTGTAATCGGGCGAGTTTCTACTTTCAGATGCAACAGAAATTTTGCGGATTTGTCAATCCGTTCGCGAGATATGGCAGTTTGGAAGTAAGAAACGCTTGAGAAACCCAAAATTTTCGCAGTTCTAATGCTCGAAACGAATGACTAGAACGGCCTAGGGGAAAAGTGCGCATACGGTTGTAATCGGGCGAGTTTCTACTTTCTGAAGCAACAGAAATTTTGCGGATTGGTCAATCCGTTCGCGAGATATGGCAGTTTGGAAGTAAGAAACGCTTGAGAAACCCAAAATTTTCGCAGTTCTAATGCTCGAAACGAATGACTAGAACGGCCTAGGGGAGAAGTACGCATACCGTTGTAATCGGGCGAGTTTCTACTTTCAGAAGCAACAGAAATTTTGCGGATTGGTCAATCCGTTCGCGAGATATGGCAGTTTGGAGGTAAGAAACGCTTGAGAAATTCAAAATTTTCGCAGTTCTGATGCTCGAAATGAATATCTAGAACGGCCTAGGGGAAAAGTGCGCATACCGTTGTAATCGGGCGAGTTTCTACTTTCTGAAGCAAGAGAAATTTTGCGGATTGGTCAATCCGTTCGCGAGGTATGGCAGTTTGGAGGTAAGAAACGCTTGAGAAACTCAAAATTTTCGCAGTTCTGATGCTCGAAACGAATAACTGGAACGGTCTAGGGGAAAACTACACATACCGTTGTAATCGGGCGAGTTTCTACTTTCAGATGCAACAGAAATTTTGCGGATTTGTCAATCCGTTCGCGAGATATGGCAGTTTGGAAGTAAGAAACGCTTGAGAAACCCAAAATTTTCGCAGTTCTAATGCTCGAAACGAATGACTAGAACGGCCTAGGGGAAAAGTGCGCATACGGTTGTAATCGGGCGAGTTTCTACTTTCTGAAGCAACAGAAATTTTGCGGATTGGTCAATCCGTTCGCGAGATATGGCAGTTTGGAAGTAAGAAACGCTTGAGAAACCCAAAATTTTCGCAGTTCTAATGCTCGAAACGAATGACTAGAACGGCCTAGGGGAGAAGTACGCATACCGTTGTAATCGGGCGAGTTTCTACTTTCAGAAGCAACAGAAATTTTGCGGATTGGTCAATCCGTTCGCGAGATATGGCAGTTTGGAGGTAAGAAACGCTTGAGAAATTCAAAATTTTCGCAGTTCTGATGCTCGAAATGAACAACTAGAACGGCCTAGGGGAAAAGTGCGCATACCGTTGTAATCGGGCGAGTTTCTACTTTCTGAAGCAACAGAAATTTTGCGGATTGGTCGATCCGTTCGCGAGGTATGGCAGTTTGGAGGTAAGAAACGCTTGAGAAACTCAAAATTTTCGCAGTTCTGATGCTCGAAACGAATAACTGGAACGGTCTAGGGGAAAACTACACATACCGTTGTAATCGGGCGAGTTTCTACTTTCAGATGCAACAGAAATTTTGCGGATTGGTCAATCCGTTCGCGAGATATGGCAGATTGGAAGTAAGAAACGCTTGAGAAACCCAAAATTTTCGCAGTTCTAATGCTCGAAACGAATGACTAGAACGGCCTAGGGGAGAAGTACGCATACGGTTGTAATCGGGCGAGTTTCTACTTTCAGATGCAACAGAAATTTTGCGGATTGTTCAATCCGTTCGCGAGATATGGCAGTTTGGAGATAAGAAACGCATGAGAAACTCAAAATTTTGGCAGTTCTGATGCTCGACACGAATAACTAGAACGCCCTAGGGGAAAAGTACGCATACCGTTGTAATCGGGCGAGTTTCTACTTTCAGATGCAACAGAAATTATGCGGATTGGTCAATCCGTTCGCGAGATATGGCCGTTTGGATGTAAGAAACGCTTGAGAAACTCAAAATTTTCGCAGTTCTGATGCTCGAAACGAATAACTAGTACGGCCTAGGGGAAAAGTGCGCATACCGTTGTAATCGGGCGAGTTTCTACTTTCAGAAGCAACAGAAATTTTGCGGATTGTTCAATCCGTTCGCGAGATATGGCAGTTTGGAGATAAGAAACGCATGAGAAACTCAAAATTTTCGCAGTTCTGATGTTCGAAACGAATAACTAGAACGGCCTAGGGGAAAAGTGCGCATATCGTTGTAATCGGGCGAGTTTCTACATTCAAATGCAACAGAAATTTTGCGGATTGTTCAATCCGTTCGCGAGATATGGCAGTTTGGAGGTAAGAAACGCTTGAGAAACTCAAAATTTTCGCAGTTCTGATGCTCGAAACGAATAAATAGAACGGCCTAGGGGAAAAGTACGCATACCGATGTAATCGGGCGAGTTTCTACTTTCAGATGCAACAGAAATTTTGCGGATTGGTCGATCCGTTCGCGAGATATGGCAGTTTGGAAGTAAGAAACGCTTGAGAAACTCAAAATTTTCGCAGTTCTGATGCTCGAAACGAATAACTGGAACAGTCTAGGGGAAAACTACACATACCGTTGTAATCGGGCGAGTTTCTACTTTCAGATGCAACAGAAATTTTGCGGATTGGTCAATCCGTTCGCGAGATGTGGCAGCTTGGAGGTAAGAAACGCTTGAGAAACTCAAAATTTGCGCAGTTCTGATGCTTGAAACGAATAACTAGAACGGCCTAGGGGAAAAGTGCGCATACCGTTGTAATCGGGCGAGTCTCTACTTTCAGATGTAACAGAAATTTTGCGGATTGGTCAATCCGTTCGCGAGATATGGCAGTTTGGATGTAAGAAACGCTTGAGAAACTCAAAATTTTCGCAGTTCTGATGCTCGAAACGAATAACTGGAACGGCCTAGGGGAAAACTACACATACCGTTGTAATCGGACGAGTATCTACTTTCAGATGCAACAGAAATTTTGCGGATTGGTCGATCCGTTCGCGAGATGTGGCAGTTTGGAAGTAAGAAACGCTTGAGAAACTCAAAATTTTCGCAGTTCTGATGCTCGAAACGAATAACAAGAACGGCCTAGGGGAAAAGCACGCATACCGATGTAATCGGGCGAGTTTCTACTTTCAGATGCAACAGAAATCATGCGAATTGGTCAATCCGTTCGCGAGATATGGCCGTTTGGATGTAAGAAACGATTGAGAAACTCAAAATTTTCGCAGTTCTGATGCTCGAAACGAATAACTAGAACGGCCCAGTGGAAAAGTGCGCATACCGTTGTAATCGGGCGAGTTTCTACTTTCAGATGCAACAGAAATTTTGCGGATTGGTCAATCCGTTCGCGAGATATGGCAGTTTGGAAGTAAGAAACGCTTGAGAAACTCAAAATTTTCGCAGTTCTGATGCTCGAAACGAATAACTAGAGCGGCCTAGGGGAAAAGTGCGCATACCGTTGTAATCGGGCGAGTTTATACTTTCAGAAGCAACAGAAATTTTGCGGATTGGTCAATCCGTTCGCGAGATATGGCAGTTTGGAGGTAAGAAACGCTTGAGAAATTCAAAATTTTCGCAGTTCTGATGCTCGAAATGAATAACTAGAACGGCCTAGGGGAAAAGTGCGCATACCGTTGTAATCGGGCGAGTTTCTACTTTCTGAAGCAACAGAAATTTTGCGGATTGGTCAATCCGTTCGCGAGGTATGGCAGTTTGGAGGTAAGAAACGCTTGAGAAACTCAAAATTTTCGCAGTTCTGATGCTCGAAACGAATAACTGGAACGGTCTAGGGGAAAACTACACATACCGTTGTAATCGGGCGAGTTTCTACTTTCAGATGCAACAGAAATTTTGCGGATTGGTCAATCCGTTCGCGAGATATGGCAGTTTGGAAGTAAGAAACGCTTGAGAAACCCAAAATTTTCGCAGTTCTAATGCTCGAAACGAATGACTAGAACGGCCTAGGGGAGAAGTACGCATACGGTTGTAATCGGGCGAGTTTCTACTTTCAGATGCAACAGAAATTTTGCGGATTGTTCAATCCGTTCGCGAGATATGGCAGTTAGGAGATAAGAAACGCATGAGAAACTCAAAATTTTCGCAGTTCTGATGCTCGACACGAATAACTAGAACGCCCTAGGGGAAAAGTACGCATACCGTTGTAATCGGGCGAGTTTCTACTTTCAGATGCAACAGAAATTATGCGGATTGGTCAATCCGTTCGCGAGATATGGCCGTTTGGATGTAAGAAACGCTTGAGAAACTCAAAATTTTCGCAGTTCTGATGCTCGAAACGAATAACTGGAACGGCCTAGGGGAAAACTACACATACCGTTGTAATCGGGCGAGTTTCTACTTTCTGAAGCAACAGAAATTTTGCGGATTGGTCAATCCGTTCGCGAGGTATGGCAGTTTGGAGGTAAGAAACGCTTGAGAAACTCAAAATTTTCGCAGTTCTGATGCTCGAAACGAATAACTGGAACGGTCTAGGGGAAAACTACACATACCGTTGTAATCGGGCGAGTTTCTACTTTCAGATGCAACAGAAATTTTGCGGATTGGTCAATCCGTTCGCGAGATATGGCAGTTTGGAAGTAAGAAACGCTTGAGAAACCCAAAATTTTCGCAGTTCTAATGCTCGAAACGAATGACTAGAACGGCCTAGGGGAGAAGTACGCATACGGTTGTAATCGGGCGAGTTTCTACTTTCAGATGCAACAGAAATTTTGCGGATTGTTCAATCCGTTCGCGAGATATGGCAGTTAGGAGATAAGAAACGCATGAGAAACTCAAAATTTTCGCAGTTCTGATGCTCGACACGAATAACTAGAACGCCCTAGGGGAAAAGTACGCATACCGTTGTAATCGGGCGAGTTTCTACTTTCAGATGCAACAGAAATTATGCGGATTGGTCAATCCGTTCGCGAGATATGGCCGTTTGGATGTAAGAAATGCTTGAGAAACTCAAAATTTTCGCAGTTCTGATGCTCGAAACGAATAACTGGAACGGCCTAGGGGAAAACTACACATACCGTTGTAATCGGGCGAGTTTCTACTTTCGGATGCAACAGAAATTACGCGGATTCGTCAATCCGTTCGCGAGATATGGCAGTTTGGAGGTAAGAAACGCTTGAGAAACTCAAAATTTTCGCAGTTCTGATGCTCGAAACGAATGACTAGAACGGCCTAGGGGAGAAGTACGCATACCGTTGTAATCGGGCGAGTTTCTACTTTCAGATGAAACAGAAATTTTTCGGATTGTTCAATCCGTTCGCGAGATATGGCAGTTTAGAGATAAGAAACGCTTGAGAAACTCAAAATTTTCGCAGTTCTGATGCTCGAAACGAATGACTAGAACGGCCTAGGGGAAAACTACACATACCGTTGTAATCGGGCGAGTTTCTACTTTCAGAAGCAACAGAAATTTTGCGGATTGTTCAATCCGTTCGCGAGATATGGCAGTTTGGAGGTAAGAAACGCTTGAGAAACTCAAAATTTTCGCAGTTCTGATGCTCGAAACGAATAAATAGAACGGCCTAGGGGAAAAGTACGCATACCGATGTAATCGGGCGAGTTTCTACTTTCAGATGCAACAGAAATTTTGCGGATTGGTCGATCCGTTCGCGAGATATGGCAGTTTGGAAGTAAGAAACGCTTGAGAAACTCAAAATTTTCGCAGTTCTGATGCTCGAAACGAATAACTGGAACAGTCTAGGGGAAAACTACACATACCGTTGTAATCGGGCGAGTTTCTACTTTCAGATGCAACAGAAATTTTGCGGATTGGTCAATCCGTTCGCGAGATGTGGCAGCTTGGAGGTAAGAAACGCTTGAGAAACTCAAAATTTGCGCAGTTCTGATGCTTGAAACGAATAACTAGAACGGCCTAGGGGAAAAGTGCGCATACCGTTGTAATCGGGCGAGTCTCTACTTTCAGATGTAACAGAAATTTTGCGGATTGGTCAATCCGTTCGCGAGATATGGCAGTTTGGATGTAAGAAACGCTTGAGAAACTCAAAATTTTCGCAGTTCTGATGCTCGAAACGAATAACTGGAACGGCCTAGGGGAAAACTACACATACCGTTGTAATCGGACGAGTATCTACTTTCAGATGCAACAGAAATTTTGCGGATTGGTCGATCCGTTCGCGAGATGTGGCAGTTTGGAAGTAAGAAACGCTTGAGAAACTCAAAATTTTCGCAGTTCTGATGCTCGAAACGAATAACTAGAACGGCCCAGTGGAAAAGTGCGCATACCGTTGTAATCGGGCGAGTTTCTACTTTCAGATGCAACAGAAATTTTGCGGATTGGTCAATCCGTTCGCGAGATATGGCAGTTTGGAAGTAAGAAACGCTTGAGAAACTCAAAATTTTCGCAGTTCTGATGCTCGAAACGAATAACTAGAGCGGCCTAGGGGAAAAGTGCGCATACCGTTGTAATCGGGCGAGTTTCTACTTTCAGAAGCAACAGAAATTTTGCGGATTGGTCAATCCGTTCGCGAGATATGGCAGTTTGGAGGTAAGAAACGCTTGAGAAATTCAAAATTTTCGCAGTTCTGATGCTCGAAATGAATAACTAGAACGGCCTAGGGGAAAAGTGCGCATACCGTTGTAATCGGGCGAGTTTCTACTTTCTGAAGCAACAGAAATTTTGCGGATTGGTCAATCCGTTCGCGAGGTATGGCAGTTTGGAGGTAAGAAACGCTTGAGAAACTCAAAATTTTCGCAGTTCTGATGCTCGAAACGAATAACTGGAACGGTCTAGGGGAAAACTACACATACCGTTGTAATCGGGCGAGTTTCTACTTTCAGATGCAACAGAAATTTTGCGGATTTGTCAATCCGTTCGCGAGATATGGCAGTTTGGAAGTAAGAAACGCTTGAGAAACCCAAAATTTTCGCAGTTCTAATGCTCGAAACGAATGACTAGAACGGCCTAGGGGAAAAGTGCGCATACGGTTGTAATCGGGCGAGTTTCTACTTTCTGAAGCAACAGAAATTTTGCGGATTGGTCAATCCGTTCGCGAGATATGGCAGTTTGGAAGTAAGAAACGCTTGAGAAACCCAAAATTTTCGCAGTTCTAATGCTCGAAACGAATGACTAGAACGGCCTAGGGGAGAAGTACGCATACCGTTGTAATCGGGCGAGTTTCTACTTTCAGAAGCAACAGAAATTTTGCGGATTGGTCAATCCGTTCGCGAGATATGGCAGTTTGGAGGTAAGAAACGCTTGAGAAATTCAAAATTTTCGCAGTTCTGATGCTCGAAATGAATATCTAGAACGGCCTAGGGGAAAAGTGCGCATACCGTTGTAATCGGGCGAGTTTCTACTTTCTGAAGCAACAGAAATTTTGCGGATTGGTCAATCCGTTCGCGAGGTATGGCAGTTTGGAGGTAAGAAACGCTTGAGAAACTCAAAATTTTCGCAGTTCTGATGCTCGAAACGAATAACTGGAACGGTCTAGGGGAAAACTACACATACCGTTGTAATCGGGCGAGTTTCTACTTTCAGATGCAACAGAAATTTTGCGGATTTGTCAATCCGTTCGCGAGATATGGCAGTTTGGAAGTAAGAAACGCTTGAGAAACCCAAAATTTTCGCAGTTCTAATGCTCGAAACGAATGACTAGAACGGCCTAGGGGAAAAGTGCGCATACGGTTGTAATCGGGCGAGTTTCTACTTTCTGAAGCAACAGAAATTTTGCGGATTGGTCAATCCGTTCGCGAGATATGGCAGTTTGGAAGTAAGAAACGCTTGAGAAACCCAAAATTTTCGCAGTTCTAATGCTCGAAACGAATGACTAGAACGGCCTAGGGGAGAAGTACGCATACCGTTGTAATCGGGCGAGTTTCTACTTTCAGAAGCAACAGAAATTTTGCGGATTGGTCAATCCGTTCGCGAGATATGGCAGTTTGGAGGTAAGAAACGCTTGAGAAATTCAAAATTTTCGCAGTTCTGATGCTCGAAATGAACAACTAGAACGGCCTAGGGGAAAAGTGCGCATACCGTTGTAATCGGGCGAGTTTCTACTTTCTGAAGCAACAGAAATTTTGCGGATTGGTCGATCCGTTCGCGAGGTATGGCAGTTTGGAGGTAAGAAACGCTTGAGAAACTCAAAATTTTCGCAGTTCTGATGCTCGAAACGAATAACTGGAACGGTCTAGGGGAAAACTACACATACCGTTGTAATCGGGCGAGTTTCTACTTTCAGATGCAACAGAAATTTTGCGGATTGGTCAATCCGTTCGCGAGATATGGCAGATTGGAAGTAAGAAACGCTTGAGAAACCCAAAATTTTCGCAGTTCTAATGCTCGAAACGAATGACTAGAACGGCCTAGGGGAGAAGTACGCATACGGTTGTAATCGGGCGAGTTTCTACTTTCAGATGCAACAGAAATTTTGCGGATTGTTCAATCCGTTCGCGAGATATGGCAGTTTGGAGATAAGAAACGCATGAGAAACTCAAAATTTTGGCAGTTCTGATGCTCGACACGAATAACTAGAACGCCCTAGGGGAAAAGTACGCATACCGTTGTAATCGGGCGAGTTTCTACTTTCAGATGCAACAGAAATTATGCGGATTGGTCAATCCGTTCGCGAGATATGGCCGTTTGGATGTAAGAAACGCTTGAGAAACTCAAAATTTTCGCAGTTCTGATGCTCGAAACGAATAACTAGTACGGCCTAGGGGAAAAGTGCGCATACCGTTGTAATCGGGCGAGTTTCTACTTTCAGAAGCAACAGAAATTTTGCGGATTGTTCAATCCGTTCGCGAGATATGGCAGTTTGGAGATAAGAAACGCATGAGAAACTCAAAATTTTCGCAGTTCTGATGTTCGAAACGAATAACTAGAACGGCCTAGGGGAAAAGTGCGCATATCGTTGTAATCGGGCGAGTTTCTACATTCAAATGCAACAGAAATTTTGCGGATTGTTCAATCCGTTCGCGAGATATGGCAGTTTGGAGGTAAGAAACGCTTGAGAAACTCAAAATTTTCGCAGTTCTGATGCTCGAAACGAATAAATAGAACGGCCTAGGGGAAAAGTACGCATACCGATGTAATCGGGCGAGTTTCTACTTTCAGATGCAACAGAAATTTTGCGGATTGGTCGATCCGTTCGCGAGATATGGCAGTTTGGAAGTAAGAAACGCTTGAGAAACTCAAAATTTTCGCAGTTCTGATGCTCGAAACGAATAACTGGAACAGTCTAGGGGAAAACTACACATACCGTTGTAATCGGGCGAGTTTCTACTTTCAGATGCAACAGAAATTTTGCGGATTGGTCAATCCGTTCGCGAGATGTGGCAGCTTGGAGGTAAGAAACGCTTGAGAAACTCAAAATTTGCGCAGTTCTGATGCTTGAAACGAATAACTAGAACGGCCTAGGGGAAAAGTGCGCATACCGTTGTAATCGGGCGAGTCTCTACTTTCAGATGTAACAGAAATTTTGCGGATTGGTCAATCCGTTCGCGAGATATGGCAGTTTGGATGTAAGAAACGCTTGAGAAACTCAAAATTTTCGCAGTTCTGATGCTCGAAACGAATAACTGGAACGGCCTAGGGGAAAACTACACATACCGTTGTAATCGGACGAGTATCTACTTTCAGATGCAACAGAAATTTTGCGGATTGGTCGATCCGTTCGCGAGATGTGGCAGTTTGGAAGTAAGAAACGCTTGAGAAACTCAAAATTTTCGCAGTTCTGATGCTCGAAACGAATAACAAGAACGGCCTAGGGGAAAAGCACGCATACCGATGTAATCGGGCGAGTTTCTACTTTCAGATGCAACAGAAATCATGCGAATTGGTCAATCCGTTCGCGAGATATGGCCGTTTGGATGTAAGAAACGATTGAGAAACTCAAAATTTTCGCAGTTCTGATGCTCGAAACGAATAACTAGAACGGCCCAGTGGAAAAGTGCGCATACCGTTGTAATCGGGCGAGTTTCTACTTTCAGATGCAACAGAAATTTTGCGGATTGGTCAATCCGTTCGCGAGATATGGCAGTTTGGAAGTAAGAAACGCTTGAGAAACTCAAAATTTTCGCAGTTCTGATGCTCGAAACGAATAACTAGAGCGGCCTAGGGGAAAAGTGCGCATACCGTTGTAATCGGGCGAGTTTATACTTTCAGAAGCAACAGAAATTTTGCGGATTGGTCAATCCGTTCGCGAGATATGGCAGTTTGGAGGTAAGAAACGCTTGAGAAATTCAAAATTTTCGCAGTTCTGATGCTCGAAATGAATAACTAGAACGGCCTAGGGGAAAAGTGCGCATACCGTTGTAATCGGGCGAGTTTCTACTTTCTGAAGCAACAGAAATTTTGCGGATTGGTCAATCCGTTCGCGAGGTATGGCAGTTTGGAGGTAAGAAACGCTTGAGAAACTCAAAATTTTCGCAGTTCTGATGCTCGAAACGAATAACTGGAACGGTCTAGGGGAAAACTACACATACCGTTGTAATCGGGCGAGTTTCTACTTTCAGATGCAACAGAAATTTTGCGGATTGGTCAATCCGTTCGCGAGATATGGCAGTTTGGAAGTAAGAAACGCTTGAGAAACCCAAAATTTTCGCAGTTCTAATGCTCGAAACGAATGACTAGAACGGCCTAGGGGAGAAGTACGCATACGGTTGTAATCGGGCGAGTTTCTACTTTCAGATGCAACAGAAATTTTGCGGATTGTTCAATCCGTTCGCGAGATATGGCAGTTAGGAGATAAGAAACGCATGAGAAACTCAAAATTTTCGCAGTTCTGATGCTCGACACGAATAACTAGAACGCCCTAGGGGAAAAGTACGCATACCGTTGTAATCGGGCGAGTTTCTACTTTCAGATGCAACAGAAATTATGCGGATTGGTCAATCCGTTCGCGAGATATGGCCGTTTGGATGTAAGAAACGCTTGAGAAACTCAAAATTTTCGCAGTTCTGATGCTCGAAACGAATAACTGGAACGGCCTAGGGGAAAACTACACATACCGTTGTAATCGGGCGAGTTTCTACTTTCTGAAGCAACAGAAATTTTGCGGATTGGTCAATCCGTTCGCGAGGTATGGCAGTTTGGAGGTAAGAAACGCTTGAGAAACTCAAAATTTTCGCAGTTCTGATGCTCGAAACGAATAACTGGAACGGTCTAGGGGAAAACTACACATACCGTTGTAATCGGGCGAGTTTCTACTTTCAGATGCAACAGAAATTTTGCGGATTGGTCAATCCGTTCGCGAGATATGGCAGTTTGGAAGTAAGAAACGCTTGAGAAACCCAAAATTTTCGCAGTTCTAATGCTCGAAACGAATGACTAGAACGGCCTAGGGGAGAAGTACGCATACGGTTGTAATCGGGCGAGTTTCTACTTTCAGATGCAACAGAAATTTTGCGGATTGTTCAATCCGTTCGCGAGATATGGCAGTTAGGAGATAAGAAACGCATGAGAAACTCAAAATTTTCGCAGTTCTGATGCTCGACACGAATAACTAGAACGCCCTAGGGGAAAAGTACGCATACCGTTGTAATCGGGCGAGTTTCTACTTTCAGATGCAACAGAAATTATGCGGATTGGTCAATCCGTTCGCGAGATATGGCCGTTTGGATGTAAGAAATGCTTGAGAAACTCAAAATTTTCGCAGTTCTGATGCTCGAAACGAATAACTGGAACGGCCTAGGGGAAAACTACACATACCGTTGTAATCGGGCGAGTTTCTACTTTCGGATGCAACAGAAATTACGCGGATTCGTCAATCCGTTCGCGAGATATGGCAGTTTGGAGGTAAGAAACGCTTGAGAAACTCAAAATTTTCGCAGTTCTGATGCTCGAAACGAATGACTAGAACGGCCTAGGGGAGAAGTACGCATACCGTTGTAATCGGGCGAGTTTCTACTTTCAGATGAAACAGAAATTTTTCGGATTGTTCAATCCGTTCGCGAGATATGGCAGTTTAGAGATAAGAAACGCTTGAGAAACTCAAAATTTTCGCAGTTCTGATGCTCGAAACGAATGACTAGAACGGCCTAGGGGAAAACTACACATACCGTTGTAATCGGGCGAGTTTCTACTTTCAGAAGCAACAGAAATTTTGCGGATTGGTCAATCCGTTCGCGAGATATGGCAGTTTGGAGGTAAGAAACGCTTAAGAAACTCAAAATTTTCGCAGTTCTGATGCTCGAAACGAATAACTAGAACGGCCTATGGGAGAAGTACGCATACCGTTGTAATCGGGCGAGTTTCTACTTTCAGATGCAACAGAAATTATGCGGATTGGTCAATCCGTACGCGAGATATGGCCGTTTGGATGTAAGAAACGCTTAAGAAACTCAAAATTTTCGCAGTTCTGATGCTCGAAACGAATAACTGGAACAGTCTAGGGGAAAACTACACATACCGTTGTAATCGGACGAGTTTCTACTTTCAGATGCAACAGAAATTTTGCGGATTGGTCAATCCGTTCGCGAGATGTGGCAGCTTGGAGGTAAGAAACGCTTGAGAAACTCAAAATTTGCGCAGTTCTGATGCTTGAAACGAATAACTAGAACGGCCTAGGGGAAAAGTGCGCATGCCGTTGTAATCGGGCGAGTCTCTACTTTCAGATGTAACAGAAATTTTGCGGATTGGTCAATCCGTTCGCGAGATATGGCAGTTTGGATGTAAGAAACGCTTGAGAAACTCAAAATTTTCGCAGTTCTGATGCTCGAAACGAATAACTGGAACGGCCTAGGGGAAAACTACACATACCGTTGTAATCGGACGAGTATCTACTTTCAGATGCAACAGAAATTTTGCGGATTGGTCGATCCGTTCGCGAGATGTGGCAGTTTGGAAGTAAGAAACGCTTGAGAAACTCAAAATTTTCGCAGTTCTGATGCTCGAAACGAATAACAAGAACGGCCTAGGGGAAAAGCACGCATACCGATGTAATCGGGCGAGTTTCTACTTTCAGATGCAACAGAAATCATGCGAATTGGTCAATCCGTTCGCGAGATATGGCCGTTTGGATGTAAGAAACGATTGAGAAACTCAAAATTTTCGCAGTTCTGATGCTCGAAACGAATAACTAGAACGGCCCAGTGGAAAAGTGCGCATACCGTTGTAATCGGGCGAGTTTCTACTTTCAGATGCAACAGAAATTTTGCGGATTGGTCAATCCGTTCGCGAGATATGGCAGTTTGGAAGTAAGAAACGCTTGAGAAACTCAAAATTTTCGCAGTTCTGATGCTCGAAACGAATAACTAGAGCGGCCTAGGGGAAAAGTGCGCATACCGTTGTAATCGGGCGAGTTTATACTTTCAGAAGCAACAGAAATTTTGCGGATTGGTCAATCCGTTCGCGAGATATGGCAGTTTGGAGGTAAGAAACGCTTGAGAAATTCAAAATTTTCGCAGTTCTGATGCTCGAAATGAATAACTAGAACGGCCTAGGGGAAAAGTGCGCATACCGTTGTAATCGGGCGAGTTTCTACTTTCTGAAGCAACAGAAATTTTGCGGATTGGTCAATCCGTTCGCGAGGTATGGCAGTTTGGAGGTAAGAAACGCTTGAGAAACTCAAAATTTTCGCAGTTCTGATGCTCGAAACGAATAACTGGAACGGTCTAGGGGAAAACTACACATACCGCTGTAATCGGGCGAGTTTCTACTTTCAGATGCAACAGAAATTTTGCGGATTGGTCAATCCGTTCGCGAGATATGGCAGTTTGGAAGTAAGAAACGCTTGAGAAACCCAAAATTTTCGCAGTTCTAATGCTCGAAACGAATGACTAGAACGGCCTAGGGGAGAAGTACGCATACGGTTGTAATCGGGCGAGTTTCTACTTTCAGATGCAACAGAAATTTTGCGGATTGTTCAATCCGTTCGCGAGATATGGCAGTTAGGAGATAAGAAACGCATGAGAAACTCAAAATTTTCGCAGTTCTGATGCTCGACACGAATAACTAGAACGCCCTAGGGGAAAAGAACGCATACCGTTGTAATCGGGCGAGTTTCTACTTTCAGATGCAACAGAAATTATGCGGATTGGTCAATCCGTTCGCGAGATATGGCAGTTTGGAGATAAGAAACGCTTGAGAAACTCAAAATTTTCGCTGTTCTAATGCTCGAAACGAATGACTAGAACGGCCTTTGGGAGAAGTACGCATACCGTTATAATCGGGCCAGTTTCTACTTTCAGATGCAACAGAAATTATGCGGATTGGTCAATCCGTTCGCGAGATATGGCCGTTTGGATGTAAGAAACGCTTGAGAAACTCAAAATTTTCGCAGTTCTGATGCTCGAAACGGATGACTAGAACGGCCTAGGGGAGAAGTACGCTTACCGTTGTAATCGGGCGAGTTTCTACTTTCGGATGCAACAGAAATTACGCGGATTGGTCATTCCGTTCGCGAGATATGACAGTTTGGAGATAAGAAACGCCTTAGAAACTCAAAATTTTCGCAGTTCTGATGCTCGAAACGAATAACTAGGACGGACCAGGGGAAAAGTGCGCATACCGTTGTAATCGGGCGAGTTTCTACTTTCAAATGCAACAGAAATTTTGCGGATTGGTCAATCCGTTCGCGAGATATGGCAGTTTGGAGGTAAGAAACGCTCAAGAAACTCAAAATTTTCGCATTTCTGATGCTCGAAACGAATAACTGGAACGGCCTAGGGGAAAACTACACATACCGTTGCAATCGGGCGAGTTTCTACTTTCCGATGCAACAGAAATTTTGCGGATTGGTCAATCCGTTCGCGAGATGTGGCAGTTTGGAGGTAAGAAACGCTCGAGAAACTCAAAATTTTCGCAGTTCTGATGCTCGAAACGAATAACTAGAACGGCCTAGGGGAAAAGTACGCATACCGATGTAATCGGGCGAGTTTCTACTTTCAGATGCAACAGAAATTTTGCGGATTGGTCGATCCGTTCGCGAGATATGGCAGTTTGGAAGTAAGAAACGCTTGAGAAACTCAAAATTTTCGCAGTTCTGATGCTCGAAACGAATGACAAGAACGGCCTAGGGGAGAAGTACTTATACCGTTGTAATCGGGCGAGTTTCTACTTTCAGATGCAACAGAAATTATGCGGATTGGTCAGTCCGTTCGCGAGATATGACAGTTTGGAGATAAGAAACGCCTTAGAAACTCAAAATTTTCGCAGTTCTGATGCTCGAAACGAATAACTAGGACGGACCAGGGGAAAAGTACGCATACCGTTGTAATCGGGCGAGTTTCTACTTTCAAATGCAACAGAAATTTTGCGGATTGGTCAATCCGTTCGCGAGATATGGCAGTTTGGATGTAAGAAACGCTCGAGAAACTCAAAATTTTCGCATTTCTGATGCTCGAAACGAATAATTGGAACGGCCTAGGGGAAAACTACACATACCGTTGCAATCGGGCGAGTTTCTACTTTCAGATGCAACAGAAATTTTGCGGATTGGTCAATCCGTTCGCGAGATGTGGCCGTATGGATGTAAGAAACGCTTGAGAAACTCAAAATTTTCGCAGTTCTGATGCTCGAAATGAATAACTAGAACGGCCCAGGGGAGAAGTACGCATACCGTTGTAATCGGGCGAGTTTCTACTTTCAGATGCAACAGAAATTTTGCGGATTGGTCGATCCGTTCGCGAGATGTGGCAGTTTGGAAGTAAGAAACGCTTGAGAAACTCAAAATTTTCGCAGTTCTGATGCTCGAAACGAATAACTGGAACGTTCTATGGAAAAACTAGACATACCGTTGTAATCGGGCGAGTTTCTACTTTCAGATGCAACAGAAATTTTGCGGATTGGTCGATCCGTTCGCGAGATGTGGCAGTTTGGAAATAAGAAACGCTTGAGAAACTCAAAATTTTCGCAGTTCTGATGCTCGAAACGAATGACTAGGACGGCCTAGGGGAGAAGTACGCATACCGTTGTAATCGGGCGAGTTTCTACTTTCAGATGCAACAGAAATTATGCGGATTGGTCAATCCGTTCGCGAGATATGGCCGTTTGGATGTAAGAAACGCTTGAGAAACTCAAAATTTTCGCAGTTCTGATGCTCGAAACGAATAACTAGAACGGCCTAGGGGAAAACTACACATACCGTTGCAATCGGGCGAGTTTCTACTTTCAGATGCAACAGAAATTTTGCGGATTGGTCAATCCGTTCGCGAGATGTGGCAGTTTGGTGGTAAGAAACGCTCGAGAAACTCAAAATTTTCGCAGTTCTGATGCTCGAAACGAATAACTAGAACGGCCTAGGGGAAAAGTACGCATACCGATGTAATCGGGCGAGTTTCTACTTTCAGATGCAACAGAAATTTTGCGGATTGGTCGATCCGTTCGCGAGATATGGCAGTTTGGAAGTAAGAAACGCTTGAGAAACTCAAAATTTTCGCAGTTCTGATGCTCGAAACGAATGACAAGAACGGCCTAGGGGAGAAGTACGCATACCGTTGTAATCGGGCGAGTTTCTACTTTCAGATGCAACAGAAATTTTGCGGATTGATCAATCCGTTCGCGAGATATGGCAATTTGGAGATAAGAAACGCTTGAGAAACTCAAAATTTTCGCAGTTCTGATGCTCGAAACGAATGACTAGAACGGCCTATGGGAGAAGTACGCATACCGTTATAATCGGGCGAGTTTCTACTTTCAGATGCAACAGAAATTATGCGGATTGGTCAATCCGTTCGCGAGATATGGCCGTTTGGATGTAAGAAACGCTTGAGAAACTCAAAATTTTCGCAGTTCTGATGCTCGAAACGAATAACTAGGACGGACCAGGGGAAAAGTGCGCATACCGTTGTAATCGGGCGAGTTTCTACTTTCAAATGCAACAGAAATTTTGCAGATTGGTCAATCCGTTCGCGAGATATGGCAGTTTGGAGGTAAGAAACGCTCGAGAAACTCAAAATTTTCGCATTTCTGATGCTCGAAACGAATAACTGGAACGGCCTAGGGGAAAACTACACATACCGTTGCAATCGGGCGAGTTTCTACTTTCAGATGCAACAGAAATTTTGCGGATTGGTCAATCCGTTCGCGAGATGTGGCCGTATGGATGTAAGAAACGCTTGAGAAACTCAAAATTTTCGCAGTTCTGATGCTCGAAATGAATAACTAGAACGGCCCAGGGGAGAAGTACGCATACCGCTGTAATCGGGCGAGTTTCTACTTTCAGATGCAACAGAAATTTTGCGGATTGATCGATCCGTTCGCGAGATGTGGCAGTTTGGAAGAAAGAAACGCTTGAGAAACTCAAAATTTTCGCAGTTCTGATGCTCGAAACGAATAACTGGAACGTTCTATGGAAAAACTACACATACCGTTGTAATCGGGCGAGTTTCTACTTTCAGATGCAACAGAAATTTGGCGGATTGGTCGATCCGTTCGCGAGATGTGGCAGTTTGGAAATAAGAAACGCTTGAGAAACTCAAAATTTTCGCAGTTCTGATGCTCGAAACGAATAACTGGAACGGCCTAGGGGAAAACTACACATACCGTTGCAATCGGGCGAGTTTCTACTTTCAGATGCAACAGAAATTTTGCGGATTGGTCAATCCGTTCGCGAGATGTGGCAGTTTGGAGGTAAGAAACGCTCGAGAAACTCAAAATTTTCGCAGTTCTGATGCTCGAAACGAATAACCAGAACGGCCTAGGGGAAAAGTACGCATACCGATGTAATCGGGCGAGTTTCTACTTTCAGATGCAACAGAAATTTTGCGGATTGGTCGATCCGTTCGCGAGATATGGCAGTTTGGAAGTAAGAAACGCTTGAGAAACTCAAAATTTTCGCAGTTCTGATGCTCGAAACGAATGACAAGAACGGCCTAGGGGAGAAGTACGCATACCGTTGTAATCGGGCGAGTTTCTACTTTCAGATGCAACAGAAATTTTGCGGATTGATCAATCCGTTCGCGAGATATGGCAGTTTGGAGATAAGAAACGCTTGAGAAACTCAAAATTTTCGCTGTTCTGATGCTCGAAACGAATGACTAGAACGGCCTTTGGGAGAAGTACGCATACCGTTATAATCGGGCCAGTTTCTACTTTCAGATGCAACAGAAATTATGCGGATTGGTCAATCCGTTCGCGAGATATGGCCGTTTGGATGTAAGAAACGCTTGAGAAACTCAAAATTTTCGCAGTTCTGATGCTCGAAACGGATGACTAGAACGGCCTAGGGGAGAAGTACGCTTACCGTTGTAATCGGGCGAGTTTCTACTTTCGGATGCAACAGAAATTACGCGGATTGGTCATTCCGTTCGCGAGATATGACAGTTTGGAGATAAGAAACGCCTTAGAAACTCAAAATTTTCGCAGTTCTGATGCTCGAAACGAATAACTAGGACGGACCAGGGGAAAAGTGCGCATACCGTTGTAATCGGGCGAGTTTCTACTTTCAAATGCAACAGAAATTTTGCGGATTGGTCAATCCGTTCGCGAGATATGGCAGTTTGGAGGTAAGAAACGCTCAAGAAACTCAAAATTTTCGCATTTCTGATGCTCGAAACGAATAACTGGAACGGCCTAGGGGAAAACTACACATACCGTTGCAATCGGGCGAGTTTCTACTTTCCGATGCAACAGAAATTTTGCGGATTGGTCAATCCGTTCGCGAGATGTGGCAGTTTGGAGGTAAGAAACGCTTGAGAAACTCAAAATTTTCGCAGTTCTGATGCTCGAAACGAATGACAAGAACGGCCTAGGGGAGAAGTACGCATACCGTTGCAATCGGGCGAGTTTCTACTTTCCGATGCAACAGAAATTTTGCGGATTGGTCAATCCGTTCGCGAGATGTGGCAGTTTGGAGGTAATAAACGCTTGAGAAACTCAAAATTTTCGCAGTTCTGATGCTCGAAACGAATGACTAGAACGGCCTATGGGAGAAGTACTTATACCGTTGTAATCGGGCGAGTTTCTACTTTCAGATGCAACAGAAATTATGCGGATTGGTCAGTCCGTTCGCGAGATATGACAGTTTGGAGATAAGAAACGCCTTAGAAACTCAAAATTTTCGCAGTTCTGATGCTCGAAACGAATAACTAGGACGGACCAGGGGAAAAGTGCGCATACCGTTGTAATCGGGCGAGTTTCTACTTTCAAATGCAACAGAAATTTTGCGGATTGGTCAATCCGTTCGCGAGATATGGCAGTTTGGATGTAAGAAACGCTCGAGAAACTCAAAATTTTCGCATTTCTGATGCTCGAAACGAATAATTGGAACGGCCTAGGGGAAAACTACACATACCGTTGCAATCGGGCGAGTTTCTACATTCAGATGCAACAGAAATTTTGCGGATTGGTCAATCCGTTCGCGAGATGTGGCCGTATGGATGTAAGAAACGCTTGAGAAACTCAAAATTTTCGCAGTTCTGATGCTCGAAATGAATAACTAGAACGGCCCAGGGGAGAAGTACGCATACCGTTGTAATCGGGCGAGTTTCTACTTTCAGATGCAACAGAAATTTTGCGGATTGGTCGATCCGTTCGCGAGATGTGGCAGTTTGGAAGTAAGAAACGCTTGAGAAACTCAAAATTTTCGCAGTTCTGATGCTCGAAACGAATAACTGGAACGTTCTATGGAAAAACTAGACATACCGTTGTAATCGGGCGAGTTTCTACTTTCAGATGCAACAGAAATTTTGCGGATTGGTCGATCCGTTCGCGAGATGTGGCAGTTTGGAAATAAGAGACGCTTGAGAAACTCAAAATTTTCGCAGTTCTGATGCTCGAAACGAATGACTAGGACGGCCTAGGGGAGAAGTACGCATACCGTTGTAATCGGGCGAGTTTCTACTTTCAGATGCAACAGAAATTATGCGGATTGGTCAATCCGTTCGCGAGATATGGCCGTTTGGATGTAAGAAACGCTTGAGAAACTCAAAATTTTCGCAGTTCTGATGCTCGAAACGAATAACTAGAACGGCCTAGGGGAAAACTACACATACCGTTGCAATCGGGCGAGTTTCTACTTTCAGATGCAACAGAAATTTTGCGGATTGGTCAATCCGTTCGCGAGATGTGGCAGTTTGGTGGTAAGAAACGCTCGAGAAACTCAAAATTTTCGCAGTTCTGATGCTCGAAACGAATAACTAGAACGGCCTAGGGGAAAAGTACGCACACCGATGTAATCGGGCGAGTTTCTACTTTCAGATGCAACAGAAATTTTGCGGATTGGTCGATCCGTTCGCGAGATATGGCAGTTTGGAAGTAAGAAACGCTTGAGAAACTCAAAATTTTCGCAGTTCTGATGCTCGAAACGAATGACAAGAACGGCCCAGGGGAGAAGTACGCATACCGTTGTAATCGGGCGAGTTTCTACTTTCAGATGCAACAGAAATTTTGCGGATTGATCAATCCGTTCGCGAGATATGGCAATTTGGAGATAAGAAACGCTTGAGAAACTCAAAATTTTCGCAGTTCTGATGCTCGAAACGAATGACTAGAACGGCCTATGGGAGAAGTACGCATACCGTTATAATCGGGCGAGTTTCTACTTTCAGATGCAACAGAAATTATGCGGATTGGTCAATCCGTTCGCGAGATATGGCCGTTTGGATGTAAGAAACGCTTGAGAAACTCAAAATTTTCGCAGTTCTGATGCTCGAAAGGAATAACTAGGACGGACCAGGGGAAAAGTGCGCATACCGTTGTAATCGGGCGAGTTTCTACTTTCAAATGCAACAGAAATTTTGCAGATTGGTCAATCCGTTCGCGAGATATGGCAGTTTGGAGGTAAGAAACGCTCGAGAAACTCAAAATTTTCGCATTTCTGATGCTCGAAACGAATAACTGGAACGGCCTAGGGGAAAACTACACATACCGTTGCAATCGGGCGAGTTTCTACTTTCAGATGCAACAGAAATTTTGCGGATTGGTCAATCCGTTCGCGAGATGTGGCCGTATGGATGTAAGAAACGCTTGAGAAACTCAAAATTTTCGCAGTTCTGATGCTCGAAATGAATAACTAGAACGGCCCAGGGGAGAAGTACGCATACCGTTGTAATCGGGCGAGTTTCTACTTTCAGATGCAACAGAAATTTTGCGGATTGATCGATCCGTTCGCGAGATGTGGCAGTTTGGAAGTAAGAAACGCTTGAGAAACTCAAAATTTTCGCAGTTCTGATGCTCGAAACGAATAACTGGAACGTTCTATGGAAAAACTACACATACCGTTGTAATCGGGCGAGTTTCTACTTTCAGATGCAACAGAAATTTTGCGGTTTGGTCGATCCGTTCGCGAGATGTGGCAGTTTGGAAATAAGAAACGCTTGAGAAACTCAAAATTTTCGCAGTTCTGATGCTCGAAACGAATAACTGGAACCGCCTAGGGGAAAACTACACATACCGTTGCAATCGGGCGAGTTTCTACTTTCAGATGCAACAGAAATTTTGCGGATTGGTCAATCCGTTCGCGAGATGTGGCAGTTTGGAGGTAAGAAACGCTCGAGAAACTCAAAATTTTCGCAGTTCTGATGCTCGAAACGAATAACCAGAACGGCCTAGGGGAAAAGTACGCATACCGATGTAATCGGGCGAGTTTCTACTTTCAGATGCAACAGAAATTTTGCGGATTGGTCGATCCGTTCGCGAGATATGGCAGTTTGGAAGTAAGAAACGCTTGAGAAACTCAAAATTTTCGCAGTTCTGATGCTCGAAACGAATGACAAGAACGGCCTAGGGGAGAAGTACGCATACCGTTGTAATCGGGCGAGTTTCTACTTTCAGATGCAACAGAAATTTTGCGGATTGATCAATCCGTTCGCGAGATATGGCAGTTTGGAGATAAGAAACGCTTGAGAAACTCAAAATTTTCGCTGTTCTGATGCTCGAAACGAATGACTAGAACGGCCTTTGGGAGAAGTACGCATACCGTTATAATCGGGCCAGTTTCTACTTTCAGATGCAACAGAAATTATGCGGATTGGTCAATCCGTTCGCGAGATATGGCCGTTTGGATGTAAGAAACGCTTGAGAAACTCAAAATTTTCGCAGTTCTGATGCTCGAAACGGATGACTAGAACGGCCTAGGGGAGAAGTACGCTTACCGTTGTAATCGGGCGAGTTTCTACTTTCGGATGCAACAGAAATTACGCGGATTGGTCATTCCGTTCGCGAGATATGACAGTTTGGAGATAAGAAACGCCTTAGAAACTCAAAATTTTCGCAGTTCTGATGCTCGAAACGAATAACTAGGACGGACCAGGGGAAAAGTGCGCATACCGTTGTAATCGGGCGAGTTTGTACTTTCAAATGCAACAGAAATTTTGCGGATTGGTCAATCCGTTCGCGAGATAAGGCAGTTTGGAGGTAAGAAACGCTCGAGAAACTCAAAATTTTCGCATTTCTGATGCTCGAAACGAATAACTGGAACGGCCTAGGGGAAAACTACACAAACCGTTGCAATCGGGCGAGTTTCTACTTTCAGATGCAACAGAAATTTTGCGGATTGGTCAATTCGTTCGCGAGATGTGGTAGTTTGGAAGTAAGAAACGCTTGAGAAACCAAAATTTTCGCAGTTCTGATGCTCGAAACGAATGACTAGAACGGCCTAGGGGAGAAGTACGCATACCATTGTAATCGGGCGAGTTTCTACTTTCAGATGCAACAGCAATTTTGCGGATTGATCAATCCGTTCGCGAGATATGGCAGTTTGGAGGTAAGAAACGCTTGAGAAACTCAAAATTTTCGCAGTTCTGATGCTCGACACGAATAACTAGAACGGCCTAGGGGAGAAGTACGCTTACCGTTGTAATCGGGCGAGTTTCTACTTTCAGAAGCAACAGAAATTTTGCGGATTGGTCAATCCGTTCGCGAGATATGGCAGTTTGGAGGTAAGAAACGCATGAGAAACTCAAAATTTTCGCAGTTCTGATGCTCGAAACGAATGACTAGGACGGCCTAGGGGAGAAGTACGCATACCGTTGTAATCGGGCGAGTTTCTAGTTTCGGATGCAACAGAAATTACGCGGATTCGTCAATCCGTTCGCGAGATATTGCAGTTTGGAGGTAAGAAACGCTTGAGGAACTCAAAATTTTCGCATTTCTGATGCTCGAAACGAATAACTAGAACGGCCTAGGGGAAAACTACACCTACCGTTGTAATCGGGCGAGTTTCTACTTTCAGATGCAACAGAAATTTTGCGGATTGTTCAATCCGTTCGCGAGATATGGCAGTTTGGAGGTAAGAAACGCTTGAGAAACTCAAAATTTTCGCATTTCTGATGCTCGAAACGAATAACTGGAACGGCGTAGGGGAAAACTACACACACCGTTGCAATCGGGCGAGTTTCTACTTTCAGATGCAATAGAAATTTTGCGGATTGGTCAATCCGTTCGCGAGATGTGGCCGTATGGATGTAAGAAACGCTTGAGAAACTCAAAATTTTCGCAGTTCTGATGCTCGAAATGAATAACTAGAACGGCCCAGGGGAGAAGTACGCATACCGTTGTAATCGGGCGAGTTTCTACTTTCAGATGCAACAGAAATTTTGCGGATTGGACGATCCGTTCGCGAGATGTGGCAGTTTGGAAGTAAGAAACGCTTGAGAAACTCAAAATTTTCGCAGTTCTGATGCTCGAAACGAATAACTGGAACGGTCTAGGGGAAAACTACACATAACGTTGTAATCGGGCGAGTTTCTACTTTCAGATGCAAGAGAAATTTTGCGGATTGGTCAATCCGTTCGCGAGATGTGGCAGTTTGGAGGTAAGAAACGCTCGAGAAACTCAAAATTTTCGCAGTTCTGATGCTCGAAACGAATAACCAGAACGGCCTAGGGGAAAAGTACGCATACCGATGTAATCGGGCGAGTTTCTACTTTCAGATGCAACAGAAATTTTGCGGATTGGTCGATCCGTTCGCGAGATATGGCAGTTTGGAAGTAAGAAACGCTTGAGAAACTCAAAATTTTCGCAGTTCTGATGCTCGAAACGAATGACAAGAACGGCCTAGGGGAGAAGTACGCATACCGTTGTAATCGGGCGAGTTTCTACTTTCAGATGCAACAGAAATTTTGCGGATTGATCAATCCGTTCGCGAGATATGGCAGTTTGGAGATAAGAAACGCTTGAGAAACTCAAAATTTTCGCTGTTCTGATGCTCGAAACGAATGACTAGAACGGCCTTTGGGAGAAGTACGCATACCGTTATAATCGGGCCAGTTTCTACTTTCAGATGCAACAGAAATTATGCGGATTGGTCAATCCGTTCGCGAGATATGGCCGTTTGGATGTAAGAAACGCTTGAGAAACTCAAAATTTTCGCAGTTCTGATGCTCGAAACGGATGACTAGAACGGCCTAGGGGAGAAGTACGCTTACCGTTGTAATCGGGCGAGTTTCTACTTTCGGATGCAACAGAAATTACGCGGATTGGTCATTCCGTTCGCGAGATATGACAGTTTGGAGATAAGAAACGCCTTAGAAACTCAAAATTTTCGCAGTTCTGATGCTCGAAACGAATAACTAGGACGGACCAGGGGAAAAGTGCGCATACCGTTGTAATCGGGCGAGTTTGTACTTTCAAATGCAACAGAAATTTTGCGGATTGGTCAATCCGTTCGCGAGATAAGGCAGTTTGGAGGTAAGAAACGCTCGAGAAACTCAAAATTTTCGCATTTCTGATGCTCGAAACGAATAACTGGAACGGCCTAGGGGAAAACTACACAAACCGTTGCAATCGGGCGAGTTTCTACTTTCAGATGCAACAGAAATTTTGCGGATTGGTCAATTCGTTCGCGAGATGTGGTAGTTTGGAAGTAAGAAACGCTTGAGAAACCAAAATTTTCGCAGTTCTGATGCTCGAAACGAATGACTAGAACGGCCTAGGGGAGAAGTACGCATACCATTGTAATCGGGCGAGTTTCTACTTTCAGATGCAACAGCAATTTTGCGGATTGATCAATCCGTTCGCGAGATATGGCAGTTTGGAGGTAAGAAACGCTTGAGAAACTCAAAATTTTCGCAGTTCTGATGCTCGACACGAATAACTAGAACGGCCTAGGGGAGAAGTACGCTTACCGTTGTAATCGGGCGAGTTTCTACTTTCAGAAGCAACAGAAATTTTGCGGATTGGTCAATCCGTTCGCGAGATATGGCAGTTTGGAGGTAAGAAACGCATGAGAAACTCAAAATTTTCGCAGTTCTGATGCTCGAAACGAATGACTAGGACGGCCTAGGGGAG
This sequence comes from Ptiloglossa arizonensis, assembly GCF_051014685.1. Taxonomy (NCBI): domain Eukaryota; kingdom Metazoa; phylum Arthropoda; class Insecta; order Hymenoptera; family Colletidae; genus Ptiloglossa; species Ptiloglossa arizonensis. Next base: position 88,337 of record NW_027478663.1, read on the forward strand.
AAGTACGCATACCGTTGTAATCGGGCGAGTTTCTAGTTTCGGATGCAACAGAAATTACGCGGATTCGTCAATCCGTTCGCGAGATATTGCAGTTTGGAGGTAAGAAACGCTTGAGGAACTCAAAATTTTCGCATTTCTGATGCTCGAAACGAATAACTAGAACGGCCTAGGGGAAAACTACACCTACCGTTGTAATCGGGCGAGTTTCTACTTTCAGATGCAACAGAAATTTTGCGGATTGTTCAATCCGTTCGCGAGATATGGCAGTTTGGAGGTAAGAAACGCTTGAGAAACTCAAAATTTTCGCATTTCTGATGCTCGAAACGAATAACTGGAACGGCGTAGGGGAAAACTACACACACCGTTGCAATCGGGCGAGTTTCTACTTTCAGATGCAATAGAAATTTTGCGGATTGGTCAATCCGTTCGCGAGATGTGGCCGTATGGATGTAAGAAACGCTTGAGAAACTCAAAATTTTCGCAGTTCTGATGCTCGAAATGAATAACTAGAACGGCCCAGGGGAGAAGTACGCATACCGTTGTAATCGGGCGAGTTTCTACTTTCAGATGCAACAGAAATTTTGCGGATTGGACGATCCGTTCGCGAGATGTGGCAGTTTGGAAGTAAGAAACGCTTGAGAAACTCAAAATTTTCGCAGTTCTGATGCTCGAAACGAATAACTGGAACGGTCTAGGGGAAAACTACACATAACGTTGTAATCGGGCGAGTTTCTACTTTCAGATGCAAGAGAAATTTTGCGGATTGGTCAATCCGTTCGCGAGATGTGGCAGTTTGGAGGTAAGAAACGCTTGAGAAACTCAAAATTTTCGCAGTTCTGATGCTCGAAACGAATAACTAGAACGGCCTAGGGGAAAACTACACATACCGTTGTAATCGGGCGAGTTTCTACTTTCAGATGCAACAGAAATTTTGCGGATTGGTCAATCCGTTCGCGAGATATGGCAGTTTGGAAGTAAGAAACGCTTGAGAAACCCAAAATTTTCGCAGTTCTAATGCTCGAAACGAATGACTAGAACGGCCTAGGGGAGAAGTACGCATACGGTTGTAATCGGGCGAGATTCTACTTTCAGATGCAACAGAAATTTTGCGGATTGTTCAATCCGTTCGCGAGATATGGCAGTTTGGAGATAAGAAACGCATGAGAAACTCAAAATTTTCGCAGTTCTGATGCTCGACACGAATAACTAGAACGCCCTAGGGGAAAAGTACGCATACCGTTGTAATCGGGCGAGTTTCTACTTTCAGATGCAACAGAAATTATGCGGATTGGTCAATCCGTTCGCGAGATATGGCCGTTTGGATGTAAGAAACGCTTGAGAAACTCAAAATTTTCGCAGTTCTGATGCTCGAAACGAATAACAAGAACGGCCTAGGGGAAAAGCACGCATACCGATGTAATCGGGCGAGTTTCTACTTTCAGATGCAACAGAAATCATGCGAATTGGTCAATCCGTTCGCGAGATATGGCCGTTTGGATGTAAGAAACGATTGAGAAACTCAAAATTTTCGCAGTTCTGATGCTCGAAACGAATGACTAGAACGGCCTAGGGGAGAAGTACGCATACCATTGTAATCGGGCGAGTTTCTACTTTCAGATGCAACAGCAATTTTGCGGATTGATCAATCCGTTCGCGAGATATGGCAGTTTGGAGGTAAGAAACGCTTGAGAAACTCAAAATTTTCGCAGTTCTGATGCTCGACACGAATAACTAGAACGGCCTAGGGGAGAAGTACGCTTACCGTTGTAATCGGGCGAGTTTCTACTTTCAGAAGCAACAGAAATTTTGCGGATTGGTCAATCCGTTCGCGAGATATGGCAGTTTGGAGGTAAGAAACGCATGAGAAACTCAAAATTTTCGCATTTCTGATGCTCGAAACGAATAACTGGAACGGCCTAGGGGAAAACTACACAAACCGTTGCAATCGGGCGAGTTTCTACTTTCAGATGCAACAGAAATTTTGCGGATTGGTCAATTCGTTCGCGAGATGTGGTAGTTTGGAAGTAAGAAACGCTTGAGAAACCAAAATTTTCGCAGTTCTGATGCTCGAAACGAATGACTAGAACGGCCTAGGGGAGAAGTACGCATACCATTGTAATCGGGCGAGTTTCTACTTTCAGATGCAACAGCAATTTTGCGGATTGATCAATCCGTTCGCGAGATATGGCAGTTTGGAGGTAAGAAACGCTTGAGAAACTCAAAATTTTCGCAGTTCTGATGCTCGACACGAATAACTAGAACGGCCTAGGGGAGAAGTACGCTTACCGTTGTAATCGGGCGAGTTTCTACTTTCAGAAGCAACAGAAATTTTGCGGATTGGTCAATCCGTTCGCGAGATATGGCAGTTTGGAGGTAAGAAACGCATGAGAAACTCAAAATTTTCGCAGTTCTGATGCTCGAAACGAATGACTAGGACGGCCTAGGGGAGAAGTACGCATACCGTTGTAATCGGGCGAGTTTCTAGTTTCGGATGCAACAGAAATTACGCGGATTCGTCAATCCGTTCGCGAGATATTGCAGTTTGGAGGTAAGAAACGCTTGAGGAACTCAAAATTTTCGCATTTCTGATGCTCGAAACGAATAACTAGAACGGCCTAGGGGAAAACTACACCTACCGTTGTAATCGGGCGAGTTTCTACTTTCAGATGCAACAGAAATTTTGCGGATTGTTCAATCCGTTCGCGAGATATGGCAGTTTGGAGGTAAGAAACGCTTGAGAAACTCAAAATTTTCGCATTTCTGATGCTCGAAACGAATAACTGGAACGGCGTAGGGGAAAACTACACACACCGTTGCAATCGGGCGAGTTTCTACTTTCAGATGCAATAGAAATTTTGCGGATTGGTCAATCCGTTCGCGAGATGTGGCCGTATGGATGTAAGAAACGCTTGAGAAACTCAAAATTTTCGCAGTTCTGATGCTCGAAATGAATAACTAGAACGGCCCAGGGGAGAAGTACGCATACCGTTGTAATCGGGCGAGTTTCTACTTTCAGATGCAACAGAAATTTTGCGGATTGGACGATCCGTTCGCGAGATGTGGCAGTTTGGAAGTAAGAAACGCTTGAGAAACTCAAAATTTTCGCAGTTCTGATGCTCGAAACGAATAACTGGAACGGTCTAGGGGAAAACTACACATAACGTTGTAATCGGGCGAGTTTCTACTTTCAGATGCAAGAGAAATTTTGCGGATTGGTCAATCCGTTCGCGAGATGTGGCAGTTTGGAGGTAAGAAACGCTTGAGAAACTCAAAATTTTCGCAGTTCTGATGCTCGAAACGAATAACTAGAACGGCCTAGGGGAAAACTACACATACCGTTGTAATCGGGCGAGTTTCTACTTTCAGATGCAACAGAAATTTTGCGGATTGGTCAATCCGTTCGCGAGATATGGCAGTTTGGAAGTAAGAAACGCTTGAGAAACCCAAAATTTTCGCAGTTCTAATGCTCGAAACGAATGACTAGAACGGCCTAGGGGAGAAGTACGCATACGGTTGTAATCGGGCGAGATTCTACTTTCAGATGCAACAGAAATTTTGCGGATTGTTCAATCCGTTCGCGAGATATGGCAGTTTGGAGATAAGAAACGCATGAGAAACTCAAAATTTTCGCAGTTCTGATGCTCGACACGAATAACTAGAACGCCCTAGGGGAAAAGTACGCATACCGTTGTAATCGGGCGAGTTTCTACTTTCAGATGCAACAGAAATTATGCGGATTGGTCAATCCGTTCGCGAGATATGGCCGTTTGGATGTAAGAAACGCTTGAGAAACTCAAAATTTTCGCAGTTCTGATGCTCGAAACGAATAACAAGAACGGCCTAGGGGAAAAGCACGCATACCGATGTAATCGGGCGAGTTTCTACTTTCAGATGCAACAGAAATCATGCGAATTGGTCAATCCGTTCGCGAGATATGGCCGTTTGGATGTAAGAAACGATTGAGAAACTCAAAATTTTCGCAGTTCTGATGCTCGAAACGAATAACTAGAACGGCCCAGTGGAAAAGTGCGCATACCGTTGTAATCGGGCGAGTTTCTACTTTCAGGTGCAACAGAAATTTTGCGGATTGGTCAATCCGTTCGCGAGATATGGCAGTTTGGAAGTAAGAAACGCTTGAGAAACTCAAAATTTTCGCAGTTCTGATGCTCGAAACGAATGACCAGAACGGCCTAGGGGAGAAGTACGCATACCGTTGTAATCGGGCGTGTTTCTGCTTTCAGATGCAACAGAAATTTTGCGGATTGATCAATCCGTTCGCGAGATATGGCAGTTTGGAGCTAAGAAACGCTTGAGAAACTCAAAATTTTCGCAGTTCTGATGCTCGAAACGAATAACTAGAGCGGCCTAGGGGAAAAGTGCGCATACCGTTGTAATCGGGCGAGTTTCTACTTTCAGAAGCAACAGAAATTTTGCGGATTGGTCAATCCGTTCGCGAGATATGGCAGTTTGGAGGTAAGAAACGCTTGAGAAATTCAAAATTTTCGCAGTTCTGATGCTCGAAATGAATAACTAGAACGGCCTAGGGGAAAAGTGCGCATACCGTTGTAATCGGGCGAGTTTCTGCTTTCAGATGCAACAGAAATTTTGCGGATTGTTCAATCCGTTCGCGAGATATGGCAGTTTGGAGATAAGAAACGCATGAGAAACTCAAAATTTTGGCAGTTCTGATGCTCGACACGAATAACTAGAACGCCCTAGGGGAAAAGTACGCATACCGTTGTAATCGGGCGAGTTTCTACTTTCAGATGCAACAGAAATTATGCGGATTGGTCAATCCGTTCGCGAGATATGGCCGTTTGGATGTAAGAAACGCTTGAGAAACTCAAAATTTTCGCAGTTCTGATGCTCGAAACGAATAACTAGTACGGCCTAGGGGAAAAGTGCGCATACCGTTGTAATCGGGCGAGTTTCTACTTTCAGAAGCAACAGAAATTTTGCGGATTGTTCAATCCGTTCGCGAGATATGGCAGTTTGGAGATAAGAAACGCATGAGAAACTCAAAATTTTCGCAGTTCTGATGTTCGAAACGAATAACTAGAACGGCCTAGGGGAAAAGTGCGCATATCGTTGTAATCGGGCGAGTTTCTACATTCAAATGCAACAGAAATTTTGCGGATTGTTCAATCCGTTCGCGAGATATGGCAGTTTGGAGGTAAGAAACGCTTGAGAAACTCAAAATTTTCGCAGTTCTGATGCTCGAAACGAATAAATAGAACGGCCTAGGGGAAAAGTACGCATACCAATGTAATCGGGCGAGTTTCTACTTTCAGATGCAACAGAAATTTTGCGGATTGGTCGATCCGTTCGCGAGATATGGCAGTTTGGAAGTAAGAAACGCTTGAGAAACTCAAAATTTTCGCAGTTCTGATGCTCGAAACGAATAACTGGAACAGTCTAGGGGAAAACTACACATACCGTTGTAATCGGACGAGTTTCTACTTTCAGATGCAACAGAAATTTTGCGGATTGGTCAATCCGTTCGCGAGATGTGGCAGCTTGGAGGTAAGAAACGCTTGAGAAACTCAAAATTTGCGCAGTTCTGATGCTTGAAACGAATAACTAGAACGGCCTAGGGGAAAAGTGCGCATGCCGTTGTAATCGGGCGAGTCTCTACTTTCAGATGTAACAGAAATTTTGCGGATTGGTCAATCCGTTCGCGAGATATGGCAGTTTGGATGTAAGAAACGCTTGAGAAACTCAAAATTTTCGCAGTTCTGATGCTCGAAACGAATAACTGGAACGGCCTAGCGGAAAACTACACATACCGTTGTAATCGGACGAGTATCTACTTTCAGATGCAACAGAAATTTTGCGGATTGGTCGATCCGTTCGCGAGATGTGGCAGTTTGGAAGTAAGAAACGCTTGAGAAACTCAAAATTTTCGCAGTTCTGATGCTCGAAACGAATAACAAGAACGGCCTAGGGGAAAAGCACGCATACCGATGTAATCGGGCGAGTTTCTACTTTCAGATGCAACAGAAATCATGCGAATTGGTCAATCCGTTCGCGAGATATGGCCGTTTGGATGTAAGAAACGATTGAGAAACTCAAAATTTTCGCAGTTCTGATGCTCGAAACGAATAACTAGAACGGCCCAGTGGAAAAGTGCGCATACCGTTGTAATCGGGCGAGTTTCTACTTTCAGATGCAACAGAAATTTTGCGGATTGGTCAATCCGTTCGCGAGATATGGCAGTTTGGAAGTAAGAAACGCTTGAGAAACTCAAAATTTTCGCAGTTCTGATGCTCGAAACGAATAACTAGAGCGGCCTAGGGGAAAAGTGCGCATACCGTTGTAATCGGGCGAGTTTATACTTTCAGAAGCAACAGAAATTTTGCGGATTGGTCAATCCGTTCGCGAGATATGGCAGTTTGGAGGTAAGAAACGCTTGAGAAATTCAAAATTTTCGCAGTTCTGATGCTCGAAATGAATAACTAGAACGGCCTAGGGGAAAAGTGCGCATACCGTTGTAATCGGGCGAGTTTCTACTTTCTGAAGCAACAGAAATTTTGCGGATTGGTCAATCCGTTCGCGAGGTATGGCAGTTTGGAGGTAAGAAACGCTTGAGAAACTCAAAATTTTCGCAGTTCTGATGCTCGAAACGAATAACTGGAACGGTCTAGGGGAAAACTACACATACCGCTGTAATCGGGCGAGTTTCTACTTTCAGATGCAACAGAAATTTTGCGGATTGGTCAATCCGTTCGCGAGATATGGCAGTTTGGAAGTAAGAAACGCTTGAGAAACCCAAAATTTTCGCAGTTCTAATGCTCGAAACGAATGACTAGAACGGCCTAGGGGAGAAGTACGCATACGGTTGTAATCGGGCGAGTTTCTACTTTCAGATGCAACAGAAATTTTGCGGATTGTTCAATCCGTTCGCGAGATATGGCAGTTAGGAGATAAGAAACGCATGAGAAACTCAAAATTTTCGCAGTTCTGATGCTCGACACGAATAACTAGAACGCCCTAGGGGAAAAGTACGCATACCGTTGTAATCGGGCGAGTTTCTACTTTCAGATGCAACAGAAATTATGCGGATTGGTCAATCCGTTCGCGAGATATGGCAGTTTGGAGATAAGAAACGCTTGAGAAACTCAAAATTTTCGCTGTTCTAATGCTCGAAACGAATGACTAGAACGGCCTTTGGGAGAAGTACGCATACCGTTATAATCGGGCCAGTTTCTACTTTCAGATGCAACAGAAATTATGCGGATTGGTCAATCCGTTCGCGAGATATGGCCGTTTGGATGTAAGAAACGCTTGAGAAACTCAAAATTTTCGCAGTTCTGATGCTCGAAACGGATGACTAGAACGGCCTAGGGGAGAAGTACGCTTACCGTTGTAATCGGGCGAGTTTCTACTTTCGGATGCAACAGAAATTACGCGGATTGGTCATTCCGTTCGCGAGATATGACAGTTTGGAGATAAGAAACGCCTTAGAAACTCAAAATTTTCGCAGTTCTGATGCTCGAAACGAATAACTAGGACGGACCAGGGGAAAAGTGCGCATACCGTTGTAATCGGGCGAGTTTCTACTTTCAAATGCAACAGAAATTTTGCGGATTGGTCAATCCGTTCGCGAGATATGGCAGTTTGGAGGTAAGAAACGCTCAAGAAACTCAAAATTTTCGCATTTCTGATGCTCGAAACGAATAACTGGAACGGCCTAGGGGAAAACTACACATACCGTTGCAATCGGGCGAGTTTCTACTTTCCGATGCAACAGAAATTTTGCGGATTGGTCAATCCGTTCGCGAGATGTGGCAGTTTGGAGGTAAGAAACGCTCGAGAAACTCAAAATTTTCGCAGTTCTGATGCTCGAAACGAATAACTAGAACGGCCTAGGGGAAAAGTACGCATACCGATGTAATCGGGCGAGTTTCTACTTTCAGATGCAACAGAAATTTTGCGGATTGGTCGATCCGTTCGCGAGATATGGCAGTTTGGAAGTAAGAAACGCTTGAGAAACTCAAAATTTTCGCAGTTCTGATGCTCGAAACGAATGACAAGAACGGCCTAGGGGAGAAGTACTTATACCGTTGTAATCGGGCGAGTTTCTACTTTCAGATGCAACAGAAATTATGCGGATTGGTCAGTCCGTTCGCGAGATATGACAGTTTGGAGATAAGAAACGCCTTAGAAACTCAAAATTTTCGCAGTTCTGATGCTCGAAACGAATAACTAGGACGGACCAGGGGAAAAGTACGCATACCGTTGTAATCGGGCGAGTTTCTACTTTCAAATGCAACAGAAATTTTGCGGATTGGTCAATCCGTTCGCGAGATATGGCAGTTTGGATGTAAGAAACGCTCGAGAAACTCAAAATTTTCGCATTTCTGATGCTCGAAACGAATAATTGGAACGGCCTAGGGGAAAACTACACATACCGTTGCAATCGGGCGAGTTTCTACTTTCAGATGCAACAGAAATTTTGCGGATTGGTCAATCCGTTCGCGAGATATGGCAGTTTGGAAGTAAGAAACGCTTGAGAAACCCAAAATTTTCGCAGTTCTAATGCTCGAAACGAATGACTAGAACGGCCTAGGGGAGAAGTACGCATACGGTTGTAATCGGGCGAGTTTCTACTTTCAGATGCAACAGAAATTTTGCGGATTGTTCAATCCGTTCGCGAGATATGGCAGTTAGGAGATAAGAAACGCATGAGAAACTCAAAATTTTCGCAGTTCTGATGCTCGACACGAATAACTAGAACGCCCTAGGGGAAAAGTACGCATACCGTTGTAATCGGGCGAGTTTCTACTTTCAGATGCAACAGAAATTATGCGGATTGGTCAATCCGTTCGCGAGATATGGCAGTTTGGAGATAAGAAACGCTTGAGAAACTCAAAATTTTCGCTGTTCTAATGCTCGAAACGAATGACTAGAACGGCCTTTGGGAGAAGTACGCATACCGTTATAATCGGGCCAGTTTCTACTTTCAGATGCAACAGAAATTATGCGGATTGGTCAATCCGTTCGCGAGATATGGCCGTTTGGATGTAAGAAACGCTTGAGAAACTCAAAATTTTCGCAGTTCTGATGCTCGAAACGGATGACTAGAACGGCCTAGGGGAGAAGTACGCTTACCGTTGTAATCGGGCGAGTTTCTACTTTCGGATGCAACAGAAATTACGCGGATTGGTCATTCCGTTCGCGAGATATGACAGTTTGGAGATAAGAAACGCCTTAGAAACTCAAAATTTTCGCAGTTCTGATGCTCGAAACGAATAACTAGGACGGACCAGGGGAAAAGTGCGCATACCGTTGTAATCGGGCGAGTTTCTACTTTCAAATGCAACAGAAATTTTGCGGATTGGTCAATCCGTTCGCGAGATATGGCAGTTTGGAGGTAAGAAACGCTCAAGAAACTCAAAATTTTCGCATTTCTGATGCTCGAAACGAATAACTGGAACGGCCTAGGGGAAAACTACACATACCGTTGCAATCGGGCGAGTTTCTACTTTCCGATGCAACAGAAATTTTGCGGATTGGTCAATCCGTTCGCGAGATGTGGCAGTTTGGAGGTAAGAAACGCTCGAGAAACTCAAAATTTTCGCAGTTCTGATGCTCGAAACGAATAACTAGAACGGCCTAGGGGAAAAGTACGCATACCGATGTAATCGGGCGAGTTTCTACTTTCAGATGCAACAGAAATTTTGCGGATTGGTCGATCCGTTCGCGAGATATGGCAGTTTGGAAGTAAGAAACGCTTGAGAAACTCAAAATTTTCGCAGTTCTGATGCTCGAAACGAATGACAAGAACGGCCTAGGGGAGAAGTACTTATACCGTTGTAATCGGGCGAGTTTCTACTTTCAGATGCAACAGAAATTATGCGGATTGGTCAGTCCGTTCGCGAGATATGACAGTTTGGAGATAAGAAACGCCTTAGAAACTCAAAATTTTCGCAGTTCTGATGCTCGAAACGAATAACTAGGACGGACCAGGGGAAAAGTACGCATACCGTTGTAATCGGGCGAGTTTCTACTTTCAAATGCAACAGAAATTTTGCGGATTGGTCAATCCGTTCGCGAGATATGGCAGTTTGGATGTAAGAAACGCTCGAGAAACTCAAAATTTTCGCATTTCTGATGCTCGAAACGAATAATTGGAACGGCCTAGGGGAAAACTACACATACCGTTGCAATCGGGCGAGTTTCTACTTTCAGATGCAACAGAAATTTTGCGGATTGGTCAATCCGTTCGCGAGATGTGGCCGTATGGATGTAAGAAACGCTTGAGAAACTCAAAATTTTCGCAGTTCTGATGCTCGAAATGAATAACTAGAACGGCCCAGGGGAGAAGTACGCATACCGTTGTAATCGGGCGAGTTTCTACTTTCAGATGCAACAGAAATTTTGCGGATTGGTCGATCCGTTCGCGAGATGTGGCAGTTTGGAAGTAAGAAACGCTTGAGAAACTCAAAATTTTCGCAGTTCTGATGCTCGAAACGAATAACTGGAACGTTCTATGGAAAAACTAGACATACCGTTGTAATCGGGCGAGTTTCTACTTTCAGATGCAACAGAAATTTTGCGGATTGGTCGATCCGTTCGCGAGATGTGGCAGTTTGGAAATAAGAAACGCTTGAGAAACTCAAAATTTTCGCAGTTCTGATGCTCGAAACGAATGACTAGGACGGCCTAGGGGAGAAGTACGCATACCGTTGTAATCGGGCGAGTTTCTACTTTCAGATGCAACAGAAATTATGCGGATTGGTCAATCCGTTCGCGAGATATGGCCGTTTGGATGTAAGAAACGCTTGAGAAACTCAAAATTTTCGCAGTTCTGATGCTCGAAACGAATAACTAGAACGGCCTAGGGGAAAACTACACATACCGTTGCAATCGGGCGAGTTTCTACTTTCAGATGCAACAGAAATTTTGCGGATTGGTCAATCCGTTCGCGAGATGTGGCAGTTTGGTGGTAAGAAACGCTCGAGAAACTCAAAATTTTCGCAGTTCTGATGCTCGAAACGAATAACTAGAACGGCCTAGGGGAAAAGTACGCATACCGATGTAATCGGGCGAGTTTCTACTTTCAGATGCAACAGAAATTTTGCGGATTGGTCGATCCGTTCGCGAGATATGGCAGTTTGGAAGTAAGAAACGCTTGAGAAACTCAAAATTTTCGCAGTTCTGATGCTCGAAACGAATGACAAGAACGGCCTAGGGGAGAAGTACGCATACCGTTGTAATCGGGCGAGTTTCTACTTTCAGATGCAACAGAAATTTTGCGGATTGATCAATCCGTTCGCGAGATATGGCAATTTGGAGATAAGAAACGCTTGAGAAACTCAAAATTTTCGCAGTTCTGATGCTCGAAACGAATGACTAGAACGGCCTATGGGAGAAGTACGCATACCGTTATAATCGGGCGAGTTTCTACTTTCAGATGCAACAGAAATTATGCGGATTGGTCAATCCGTTCGCGAGATATGGCCGTTTGGATGTAAGAAACGCTTGAGAAACTCAAAATTTTCGCAGTTCTGATGCTCGAAACGAATAACTAGGACGGACCAGGGGAAAAGTGCGCATACCGTTGTAATCGGGCGAGTTTCTACTTTCAAATGCAACAGAAATTTTGCAGATTGGTCAATCCGTTCGCGAGATATGGCAGTTTGGAGGTAAGAAACGCTCGAGAAACTCAAAATTTTCGCATTTCTGATGCTCGAAACGAATAACTGGAACGGCCTAGGGGAAAACTACACATACCGTTGCAATCGGGCGAGTTTCTACTTTCAGATGCAACAGAAATTTTGCGGATTGGTCAATCCGTTCGCGAGATGTGGCCGTATGGATGTAAGAAACGCTTGAGAAACTCAAAATTTTCGCAGTTCTGATGCTCGAAATGAATAACTAGAACGGCCCAGGGGAGAAGTACGCATACCGTTGTAATCGGGCGAGTTTCTACTTTCAGATGCAACAGAAATTTTGCGGATTGATCGATCCGTTCGCGAGATGTGGCAGTTTGGAAGAAAGAAACGCTTGAGAAACTCAAAATTTTCGCAGTTCTGATGCTCGAAACGAATAACTGGAACGTTCTATGGAAAAACTACACATACCGTTGTAATCGGGCGAGTTTCTACTTTCAGATGCAACAGAAATTTTGCGGATTGGTCGATCCGTTCGCGAGATGTGGCAGTTTGGAAATAAGAAACGCTTGAGAAACTCAAAATTTTCGCAGTTCTGATGCTCGAAACGAATAACTGGAACGGCCTAGGGGAAAACTACACATACCGTTGCAATCGGGCGAGTTTCTACTTTCAGATGCAACAGAAATTTTGCGGATTGGTCAATCCGTTCGCGAGATGTGGCAGTTTGGAGGTAAGAAACGCTCGAGAAACTCAAAATTTTCGCAGTTCTGATGCTCGAAACGAATAACCAGAACGGCCTAGGGGAAAAGTACGCATACCGATGTAATCGGGCGAGTTTCTACTTTCAGATGCAACAGAAATTTTGCGGATTGGTCGATCCGTTCGCGAGATATGGCAGTTTGGAAGTAAGAAACGCTTGAGAAACTCAAAATTTTCGCAGTTCTGATGCTCGAAACGAATGACAAGAACGGCCTAGGGGAGAAGTACGCATACCGTTGTAATCGGGCGAGTTTCTACTTTCAGATGCAACAGAAATTTTGCGGATTGATCAATCCGTTCGCGAGATATGGCAGTTTGGAGATAAGAAACGCTTGAGAAACTCAAAATTTTCGCTGTTCTGATGCTCGAAACGAATGACTAGAACGGCCTTTGGGAGAAGTACGCATACCGTTATAATCGGGCCAGTTTCTACTTTCAGATGCAACAGAAATTATGCGGATTGGTCAATCCGTTCGCGAGATATGGCCGTTTGGATGTAAGAAACGCTTGAGAAACTCAAAATTTTCGCAGTTCTGATGCTCGAAACGGATGACTAGAACGGCCTAGGGGAGAAGTACGCTTACCGTTGTAATCGGGCGAGTTTCTACTTTCGGATGCAACAGAAATTACGCGGATTGGTCATTCCGTTCGCGAGATATGACAGTTTGGAGATAAGAAACGCCTTAGAAACTCAAAATTTTCGCAGTTCTGATGCTCGAAACGAATAACTAGGACGGACCAGGGGAAAAGTGCGCATACCGTTGTAATCGGGCGAGTTTCTACTTTCAAATGCAACAGAAATTTTGCGGATTGGTCAATCCGTTCGCGAGATATGGCAGTTTGGAGGTAAGAAACGCTCAAGAAACTCAAAATTTTCGCATTTCTGATGCTCGAAACGAATAACTGGAACGGCCTAGGGGAAAACTACACATACCGTTGCAATCGGGCGAGTTTCTACTTTCCGATGCAACAGAAATTTTGCGGATTGGTCAATCCGTTCGCGAGATGTGGCAGTTTGGAGGTAAGAAACGCTTGAGAAACTCAAAATTTTCGCAGTTCTGATGCTCGAAACGAATGACAAGAACGGCCTAGGGGAGAAGTACGCATACCGTTGCAATCGGGCGAGTTTCTACTTTCCGATGCAACAGAAATTTTGCGGATTGGTCAATCCGTTCGCGAGATGTGGCAGTTTGGAGGTAATAAACGCTTGAGAAACTCAAAATTTTCGCAGTTCTGATGCTCGAAACGAATGACTAGAACGGCCTATGGGAGAAGTACTTATACCGTTGTAATCGGGCGAGTTTCTACTTTCAGATGCAACAGAAATTATGCGGATTGGTCAGTCCGTTCGCGAGATATGACAGTTTGGAGATAAGAAACGCCTTAGAAACTCAAAATTTTCGCAGTTCTGATGCTCGAAACGAATAACTAGGACGGACCAGGGGAAAAGTGCGCATACCGTTGTAATCGGGCGAGTTTCTACTTTCAAATGCAACAGAAATTTTGCGGATTGGTCAATCCGTTCGCGAGATATGGCAGTTTGGATGTAAGAAACGCTCGAGAAACTCAAAATTTTCGCATTTCTGATGCTCGAAACGAATAATTGGAACGGCCTAGGGGAAAACTACACATACCGTTGCAATCGGGCGAGTTTCTACATTCAGATGCAACAGAAATTTTGCGGATTGGTCAATCCGTTCGCGAGATGTGGCCGTATGGATGTAAGAAACGCTTGAGAAACTCAAAATTTTCGCAGTTCTGATGCTCGAAATGAATAACTAGAACGGCCCAGGGGAGAAGTACGCATACCGTTGTAATCGGGCGAGTTTCTACTTTCAGATGCAACAGAAATTTTGCGGATTGGTCGATCCGTTCGCGAGATGTGGCAGTTTGGAAGTAAGAAACGCTTGAGAAACTCAAAATTTTCGCAGTTCTGATGCTCGAAACGAATAACTGGAACGTTCTATGGAAAAACTAGACATACCGTTGTAATCGGGCGAGTTTCTACTTTCAGATGCAACAGAAATTTTGCGGATTGGTCGATCCGTTCGCGAGATGTGGCAGTTTGGAAATAAGAGACGCTTGAGAAACTCAAAATTTTCGCAGTTCTGATGCTCGAAACGAATGACTAGGCCGGCCTAGGGGAGAAGTACGCATACCGTTGTAATCGGGCGAGTTTCTACTTTCAGATGCAACAGAAATTATGCGGATTGGTCAATCCGTTCGCGAGATATGGCCGTTTGGATGTAAGAAACGCTTGAGAAACTCAAAATTTTCGCAGTTCTGATGCTCGAAACGAATAACTAGAACGGCCTAGGGGAAAACTACACATACCGTTGCAATCGGGCGAGTTTCTACTTTCAGATGCAACAGAAATTTTGCGGATTGGTCAATCCGTTCGCGAGATGTGGCAGTTTGGTGGTAAGAAACGCTCGAGAAACTCAAAATTTTCGCAGTTCTGATGCTCGAAACGAATAACTAGAACGGCCTAGGGGAAAAGTACGCACACCGATGTAATCGGGCGAGTTTCTACTTTCAGATGCAACAGAAATTTTGCGGATTGGTCGATCCGTTCGCGAGATATGGCAGTTTGGAAGTAAGAAACGCTTGAGAAACTCAAAATTTTCGCAGTTCTGATGCTCGAAACGAATGACAAGAACGGCCCAGGGGAGAAGTACGCATACCGTTGTAATCGGGCGAGTTTCTACTTTCAGATGCAACAGAAATTTTGCGGATTGATCAATCCGTTCGCGAGATATGGCAATTTGGAGATAAGAAACGCTTGAGAAACTCAAAATTTTCGCAGTTCTGATGCTCGAAACGAATGACTAGAACGGCCTATGGGAGAAGTACGCATACCGTTATAATCGGGCGAGTTTCTACTTTCAGATGCAACAGAAATTATGCGGATTGGTCAATCCGTTCGCGAGATATGGCCGTTTGGATGTAAGAAACGCTTGAGAAACTCAAAATTTTCGCAGTTCTGATGCTCGAAAGGAATAACTAGGACGGACCAGGGGAAAAGTGCGCATACCGTTGTAATCGGGCGAGTTTCTACTTTCAAATGCAACAGAAATTTTGCAGATTGGTCAATCCGTTCGCGAGATATGGCAGTTTGGAGGTAAGAAACGCTCGAGAAACTCAAAATTTTCGCATTTCTGATGCTCGAAACGAATAACTGGAACGGCCTAGGGGAAAACTACACATACCGTTGCAATCGGGCGAGTTTCTACTTTCAGATGCAACAGAAATTTTGCGGATTGGTCAATCCGTTCGCGAGATGTGGCCGTATGGATGTAAGAAACGCTTGAGAAACTCAAAATTTTCGCAGTTCTGATGCTCGAAATGAATAACTAGAACGGCCCAGGGGAGAAGTACGCATACCGTTGTAATCGGGCGAGTTTCTACTTTCAGATGCAACAGAAATTTTGCGGATTGATCGATCCGTTCGCGAGATGTGGCAGTTTGGAAGTAAGAAACGCTTGAGAAACTCAAAATTTTCGCAGTTCTGATGCTCGAAACGAATAACTGGAACGTTCTATGGAAAAACTACACATACCGTTGTAATCGGGCGAGTTTCTACTTTCAGATGCAACAGAAATTTTGCGGTTTGGTCGATCCGTTCGCGAGATGTGGCAGTTTGGAAATAAGAAACGCTTGAGAAACTCAAAATTTTCGCAGTTCTGATGCTCGAAACGAATAACTGGAACCGCCTAGGGGAAAACTACACATACCGTTGCAATCGGGCGAGTTTCTACTTTCAGATGCAACAGAAATTTTGCGGATTGGTCAATCCGTTCGCGAGATGTGGCAGTTTGGAGGTAAGAAACGCTCGAGAAACTCAAAATTTTCGCTGTTCTGATGCTCGAAACGAATGACTAGAACGGCCTTTGGGAGAAGTACGCATACCGTTATAATCGGGCCAGTTTCTACTTTCAGATGCAACAGAAATTATGCGGATTGGTCAATCCGTTCGCGAGATATGGCCGTTTGGATGTAAGAAACGCTTGAGAAACTCAAAATTTTCGCAGTTCTGATGCTCGAAACGGATGACTAGAACGGCCTAGGGGAGAAGTACGCTTACCGTTGTAATCGGGCGAGTTTCTACTTTCGGATGCAACAGAAATTACGCGGATTGGTCATTCCGTTCGCGAGATATGACAGTTTGGAGATAAGAAACGCCTTAGAAACTCAAAATTTTCGCAGTTCTGATGCTCGAAACGAATAACTAGGACGGACCAGGGGAAAAGTGCGCATACCGTTGTAATCGGGCGAGTTTGTACTTTCAAATGCAACAGAAATTTTGCGGATTGGTCAATCCGTTCGCGAGATAAGGCAGTTTGGAGGTAAGAAACGCTCGAGAAACTCAAAATTTTCGCATTTCTGATGCTCGAAACGAATAACTGGAACGGCCTAGGGGAAAACTACACAAACCGTTGCAATCGGGCGAGTTTCTACTTTCAGATGCAACAGAAATTTTGCGGATTGGTCAATTCGTTCGCGAGATGTGGTAGTTTGGAAGTAAGAAACGCTTGAGAAACTCAAAATTTTCGCAGTTCTGATGCTCGAAACGAATGACTAGAACGGCCTAGGGGAGAAGTACGCATACCATTGTAATCGGGCGAGTTTCTACTTTCAGATGCAACAGCAATTTTGCGGATTGATCAATCCGTTCGCGAGATATGGCAGTTTGGAGGTAAGAAACGCTTGAGAAACTCAAAATTTTCGCAGTTCTGATGCTCGACACGAATAACTAGAACGGCCTAGGGGAGAAGTACGCTTACCGTTGTAATCGGGCGAGTTTCTACTTTCAGAAGCAACAGAAATTTTGCGGATTGGTCAATCCGTTCGCGAGATATGGCAGTTTGGAGGTAAGAAACGCATGAGAAACTCAAAATTTTCGCAGTTCTGATGCTCGAAACGAATGACTAGGACGGCCTAGGGGAGAAGTACGCATACCGTTGTAATCGGGCGAGTTTCTAGTTTCGGATGCAACAGAAATTACGCGGATTCGTCAATCCGTTCGCGAGATATTGCAGTTTGGAGGTAAGAAACGCTTGAGGAACTCAAAATTTTCGCATTTCTGATGCTCGAAACGAATAACTAGAACGGCCTAGGGGAAAACTACACATAACGTTGTAATCGGGCGAGTTTCTACTTTCAGATGCAAGAGAAATTTTGCGGATTGGTCAATCCGTTCGCGAGATGTGGCAGTTTGGAGGTAAGAAACGCTTGAGAAACTCAAAATTTTCGCAGTTCTGATGCTCGAAACGAATAACTAGAACGGCCTAGGGGAAAACTACACATACCGTTGTAATCGGGCGAGTTTCTACTTTCAGATGCAACAGAAATTTTGCGGATTGGTCAATCCGTTCGCGAGATATGGCAGTTTGGAAGTAAGAAACGCTTGAGAAACCCAAAATTTTCGCAGTTCTAATGCTCGAAACGAATGACTAGAACGGCCTAGGGGAGAAGTACGCATACGGTTGTAATCGGGCGAGATTCTACTTTCAGATGCAACAGAAATTTTGCGGATTGTTCAATCCGTTCGCGAGATATGGCAGTTTGGAGATAAGAAACGCATGAGAAACTCAAAATTTTCGCAGTTCTGATGCTCGACACGAATAACTAGAACGCCCTAGGGGAAAAGTACGCATACCGTTGTAATCGGGCGAGTTTCTACTTTCAGATGCAACAGAAATTATGCGGATTGGTCAATCCGTTCGCGAGATATGGCCGTTTGGATGTAAGAAACGCTTGAGAAACTCAAAATTTTCGCAGTTCTGATGCTCGAAACGAATAACAAGAACGGCCTAGGGGAAAAGCACGCATACCGATGTAATCGGGCGAGTTTCTACTTTCAGATGCAACAGAAATCATGCGAATTGGTCAATCCGTTCGCGAGATATGGCCGTTTGGATGTAAGAAACGATTGAGAAACTCAAAATTTTCGCAGTTCTGATGCTCGAAACGAATAACTAGAACGGCCCAGTGGAAAAGTGCGCATACCGTTGTAATCGGGCGAGTTTCTACTTTCAGGTGCAACAGAAATTTTGCGGATTGGTCAATCCGTTCGCGAGATATGGCAGTTTGGAAGTAAGAAACGCTTGAGAAACTCAAAATTTTCGCAGTTCTGATGCTCGAAACGAATGACCAGAACGGCCTAGGGGAGAAGTACGCATACCGTTGTAATCGGGCGTGTTTCTGCTTTCAGATGCAACAGAAATTTTGCGGATTGATCAATCCGTTCGCGAGATATGGCAGTTTGGAGCTAAGAAACGCTTGAGAAACTCAAAATTTTCGCAGTTCTGATGCTCGAAACGAATAACTAGAGCGGCCTAGGGGAAAAGTGCGCATACCGTTGTAATCGGGCGAGTTTCTACTTTCAGAAGCAACAGAAATTTTGCGGATTGGTCAATCCGTTCGCGAGATATGGCAGTTTGGAGGTAAGAAACGCTTGAGAAATTCAAAATTTTCGCAGTTCTGATGCTCGAAATGAATAACTAGAACGGCCTAGGGGAAAAGTGCGCATACCGTTGTAATCGGGCGAGTTTCTACTTTCTGAAGCAACAGAAATTTTGCGGATTGGTCAATCCGTTCGCGAGGTATGGCAGTTTGGAGGTAAGAAACGCTTGAGAAACTCAAAATTTTCGCAGTTCTGATGCTCGAAACGAATAACTGGAACGGTCTAGGGGAAAACTACACATACCGTTGTAATCGGGCGAGTTTCTACTTTCAGATGCAACAGAAATTTTGCGGATTGGTCAATCCGTTCGCGAGATATGGCAGATTGGAAGTAAGAAACGCTTGAGAAACCCAAAATTTTCGCAGTTCTAATGCTCGAAACGAATGACTAGAACGGCCTAGGGGAGAAGTACGCATACGGTTGTAATCGGGCGAGTTTCTGCTTTCAGATGCAACAGAAATTTTGCGGATTGTTCAATCCGTTCGCGAGATATGGCAGTTTGGAGATAAGAAACGCATGAGAAACTCAAAATTTTGGCAGTTTTGATGCTCGACACGAATAACTAGAACGCCCTAGGGGAAAAGTACGCATACCGTTGTAATCGGGCGAGTTTCTACTTTCAGATGCAACAGAAATTATGCGGATTGGTCAATCCGTTCGCGAGATATGGCCGTTTGGATGTAAGAAACGCTTGAGAAACTCAAAATTTTCGCAGTTCTGATGCTCGAAACGAATAACTAGTACGGCCTAGGGGAAAAGTGCGCATACCGTTGTAATCGGGCGAGTTTCTACTTTCAGAAGCAACAGAAATTTTGCGGATTGTTCAATCCGTTCGCGAGATATGGCAGTTTGGAGATAAGAAACGCATGAGAAACTCAAAATTTTCGCAGTTCTGATGTTCGAAACGAATAACTAGAACGGCCTAGGGGAAAAGTGCGCATATCGTTGTAATCGGGCGAGTTTCTACATTCAAATGCAACAGAAATTTTGCGGATTGTTCAATCCGTTCGCGAGATATGGCAGTTTGGAGGTAAGAAACGCTTGAGAAACTCAAAATTTTCGCAGTTCTGATGCTCGAAACGAATAAATAGAACGGCCTAGGGGAAAAGTACGCATACCAATGTAATCGGGCGAGTTTCTACTTTCAGATGCAACAGAAATTTTGCGGATTGGTCGATCCGTTCGCGAGATATGGCAGTTTGGAAGTAAGAAACGCTTGAGAAACTCAAAATTTTCGCAGTTCTGATGCTCGAAACGAATAACTGGAACAGTCTAGGGGAAAACTACACATACCGTTGTAATCGGGCGAGTTTCTACTTTCAGATGCAACAGAAATTTTGCGGATTGGTCAATCCGTTCGCGAGATGTGGCAGCTTGGAGGTAAGAAACGCTTGAGAAACTCAAAATTTGCGCAGTTCTGATGCTTGAAACGAATAACTAGAACGGCCTAGGGGAAAAGTGCGCATACCGTTGTAATCGGGCGAGTCTCTACTTTCAGATGTAACAGAAATTTTGCGGATTGGTCAATCCGTTCGCGAGATATGGCAGTTTGGATGTAAGAAACGCTTGAGAAACTCAAAATTTTCGCAGTTCTGATGCTCGAAACGAATAACTGGAACGGCCTAGGGGAAAACTACACATACCGTTGTAATCGGACGAGTATCTACTTTCAGATGCAACAGAAATTTTGCGGATTGGTCGATCCGTTCGCGAGATGTGGCAGTTTGGAAGTAAGAAACGCTTGAGAAACTCAAAATTTTCGCAGTTCTGATGCTCGAAACGAATAACAAGAACGGCCTAGGGGAAAAGCACGCATACCGATGTAATCGGGCGAGTTTCTACTTTCAGATGCAACAGAAATCATGCGAATTGGTCAATCCGTTCGCGAGATATGGCCGTTTGGATGTAAGAAACGATTGAGAAACTCAAAATTTTCGCAGTTCTGATGCTCGAAACGAATAACTAGAACGGCCCAGTGGAAAAGTGCGCATACCGTTGTAATCGGGCGAGTTTCTACTTTCAGATGCAACAGAAATTTTGCGGATTGGTCAATCCGTTCGCGAGATATGGCAGTTTGGAAGTAAGAAACGCTTGAGAAATTCAAAATTTTCGCAGTTCTGATGCTCGAAACGAATAACTAGAGCGGCCTAGGGGAAAAGTGCGCATACCGTTGTAATCGGGCGAGTTTCTACTTTCAGAAGCAACAGAAATTTTGCGGATTGGTCAATCCGTTCGCGAGATATGGCAGTTTGGATGTAAGAAACGCTTGAGAAACCCAAAATTTTCGCAGTTCTAATGCTCGAAACGAATGACTAGAACGGCCTAGGGGAAAAGTGCGCATACCGTTGTAATCGGGCGAGTTTCTACTTTCTGAAGCAACAGAAATTTTGCGGATTGGTCAATCCGTTCGCGAGATATGGCAGTTTGGAAGTAAGAAACGCTTGAGAAACCCAAAATTTTCGCAGTTCTAATGCTCGAAACGAATGACTAGAACGGCCTAGGGGAGAAGTACGCATACGGTTGTAATCGGGCGAGTTTCTACTTTCAGATGCAACAGAAATTTTGCGGATTGTTCAATCCGTTCGCGAGATATGGCAGTTTGGAGGTAAGAAACGCTAGAGAAACTCAAAATTTTCGCAGTTCTGATGCTCGAAACGAATAACTGGAACGGTCTAGGGGAAAACTACACATACCGTTGTAATTGGGCGTGTTTCTGCTTTCAGATGCAACAGAAATTTTGCGGATTGATCAATCCGTTCGCGAGATATGGCAGTTTGGAGCTAAGAAACGCTTGAGAAACTCAAAATTTTCGCAGTTCTGATGCTCGAAACGAATAACTGGAACGGCCTAGGGGAAAAGCACGCATACCGATGTAATCGGGCGAGTTTCTACTTTCAGATGCAACAGAAATCATGCGAATTGGTCAATCCGTTCGCGAGATATGGCCGTTTGGATGTAAGAAACGATTGAGAAACTCAAAATTTTCGCAGTTCTGATGCTCGAAACGAATAACTAGAACGGCCCAGTGGAAAAGTGCGCATACCGTTGTAATCGGGCGAGTTTCTACTTTCAGATGCAACAGAAATTTTGCGGATTGTTCAAACCGTTCGCGAGATATGGCAGTTAGGAGATAAGAAACGCATGAGAAACTCAAAATTTTCGCAGTTCTGATGCTCGACACGAATAACTAGAACGCCCTAGGGTAAAAGTACGCATACCGTTGTAATCGGGCGAGTTTCTACTTTCAGATGCAACAGAAATTATGCGGATTGGTCAATCCGTTCGCGAGATATGGCCGTTTGGATGTAAGAAACGCTTGAGAAACTCAAAATTTTCGCAGTTCTGATGCTCGAAACGAATAACTGGAACGGCCTAGGGGAAAACTACACATACCGTTGTAATCGGGCGAGTTTCTACTTTCTGAAGCAACAGAAATTTTGCGGATTGGTCAATCCGTTCGCGAGGTATGGCAGTTTGGAGGTAAGAAACGCTTGAGAAACTCAAAATTTTCGCAGTTCTGATGCTCGAAACGAATGACTAGAACGGCCTAGGGGAGAAGTACGCATACGGTTGTAATCGGGCGAGTTTCTACTTTCAGATGCAACAGAAATTTTGCGGATTGTTCAATCCGTTCGCGAGATATGGCAGTTAGGAGATAAGAAACGCATGAGAAACTCAAAATTTTCGCAGTTCTGATGCTCGACACGAATAACTAGAACGCCCTAGGGGAAAAGTACGCATACCGTTGTAATCGGGCGAGTTTCTACTTTCAGATGCAACAGAAATTATGCGGATTGGTCAATCCGTTCGCGAGATATGGTCGTTTGGATGTAAGAAACGCTTGAGAAACTCAAAATTTTCGCAGTTCTGATGCTCGAAACGAATAACTAGTACGGCCTAGGGGAAAAGTGCGCATACCGTTGTAATCGGGCGAGTTTCTACTTTCAGAAGCAACAGAAATTTTGCGGATTGTTCAATCCGTTCGCGAGATATGGCAGTTTGGAGATAAGAAACGCATGAGAAACTCAAAATTTTCGCAGTTCTGATGTTCGAAACGAATAACTAGAACGGCCTAGGGGAAAAGTGCGCATACCGTTGTAATCGGGCGAGTTTCTACATTCAAATGCAACAGAAATTTTGCGGATTGGTCAATCCGTTCGCGAGATATGGCAGTTTGGAGGTAAGAAACGCTTAAGAAACTCAAAATTTTCGCAGTTCTGATGCTCGAAACGAATAACTAGAACGGCCTATGGGAGAAGTACGCATACCGTTGTAATCGGGCGAGTTTCTACTTTCAGATGCAACAGAAATTATGCGGATTGGTCAATCCGTACGCGA
Organism: Ptiloglossa arizonensis; assembly: GCF_051014685.1. NCBI lineage: Eukaryota > Metazoa > Arthropoda > Insecta > Hymenoptera > Colletidae > Ptiloglossa > Ptiloglossa arizonensis. Next base: position 111,518 of record NW_027478663.1, read on the forward strand.
GATATGGCCGTTTGGATGTAAGAAACGCTTGAGAAACTCAAAATTTTCGCAGTTCTGATGCTCGACACGAATAACTGGAACGGCCTAGGGGAAAACTACACATACCGTTGTAATCGGGCGAGTTTCTACTTTCAGAAGCAACAGAAATTTTGCGGATTGGTCAATCCGTTCGCGAGATATGGCAGTTTGGAGGTAAGAAACGCTTAAGAAACTCAAAATTTTCGCAGTTCTGATGCTCGAAACGAATAACTGGATCGGCCTAGGGGATAACTACTCATACCGTTGTAATCGGGCGAGTCTCTACTTTCAGATGCAACAGAAATTTTGAGGAGAGGTCAATCCATTCGCGAGATATGGCAGTTTGGAGGTAAGGAACGCTTGAGAAACTTAAAATTTTCGCAGTTCTGATGCTTGAAACGAATAACTAGAACGGCCTAGGGGAGAAGTACGCATACCGTTGTAATCGGGCGAGTTTCTACTTTCAGATGCAACAGAAATTTTGCGGATTGATCAATCCGTTCGCGAGATATGGCAGTTTGGAGGTAAGAAACGCTTGAGAAACTCAAAATTTTCGCAGTTCTGATGCTCGAAACGAATGACTAGAACGGCCTAGGGGAGAAGTACGCATACCGTTGTAATCGGGCGGGTTTCTACTTTCGGATGCAACAGAAATTACGCGGATTCGTCAATCCGTTCGCGAGATATTGCAGTTTGGAGGTAAGAAACGCTTGAGGAACTCAAAATTTTCGCACTTCTGATGCTCGAAACGAATAACTGAAACGGCCTAGGGGAAAACTAAACATACCGTTGTAATCGTGCGGGTTTCTACTTTCAGATGCAACAGAAATTATGCGGATTGGTCAATCCGTTCGCGAGATATGGCCGTTTGGATGTAAGAAACGCTTGAGAAACTCAAAATTTTCGCAGTTCTGATGCTCGACACGAATAACTGGAACGGCCTAGGGGAAAACTACACATACCGTTGCAATCGGGCGAGTTTCTACTTTCAGATGCAACAGAAATTTTGCGGATTGGTCAATTCGTTCGCGAGATGTGGTAGTTTGGAAGTAAGAAACGCTTGAGAAACTCAAAATTTTCGCAGTTCTGATGCTCGAAACGAATGACTAGAACGGCCTAGGGGAGAAGTACGCATACCGTTGTAATCGGGCGAGTTTCTACTTTCAGAAGCAACAGAAATTTTGCGGATTGGTCAATCCGTTCGCGAGATATGGCAGTTTGGAGGTAAGAAACGCTTAAGAAACTCAAAATTTTCGCAGTTCTGATGCTCGAAACGAATAACTGGATCGGCCTAGGGGATAACTACTCATACCGTTGTAATCGGGCGAGTCTCTACTTTCAGATGCAACAGAAATTTTGAGGAGAGGTCAATCCATTCGCGAGATATGGCAGTTTGGAGGTAAGGAACGCTTGAGAAACTTAAAATTTTCGCAGTTCTGATGCTTGAAACGAATAACTAGAACGGCCTAGGGGAGAAGTACGCATACCGTTGTAATCGGGCGAGTTTCTACTTTCAGATGCAACAGAAATTTTGCGGATTGATCAATCCGTTCGCGAGATATGGCAGTTTGGAGGTAAGAAACGCTTGAGAAACTCAAAATTTTCGCAGTTCTGATGCTCGAAACGAATGACTAGAACGGCCTAGGGGAGAAGTACGCATACCGTTGTAATCGGGCGGGTTTCTACTTTCGGATGCAACAGAAATTACGCGGATTCGTCAATCCGTTCGCGAGATATTGCAGTTTGGAGGTAAGAAACGCTTGAGGAACTCAAAATTTTCGCACTTCTGATGCTCGAAACGAATAACTGAAACGGCCTAGGGGAAAACTAAACATACCGTTGTAATCGTGCGGGTTTCTACTTTCAGATGCAACAGAAATTATGCGGATTGGTCAATCCGTTCGCGAGATATGGCCGTTTGGATGTAAGAAACGCTTGAGAAACTCAAAATTTTCGCAGTTCTGATGCTCGACACGAATAACTGGAACGGCCTAGGGGAAAACTACACATACCGTTGCAATCGGGCGAGTTTCTACTTTCAGATGCAACAGAAATTTTGCGGATTGGTCAATTCGTTCGCGAGATGTGGTAGTTTGGAAGTAAGAAACGCTTGAGAAACTCAAAATTTTCGCAGTTCTGATGCTCGAAACGAATGACTAGAACGGCCTAGGGGAGAAGTACGCATACCGTTGTAATCGGGCGAGTTTCTACTTTCAGATGCAACAGCAATTTTGCGGATTGATCAATCCGTTCGCGAGATATGGCAGTTTGGAGGTAAGAAACGCTTGAGAAACTCAAAATTTTCGCAGTTCTGATGCTCGACACGAATAACTAGAACGGCCTAGGGGAGAAGTACGCTTACCGTTGTAATCGGGCGAGTTTCTACTTTCAGAAGCAACAGAAATTTTGCGGATTGGTCAATCCGTTCGCGAGATATGGCAGTTTGGAGGTAAGAAACGCTTAAGAAACTCAAAATTTTCGCAGTTCTGATGCTCGAAACGGATGACTAGAACGGCCTAGGGGAGAAGTACGCTTACCGTTGTAATCGGGCGAGTTTCTACTTTCAGAAGCAACAGAAATTTTGCGGATTGGTCAATCCGTTCGCGAGATATGGCAGTTTGGAGGTAAGAAACGCTTAAGAAACTCAAAATTTTCGCAGTTCTGATGCTTGAAACGAATAACTAGAACGGCCTAGGGGAGAAGTACGCATACCGTTGTAATCGGGCGAGTTTCTACTTTCAGATGCAACAGAAATTTTGCGGATTGATCAATCCGGTCGCGAGATATGGCAGTTTGGAGGTAAGAAACGCTTGAGAAACTCAAAATTTTCGCAGTTCTGATGCTCGAAACGAATGACTAGAACGGCCTAGGGGAGAAGTACGCATACCGTTGTAATCGGGCGAGTTTCTACTTTCGGATGCAACAGAAATTTTGCGGATTGGTCGATCCGTTCGCGAGATGTGGCAGTTTGGAAGTAAGAAACGCTTGAGAAACTCAAAATTTTCGCAGTTCTGATGCTCGAAACGAATGACTAGAACGGCCTAGAGGAGAAGTACGCATACCGTTGTAATCGGGCGAGTTTCTACTTTCAGATGCAACAGAAATTTTTCGGATTGATCAATCCGTTCGCGAGATATGGCAGTTTAGAGATAAGAAACGCTTGAGAAACTCAAAATTTTCGCAGTTCTGATGCTCGAAACGAATGACTAGAACGGCCTATGGGAGAAGTACGCATACCGTTGTAATCGGGCGAGTTTCTACTTTCAGATGCAACAGAAATTATGCGGATTGGTCAGTCCGTTAGCGAGATATGGCCGTTTGGATGAAAGAAACGCTTGAGAAACTCAAAATTTTCGCAGTTGTGATGCTCGAAACGAATAACTGGAACGGCCTAGGGGAAAACTACACATACCGTTGTAATCGGGCGAGTTTTTACTTTCAGATGCAACAGAAATTTTGCGGATTGGTCAATCCGTTCGCGAGATATGGCAGTTTGGAGGTAAGAAACGCATGAGAAACTCAAAATTTTCGCAGTTCTGATGCTCGAAACGAATGACTAGGACGGCCTAGGGGAGAAGTACGCATACCGTTGTAATCGGGCGAGTTTCTAGTTTCGGATGCAACAGAAATTACGCGGATTCGTCAATCCGTTCGCGAGATATTGCAGTTTGGAGGTAAGAAACGCTTGAGGAACTCAAAATTTTCGCATTTCTGATGCTCGAAACGAATAACTAGAACGGCCTAGGGGAAAACTACACCTACCGTTGTAATCGGGCGAGTTTCTACTTTCAGATGCAACAGAAATTTTGCGGATTGTTCAATCCGTTCGCGAGATATGGCAGTTTGGAGGTAAGAAACGCTTGAGAAACTCAAAATTTTCGCATTTCTGATGCTCGAAACGAATAACTGGAACGGCCTAGGGGAAAACTACACACACCGTTGCAATCGGGCGAGTTTCTACTTTCAGATGCAATAGAAATTTTGCGGATTGGTCAATCCGTTCGCGAGATGTGGCCGTATGGATGTAAGAAACGCTTGAGAAACTCAAAATTTTCGCAGTTCTGATGCTCGAAATGAATAACTAGAACGGCCCAGGGGAGAAGTACGCATACCGTTGTAATCGGGCGAGTTTCTACTTTCAGATGCAACAGAAATTTTGCGGATTGGACGATCCGTTCGCGAGATGTGGCAGTTTGGAAGTAAGAAACGCTTGAGAAACTCAAAATTTTCGCAGTTCTGATGCTCGAAACGAATAACTGGAACGGTCTAGGGGAAAACTACACATAACGTTGTAATCGGGCGAGTTTCTACTTTCAGATGCAAGAGAAATTTTGCGGATTGGTCAATCCGTTCGCGAGATGTGGCAGTTTGGAGGTAAGAAACGCTTGAGAAACTCAAAATTTTCGCAGTTCTGATGCTCGAAACGAATAACTAGAACGGCCTAGGGGAGAACTACACATACCGTTGTAATCGGGCGAGTTTCTACTTTCAGATGCAACAGAAATTTTGCGGATTGGTCAATCCGTTCGCGAGATATGGCAGTTTGGAAGTAAGAAACGCTTGAGAAACCCAAAATTTTCGCAGTTCTAATGCTCGAAACGAATGACTAGAACGGCCTAGGGGAGAAGTACGCATACGGTTGTAATCGGGCGAGATTCTACTTTCAGATGCAACAGAAATTTTGCGGATTGTTCAATCCGTTCGCGAGATATGGCAGTTTGGAGATAAGAAACGCATGAGAAACTCAAAATTTTCGCAGTTCTGATGCTCGACACGAATAACTAGAACGCCCTAGGGGAAAAGTACGCATACCGTTGTAATCGGGCGAGTTTCTACTTTCAGATGCAACAGAAATTATGCGGATTGGTCAATCCGTTCGCGAGATATGGCCGTTTGGATGTAAGAAACGCTTGAGAAACTCAAAATTTTCGCAGTTCTGATGCTCGAAACGAATAACAAGAACGGCCTAGGGGAAAAGCACGCAAACCGATGTAATCGGGCGAGTTTCTACTTTCAGATGCAACAGAAATCATGCGAATTGGTCAATCCGTTCGCGAGATATGGCCGTTTGGATGTAAGAAACGATTGAGAAACTCAAAATTTTCGCAGTTCTGATGCTCGAAACGAATAACTAGAACGGCCCAGTGGAAAAGTGCGCACACCGTTGTAATCGGGCGAGTTTCTACTTTCAGGTGCAACAGAAATTTTGCGGATTGGTCAATCCGTTCGCGAGATATGGCAGTTTGGAAGTAAGAAACGCTTGAGAAACTCAAAATTTTCGCAGTTCTGATGCTCGAAACGAATGACCAGAACGGCCTAGGGGAGAAGTACGCATACCGTTGTAATCGGGCGTGTTTCTGCTTTCAGATGCAACAGAAATTTTGCGGATTGATCAATCCGTTCGCGAGATATGGCAGTTTGGAGCTAAGAAACGCTTGAGAAACTCAAAATTTTCGCAGTTCTGATGCTCGAAACGAATAACTAGAGCGGCCTAGGGGAAAAGTGCGCATACCGTTGTAATCGGGCGAGTTTCTACTTTCAGAAGCAACAGAAATTTTGCGGATTGGTCAATCCGTTCGCGAGATATGGCAGTTTGGAGGTAAGAAACGCTTGAGAAATTCAAAATTTTCGCAGTTCTGATGCTCGAAATGAATAACTAGAACGGCCTAGGGGAAAAGTGCGCATACCGTTGTAATCGGGCGAGTTTCTACTTTCTGAAGCAACAGAAATTTTGCGGATTGGTCAATCCGTTCGCGAGGTATGGCAGTTTGGAGGTAAGAAACGCTTGAGAAACTCAAAATTTTCGCAGTTCTGATGCTCGAAACGAATAACTGGAACGGTCTAGGGGAAAACTACACATACCGTTGTAATCGGGCGAGTTTCTACTTTCAGATGCAACAGAAATTTTGCGGATTGGTCAATCCGTTCGCGAGATATGGCAGATTGGAAGTAAGAAACGCTTGAGAAACCCAAAATTTTCGCAGTTCTAATGCTCGAAACGAATGACTAGAACGGCCTAGGGGAGAAGTACGCATACGGTTGTAATCGGGCGAGTTTCTACTTTCAGATGCAACAGAAATTTTGCGGATTGTTCAATCCGTTCGCGAGATATGGCAGTTTGGAGATAAGAAACGCATGAGAAACTCAAAATTTTGGCAGTTCTGATGCTCGACACGCATAACTAGAACGCCCTAGGGGAAAAGTACGCATACCGTTGTAATCGGGCGAGTTTCTACTTTCAGATGCAACAGAAATTATGCGGATTGGTCAATCCGTTCGCGAGATATGGCCGTTTGGATGTAAGAAACGCTTGAGAAACTCAAAATTTTCGCAGTTCTGATGCTCGAAACGAATAACTAGTACGGCCTAGGGGAAAAGTGCGCATACCGTTGTAATCGGGCGAGTTTCTACTTTCAGAAGCAACAGAAATTTTGCGGATTGTTCAATCCGTTCGCGAGATATGGCAGTTTGGAGATAAGAAACGCATGAGAAACTCAAAATTTTCGCAGTTCTGATGTTCGAAACGAATAACTAGAACGGCCTAGGGGAAAAGTGCGCATATCGTTGTAATCGGGCGAGTTTCTACATTCAAATGCAACAGAAATTTTGCGGATTGTTCAATCCGTTCGCGAGATATGGCAGTTTGGAGGTAAGAAACGCTTGAGAAACTCAAAATTTTCGCAGTTCTGATGCTCGAAACGAATAAATAGAACGGCCTAGGGGAAAAGTACGCATACCAATGTAATCGGGCGAGTTTCTACTTTCAGATGCAACAGAAATTTTGCGGATTGGTCGATCCGTTCGCGAGATATGGCAGTTTGGAAGTAAGAAACGCTTGAGAAACTCAAAATTTTCGCAGTTCTGATGCTCGAAACGAATAACTGGAACAGTCTAGGGGAAAACTACACATACCGTTGTAATCGGGCGAGTTTCTACTTTCAGATGCAACAGAAATTTTGCGGATTGGTCAATCCGTTCGCGAGATGTGGCAGCTTGGAGGTAAGAAACGCTTGAGAAACTCAAAATTTGCGCAGTTCTGATGCTTGAAACGAATAACTAGAACGGCCTAGGGGAAAAGTGCGCATACCGTTGTAATCGGGCGAGTCTCTACTTTCAGATGTAACAGAAATTTTGCGGATTGGTCAGTCCGTTCGCGAGATATGGCAGTTTGGATGTAAGAAACGCTTGAGAAACTCAAAATTTTCGCAGTTCTGATGCTCGAAACGAATAACTGGAACGGCCTAGGGGAAAACTACACATACCGTTGTAATCGGACGAGTATCTACTTTCAGATGCAACAGAAATTTTGCGTATTGGTCGATCCGTTCGCGAGATGTGGCAGTTTGGAAGTAAGAAACGCTTGAGAAACTCAAAATTTTCGCAGTTCTGATGCTCGAAACGAATAACAAGAACGGCCTAGGGGAAAAGCACGCATACCGATGTAATCGGGCGAGTTTCTACTTTCAGATGCAACAGAAATCATGCGAATTGGTCAATCCGTTCGCGAGATATGGCCGTTTGGATGTAAGAAACGATTGAGAAACTCAAAATTTTCGCAGTTCTGATGCTCGAAATGAATAACTAGAACGGCCTAGGGGAAAAGTGCGCATACCGTTGTAATCGGGCGAGTTTCTACTTTCTGAAGCAACAGAAATTTTGGGGATTGGTCAATCCGTTCGCGAGATATGGCAGTTTGGAGGTAAGAAACGCTTGAGAAATTCAAAATTTTCGCAGTTCTGATGCTCGAAATGAATAACTAGAACGGCCTAGGGGAAAAGTGCGCATACCGTTGTAATCGGGCGAGTTTCTACTTTCTGAAGCAACAGAAATTTTGCGGATTGGTCAATCCGTTCGCGAGGTATGGCAGTTTGGAGGTAAGAAACGCTTGAGAAACTCAAAATTTTCGCAGTTCTGATGCTCGAAACGAATAACTGGAACGGTCTAGGGGAAAACTACACATACCGTTGTAATCGGGCGAGTTTCTACTTTCAGATGCAACAGAAATTTTGCGGATTTGTCAATCCGTTCGCGAGATATGGCAGTTTGGAAGTAAGAAACGCTTGAGAAACCCAAAATTTTCGCAGTTCTAATGCTCGAAACGAATGACTAGAACGGCCTAGGGGAAAAGTGCGCATACCGTTGTAATCGGGCGTGTTTCTACTTTCTGAAGCAACAGAAATTTTGCGGATTGGTCAATCCGTTCGCGAGATATGGCAGTTTGGAAGTAAGAAACGCTTGAGAAACCCAAAATTTTCGCAGTTCTAATGCTCGAAACGAATGACTAGAACGGCCTAGGGGAGAAGTACGCATACGGTTGTAATCGGGCGAGTTTCTACTTTCAGATGCAACAGAAATTTTGCGGATTGTTCAATCCGTTCGCGAGATATGGCAGTTTGGAGGTAAGAAACGCTTGAGAAACTCAAAATTTTCGCAGTTCTGATGCTCGAAACGAATAACTGGAACGGTCTAGGGGAAAACTACACATACCGTTGTAATCGGGCGTGTTTCTGCTTTCAGATGCAACAGAAATTTTGCGGATTGATCAATCCGTTCGCGAGATATGGCAGTTTGGAGCTAAGAAACGCTTGAGAAACTCAAAATTTTCGCAGTTCTGATGCTCGAAACGAATAACTAGAGCGGCCTAGGGGAAAAGTGCGTATACCGTTGTAATCGGGCGAGTTTCTACTTTCAGAAGCAACAGAAATTTTGCGGATTGGTCAATCCGTTCGCGAGATATGGCAGTTTGGAGGTAAGAAACGCTTGAGAAATTCAAAATTTTCGCAGTTCTGATGCTCGAAATGAATATCTAGAACGGCCTAGGGGAAAAGTGCGCATACCGTTGTAATCGGGCGAGTTTCTACTTTCTGAAGCAACAGAAATTTTGCGGATTGGTCAATCCGTTCGCGAGGTATGGCAGTTTGGAGGTAAGAAACGCTTGAGAAACTCAAAATTTTCGCAGTTCTGATGCTCGAAACGAATAACTGGAACGGTCTAGGGGAAAACTACACATACCGTTGTAATCGGGCGAGTTTCTACTTTCAGATGCAACAGAAATTTTGCGGATTGGTCAATCCGTTCGCGAGATATGGCAGATTGGAAGTAAGAAACGCTTGAGAAACCCAAAATTTTCGCAGTTCTAATGCTCGAAACGAATGACTAGAACGGCCTAGGGGAGAAGTACGCATACGGTTGTAATCGGGCGAGTTTCTACTTTCAGATGCAACAGAAATTTTGCGGATTGTTCAATCCGTTCGCGAGATATGGCAGTTTGGAGATAAGAAACGCATGAGAAACTCAAAATTTTGGCAGTTCTGATGCTCGACACGAATAACTAGAACGCCCTAGGGGAAAAGTACGCATACCGTTGTAATCGGGCGAGTTTCTACTTTCAGATGCAACAGAAATTATGCGGATTGGTCAATCCGTTCGCGAGATATGGCCGTTTGGATGTAAGAAACGCTTGAGAAACTCAAAATTTTCGCAGTTCTGATGCTCGAAACGAATAACTAGTACGGCCTAGGGGAAAAGTGCGCATACCGTTGTAATCGGGCGAGTTTCTACTTTCAGAAGCAACAGAAATTTTGCGGATTGTTCAATCCGTTCGCGAGATATGGCAGTTTGGAGATAAGAAACGCATGAGAAACTCAAAATTTTCGCAGTTCTGATGTTCGAAACGAATAACTAGAACGGCCTAGGGGAAAAGTGCGCATACAGTTGTAATCGGGCGAGTCTCTACTTTCAGATGTAACAGAAATTTTGCGGATTGTTCAATCCGTTCGCGACATATGGCAGTTTGGATGTAAGAAACGCTTGAGAAACTCAAAATTTTCGCAGTTCTGATGCTCGAAACGAATAACTAGTACGGCCTAGGGGAAAAGTGCGCATACCGTTGTAATCGGGCGAGTTTCTACTTTCAGAAGCAACAGAAATTTTGCGGATTGTTCAATCCGTTCGCGAGATATGGCAGTTTGGAGATAAGAAACGCATGAGAAACTCAAAATTTTCGCAGTTCTGATGTTCGAAACGAATAACTAGAACGGCCTAGGGGAAAAGTGCGCATACAGTTGTAATCGGGCGAGTCTCTACTTTCAGATGTAACAGAAATTTTGCGGATTGTTCAATCCGTTCGCGACATATGGCAGTTTGGATGTAAGAAACGCTTGAGAAACTCAAAATTTTCGCAGTTCTGATGCTCGAAACGAATAACTGGAACGGCCTAGGGGAAAACTACACATACCGTTGTAATCGGGCGAGTTTCTACTTTCAGATGCAACAGAAATTTTGCGGATTGGTCGATCCGTTCGCGAGATGTGGCAGTTTGGAAGTAAGAAACGCTTGAGAAACTCAAAATTTTCGCAGTTCTGATGCTCGAAACGAATAACAAGAACGGCCTAGGGGAAAAGCACGCATACCGATGTAATCGGGCGAGTTTCTACTTTCAGATGCAACAGAAATCATGCGAATTGGTCAATCCGTTCGCGAGATATGGCCGTTTGGATGTAAGAAACGATTGAGAAACTCAAAATTTTCGCAGTTCTGATGCTCGAAACGAATAACTAGAACGGCCCAGTGGAAAAGTGCGCATACCGTTGTAATCGGGCGAGTTTCTACTTTCAGATGCAACAGAAATTTTGCGGATTGGTCAATCCGTTCGCGAGATATGGCAGTTTGGAAGTAAGAAACGCTTGAGAAACTCAAAATTTTCGCAGTTCTGATGCTCGAAACGAATAACTAGAGCGGCCTAGGGGAAAAGTGCGCATACCGTTGTAATCGGGCGAGTTTATACTTTCAGAAGCAACAGAAATTTTGCGGATTGGTCAATCCGTTCGCGAGATATGGCAGTTTGGAGGTAAGAAACGCTTGAGAAATTCAAAATTTTCGCAGTTCTGATGCTCGAAATGAATAACTAGAACGGCCTAGGGGAAAAGTGCGCATACCGTTGTAATCGGGCGAGTTTCTACTTTCTGAAGCAACAGAAATTTTGCGGATTGGTCAATCCGTTCGCGAGGTATGGCAGTTTGGAGGTAAGAAACGCTTGAGAAACTCAAAATTTTCGCAGTTCTGATGCTCGAAACGAATAACTGGAACGGTCTAGGGGAAAACTACACATACCGTTGTAATCGGGCGAGTTTCTACTTTCAGATGCAACAGAAATTTTGCGGATTGGTCAATCCGTTCGCGAGATATGGCAGTTTGGAAGTAAGAAACGCTTGAGAAACCCAAAATTTTCGCAGTTCTAATGCTCGAAACGAATGACTAGAACGGCCTAGGGGAGAAGTACGCATACGGTTGTAATCGGGCGAGTTTCTACTTTCAGATGCAACAGAAATTTTGCGGATTGTTCAATCCGTTCGCGAGATATGGCAGTTAGGAGATAAGAAACGCATGAGAAACTCAAAATTTTCGCAGTTCTGATGCTCGACACGAATAACTAGAACGCCCTAGGGGAAAAGTACGCATACCGTTGTAATCGGGCGAGTTTCTACTTTCAGATGCAACAGAAATTATGCGGATTGGTCAATCCGTTCGCGAGATATGGCCGTTTGGATGTAAGAAACGCTTGAGAAACTCAAAATTTTCGCAGTTCTGATGCTCGAAACGAATAACTGGAACGGCCTAGGGGAAAACTATACATACCGTTGTAATCGGGCGAGTTTCTACTTTCTGAAGCAACAGAAATTTTGCGGATTGGTCAATCCGTTCGCGAGGTATGGCAGTTTGGAGGTAAGAAACGCTTGAGAAACTCAAAATTTTCGCAGTTCTGATGCTCGAAACGAATAACTGGAACGGTCTAGGGGAAAACTACACATACCGTTGTAATCGGGCGAGTTTCTACTTTCAGATGCAACAGAAATTTTGCGGATTGGTCAATCCGTTCGCGAGATATGGCAGTTTGGAAGTAAGAAACGCTTGAGAAACCCAAAATTTTCGCAGTTCTAATGCTCGAAACGAATGACTAGAACGGCCTAGGGGAGAAGTACGCATACGGTTGTAATCGGGCGAGTTTCTACTTTCAGATGCAACAGAAATTTTGCGGATTGTTCAATCCGTTCGCGAGATATGGCAGTTAGGAGATAAGAAACGCATGAGAAACTCAAAATTTTCGCAGTTCTGATGCTCGACACGAATAACTAGAACGCCCTAGGGGAAAAGTACGCATACCGTTGTAATCGGGCGAGTTTCTGCTTTCAGATGCAACAGAAATTATGCGGATTGGTCAATCCGTTCGCGAGATATGGCCGTTTGGATGTAAGAAACGCTTGAGAAACTCAAAATTTTCGCAGTTCTGATGCTCGAAACGAATGACTAGAACGGCCTAGGGGAGAAGTACGCATACCGTTGTAATCGGGCGAGTTTCTACTTTCAGATGAAACAGAAATTTTTCGGATTGATCAATCCGTTCGCGAGATATGGCAGTTTAGAGATAAGAAACGCTTGAGAAACTCAAAATTTTCGCAGTTCTGATGCTCGAAACGAATGACTAGAACGGCCTAGGGGAAAACTACACATACCGTTGTAATCGGGCGAGTTTCTACTTTCAGAAGCAACAGAAATTTTGCGGATTGGTCAATCCGTTCGCGAGATATGGCAGTTTGGAGGTAAGAAACGCTTAAGAAACTCAAAATTTTCGCAGTTCTGATGCTCGAAACGAATAACTAGAACGGCCTATGGGAGAAGTACGCATACCGTTGTAATCGGGCGAGTTTCTACTTTCAGATGCAACAGAAATTATGCGGATTGGTCAATCCGTACGCGAGATATGGCCGTTTGGATGTAAGAAACGCTTAAGAAACTCAAAATTTTCGCAGTTCTGATGCTCGAAACGAATAACTGGAACAGTCTAGGGGAAAACTACACATACCGTTGTAATCGGGCGAGTTTCTACTTTCAGATGCAACAGAAATTTTGCGGATTGGTCAATCCGTTCGCGAGATGTGGCAGCTTGGAGGTAAGAAACGCTTGAGAAACTCAAAATTTGCGCAGTTCTGATGCTTGAAACGAATAACTAGAACGGCCTAGGGGAAAAGTGCGCATACCGTTGTAATCGGGCGAGTCTCTACTTTCAGATGTAACAGAAATTTTGCGGATTGGTCAATCCGTTCGCGAGATATGGCAGTTTGGATGTAAGAAACGCTTGAGAAACTCAAAATTTTCGCAGTTCTGATGCTCGAAACGAATAACTGGAACGGCCTAGGGGAAAACTACACATACCGTTGTAATCGGACGAGTATCTACTTTCAGATGCAACAGAAATTTTGCGGATTGGTCGATCCGTTCGCGAGATGTGGCAGTTTGGAAGTAAGAAACGCTTGAGAAACTCAAAATTTTCGCAGTTCTGATGCTCGAAACGAATAACAAGAACGGCCTAGGGGAAAAGCACGCATACCGATGTAATCGGGCGAGTTTCTACTTTCAGATGCAACAGAAATCATGCGAATTGGTCAATCCGTTCGCGAGATATGGCCGTTTGGATGTAAGAAACGATTGAGAAACTCAAAATTTTCGCAGTTCTGATGCTCGAAACGAATAACTAGAACGGCCCAGTGGAAAAGTGCGCATACCGTTGTAATCGGGCGAGTTTCTACTTTCAGATGCAACAGAAATTTTGCGGATTGGTCAATCCGTTCGCGAGATATGGCAGTTTGGAAGTAAGAAACGCTTGAGAAACTCAAAATTTTCGCAGTTCTGATGCTCGAAACGAATAACTAGAGCGGCCTAGGGGAAAAGTGCGCATACCGTTGTAATCGGGCGAGTTTATACTTTCAGAAGCAACAGAAATTTTGCGGATTGGTCAATCCGTTCGCGAGATATGGCAGTTTGGAGGTAAGAAACGCTTGAGAAATTCAAAATTTTCGCAGTTCTGATGCTCGAAATGAATAACTAGAACGGCCTAGGGGAAAAGTGCGCATACCGTTGTAATCGGGCGAGCTTCTACTTTCTGAAGCAACAGAAATTTTGCGGATTGGTCAATCCGTTCGCGAGGTATGGCAGTTTGGAGGTAAGAAACGCTTGAGAAACTCAAAATTTTCGCAGTTCTGATGCTCGAAACGAATAACTGGAACGGTCTAGGGGAAAACTACACATACCGTTGTAATCGGGCGAGTTTCTACTTTCAGATGCAACAGAAATTTTGCGGATTGGTCAATCCGTTCGCGAGATATGGCAGTTTGGAAGTAAGAAACGCTTGAGAAACCCAAAATTTTCGCAGTTCTAATGCTCGAAACGAATGACTAGAACGGCCTAGGGGAGAAGTACGCATACGGTTGCAATCGGGCGAGTTTCTACTTTCAGATGCAACAGAAATTTTGCGGATTGTTCAATCCGTTCGCGAGATATGGCAGTTAGGAGATAAGAAACGCATGAGAAACTCAAAATTTTCGCAGTTCTGATGCTCGACACGAATAACTAGAACGCCCTAGGGGAAAAGTACGCATACCGTTGTAATCGGGCGAGTTTCTACTTTCAGATGCAACAGAAATTATGCGGATTGGTCAATCCGTTCGCGAGATATGGCCGTTTGGATGTAAGAAACGCTTGAGAAACTCAAAATTTTCGCAGTTCTGATGCTCGAAACGAATAACTGGAACGGCCTAGGGGAAAACTACACATACCGTTGTAATCGGGCGAGTTTCTACTTTCTGAAGCAACAGAAATTTTGCGGATTGGTCAATCCGTTCGCGAGGTATGGCAGTTTGGAGGTAAGAAACGCTTGAGAAACTCAAAATTTTCGCAGTTCTGATGCTCGAAACGAATAACTGGAACGGTCTAGGGGAAAACTACACATACCGTTGTAATCGGGCGAGTTTCTACTTTCAGATGCAACAGAAATTTTGCGGATTGGTCAATCCGTTCGCGAGATATGGCAGTTTGGAAGTAAGAAACGCTTGAGAAACCCAAAATTTTCGCAGTTCTAATGCTCGAAACGAATGACTAGAACGGCCTAGGGGAGAAGTACGCATACGGTTGTAATCGGGCGAGTTTCTACTTTCAGATGCAACAGAAATTTTGCGGATTGTTCAATCCGTTCGCGAGATATGGCAGTTAGGAGATAAGAAACGCATGAGAAACTCAAAATTTTCGCAGTTCTGATGCTCGACACGAATAACTAGAACGCCCTAGGGGAAAAGTACGCATACCGTTGTAATCGGGCGAGTTTCTACTTTCAGATGCAACAGAAATTATGCGGATTGGTCAATCCGTTCGCGAGATATGGCCGTTTGGATGTAAGAAACGCTTGAGAAACTCAAAATTTTCGCAGTTCTGATGCTCGAAACGAATAACTGGAACGGCCTAGGGGAAAACTACACATACCGTTGTAATCGGGCGAGTTTCTACTTTCGGATGCAACAGAAATTACGCGGATTCGTCAATCCGTTCGCGAGATATGGCAGTTTGGAGGTAAGAAACGCTTGAGAAACTCAAAATTTTCGCAGTTCTGATGCTCGAAACGAATGACTAGAACGGCCTAGGGGAGAAGTACGCATACCGTTGTAATCGGGCGAGTTTCTGCTTTCAGATGAAACAGAAATTTTTCGGATTGATCAATCCGTTCGCGAGATATGGCAGTTTAGAGATAAGAAACGCTTGAGAAACTCAAAATTTTCGCAGTTCTGATGCTCGAAACGAATGACTAGAACGGCCTAGGGGAAAACTACACATACCGTTGTAATCGGGCGAGTTTCTACTTTCAGAAGCAACAGAAATTTTGCGGATTGGTCAATCCGTTCGCGAGATATGGCAGTTTGGAGGTAAGAAACGCTTAAGAAACTCAAAATTTTCGCAGTTCTGATGCTCGAAACGAATAACTAGAACGGCCTATGGGAGAAGTACGCATACCGTTGTAATCGGGCGAGTTTCTACTTTCAGATGCAACAGAAATTATGCGGATTGGTCAATCCGTACGCGAGATATGGCCGTTTGGATGTAAGAAACGCTTGAGAAACTCAAAATTTTCGCAGTTCTGATGCTCGACACGAATAACTGGAACGGCCTAGGGGAAAACTACACATACCGTTGTAATCGGGCGAGTTTCTACTTTCAGAAGCAACAGAAATTTTGCGGATTGGTCAATCCGTTCGCGAGATATGGCAGTTTGGAGGTAAGAAACGCTTAAGAAACTCAAAATTTTCGCAGTTCTGATGCTCGAAACGAATAACTGGATCGGCCTAGGGGAAAACTACTCATACCGTTGTAATCGGGCGAGTCTCTACTTTCAGATGCAACAGAAATTTTGAGGAGAGGTCAATCCATTCGCGAGATATGGCAGTTTGGAGGTAAGGAACGCTTGAGAAACTTAAAATTTTCGCAGTTCTGATGCTTGAAACGAATAACTAGAACGGCCTAGGGGAGAAGTACGCATACCGTTGTAATCGGGCGAGTTTCTACTTTCAGATGCAACAGAAATTTTGCGGATTGATCAATCCGTTCGCGAGATATGGCAGTTTGGAGGTAAGAAACGCTTGAGAAACTCAAAATTTTCGCAGTTCTGATGCTCGAAACGAATGACTAGAACGGCCTAGGGGAGAAGTACGCATACCGTTGTAATCGGGCGGGTTTCTACTTTCGGATGCAACAGAAATTACGCGGATTCTTCAATCCGTTCGCGAGATATTGCAGTTTGGAGGTAAGAAACGCTTGAGGAACTCAAAATTTTCGCACTTCTGATGCTCGAAACGAATAACTGAAACGGCCTAGGGGAAAACTAAACATACCGTTGTAATCGTGCGGGTTTCTACTTTCAGATGCAACAGAAATTATGCGGATTGGTCAATCCGTTCGCGAGATATGGCCGTTTGGATGTAAGAAACGCTTGAGAAACTCAAAATTTTCGCAGTTCTGATGCTCGACACGAATAACTGGAACGGCCTAGGGGAAAACTACACATACCGTTGTAATCGGGCGAGTTTCTACTTTCAGAAGCAACAGAAATTTTGCGGATTGGTCAATCCGTTCGCGAGATATGGCAGTTTGGAGGTAAGAAACGCTTAAGAAACTCAAAATTTTCGCAGTTCTGATGTTTGAAACGAATAACTAGAACGGCCTAGGGGAGAAGTACGCATACCGTTGTAATCGGGCGAGTTTCTACTTTCAGATGCAACAGAAATTTTGCGGATTGGTCAATCCGTTCGCGAGATATGGCAGTTTGGAGGTAAGGAACGCATGAGAAACTCAAAATTTGCGCAGTTCTGATGCTTGAAACGAATAACTAGAACGGCCTAGGGGAGAAGTACGCATACCGTTGTAATCGGGCGAGTTTCTACTTTCAGACGCAACAGAAATTTTGCGGATTGATCAATCCGTTCGCGAGATATGGCAGTTTGGAGGTAAGAGACGCTTGAGAAACTCAAAATTTTCGCAGTTCTGATGCTCGAAACGAATGACTAGAACGGCCTATGGGAGAAGTACGCATACCGTTGTAATCGGGCGAGTTTCTACTTTCAGATGCAACAGAAATTATGCGGATTGGTCAATCCGTTCGCGAGATATGGCCGTTTGGATGTAAGAAACGCTTGAGAAACTCAAAATTTTCGCAGTTCTGATGCTCGAAACGAATAACTGGAACGGCCTAGGGGAAAACTACACATACCGTTGTAATCGGGCGAGTTTCTACTTTCGGATGCAACAGAAATTACGCGGATTCGTCAATCCGTTCGCGAGATATGGCAGTTTGGAGGTAAGAAACGCATGAGAAACTCAAAATTTTCGCAGTTCTGATGCTCGAAACGAATGACTAGAACGGCCTAAGGGAAAACTACACATACCGTTGTAATCGGGCGAGTTTCTACTTTCAGAAGCAACAGAAATTTTGCGGATTGGTCAATCCGTTCGCGAGATATGGCAGTTTGGAGGTAAGAAACGCTTAAGAAACTCAAAATTTTCGCAGTTCTGTTGCTCGAAACGAATAACTAGAACGGCCTATGGGAGAAGTACGCATACCGTTGTAATCGGGCGAGTTTCTACTTTCAGATGCAACAGAAATTATGCGGATTGGTCAATCCGTACGCGAGATATGGCCGTTTGGATGTAAGAAACGCTTGAGAAACTCAAAATTTTCGCAGTTCTGATGCTCGACACGAATAACTGGAACGGCCTAGGGGAAAACTACACATACCGTTGTAATCGGGCGAGTTTCTACTTTCAGAAGCAACAGAAATTTTGCGGATTGGTCAATCCGTTCGCGAGATATGGCAGTTTGAAGGTAAGAAACGCTTAAGAAACTCAAAATTTTCGCAGTTCTGATGCTCGACACGAATAACTGGAACGGCCTAGGGGAAAACTACACATACCGTTGTAATCGGGCGAGTTTCTACTTTCAGAAGCAACAGAAATTTTGCGGATTGGTCAATCCGTTCGCGAGATATGGCAGTTTGAAAGTAAGAAACGCTTAAGAAACTCAAAATTTTCGCAGTTCTGATGCTTGAAACGAATAACTAGAACGGCCTAGGGGAGAAGTACGCATACCGTTGTAATCGGGCGAGTTTCTACTTTCAGATGCAACAGAAATTTTGCGGATTGATCAATCCGTTCGCGAGATATGGCAGTTTGGAGGTAAGAAACGCTTGAGAAACTCAAAATTTTCGCAGTTCTGATGCTCGAAACGAATGACTAGAACGGCCTAGGGGAGAAGTACGCATACCGTTGTAATCGGGCGAGTTTCTACTTTCGGATGCAACAGAAATTACGCGGATTCGTCAATCCGTTCGCGAGATATTGCAGTTTGGAGGTAAGAAACGCTTGAGGAACTCAAAATTTTCGCACTTCTGATGCTCGAAACGAATAACTGGAACGGCCTAGGGGAAAACTAAACATACCGTTGTAATCGTGCGGGTATCTACTTTCAGATGCAACAGAAATTATGCGGATTGGTCAATCCGTTCGCGAGATATGGCCGTTTGGATGTAAGAAACGCTTGAGAAACTCAAAATTTTCGCAGTTCTGATGCTCGAAACGAATAACTGGAACGGCCTAGGGGAAAACTACACATACCGTTGTAATCGGGCGAGTTTCTACTTTCGGATGCAACAGAAATTACGCGGATTCGTCAATCCGTTCGCGAGATATGGCAGTTTGGAGGTAAGAAACGCATGAGAAACTCAAAATTTTCGCAGTTCTGATGCTCGAAACGAATGACTAGAACGGCCTAGGGGAAAACTACACATACCGTTGTAATCGGGCGAGTTTCTACTTTCAGAAGCAACAGAAATTTTGCGGATTGGTCAATCCGTTCGCGAGATATGGCAGTTTGGAGGTAAGAAACGCTTAAGAAACTCAAAATTTTCGCAGTTCTGACGCTCGAAACGAATAACTAGAACGGCCTATGGGAGAAGTACGCATACCGTTGTAATCGGGCGAGTTTCTACTTTCAGATGCAACAGAAATTATGCGGATTGGTCAATCCGTACGCGAGATATGGCCGTTTGGATGTAAGAAACGCTTGAGAAACTCAAAATTTTCGCAGTTCTGATGCTCGACACGAATAACTGGAACGGCCTAGGGGAAAACTACACATACCGTTGTAATCGGGCGAGTTTCTACTTTCAGAAGCAACAGAAATTTTGCGGATTGATCAATCCGTTCGCGAGATATGGCAGTTTGGAGGTAAGAAACGCTTGAGAAACTCAAAATTTTCGCAGCTCTGATGCTCGAAACGAATGACTAGAACGGCCTAGGGGAGAAGTACGCATACCGTTGTAATCGGGCGAGTTTCTACTTTCGGATGCAACAGAAATTACGCGGATTCGTCAATCCGTTCGCGAGATATTGCAGTTTGGAGGTAAGAAACGCTTGAGGAACTCAAAATTTTCGCACTTCTGATGCTCGAAACGAATAACTGGAACGGCCTAGGGGAAAACTAAACATACCGTTGTAATCGTGCGGGTTTCTACTTTCAGATGCAACAGAAATTATGCGGATTGGTCAATCCGTTCGCGAGATATGGCCGTTTGGATGTAAGAAACGCTTGAGAAACTCAAAATTTTCGCAGTTCTGATGCTCGAAACGAATAACTGGAACGGCCTAGGGGAAAACTACACATACCGTTGTAATCGGGCGAGTTTCTACTTTCAGATGCAACAGAAATTTTGCGGATTGATCAATCCGTTCGCGAGATATGGCAGTTTGGAGGTAAGAAACGCTTGAGAAACTCAAAATTTTCGCAGTTCTGATGCTCGAAACGAATGACTAGAACGGCCTAGGGGAGAAGTACGCATACCGTTGTAATCGGGCGAGTTTCTACTTTCGGATGCAACAGAAATTACGCGGATTCGTCAATCCGTTCGCGAGATATGGCAGTTTGGAGGTAAGAAACGCATGAGAAACTCAAAATTTTCGCAGTTCTGATGCTCGAAACGAATGACTAGAACGGCCTAGGGGAAAACTACACATACCGTTGTAATCGGGCGAGTTTCTACTTTCAGAAGCAACAGAAATTTTGCGGATTGGT
Organism: Ptiloglossa arizonensis; assembly: GCF_051014685.1. Lineage (NCBI taxonomy): Eukaryota > Metazoa > Arthropoda > Insecta > Hymenoptera > Colletidae > Ptiloglossa > Ptiloglossa arizonensis. Next base: position 131,979 of record NW_027478663.1, read on the forward strand.
CAATCCGTTCGCGAGATATGGCAGTTTGGAGGTAAGAAACGCTTAAGAAACTCAAAATTTTCGCAGTTCTGATGCTCGAAACGAATAACTAGAACGGCCTATGGGAGAAGTACGCATACCGTTGTAATCGGGCGAGTTTCTACTTTCAGATGCAACAGAAATTATGCGGATTGGTCAATCCGTACGCGAGATATGGCCGTTTGGATGTAAGAAACGCTTGAGATACTCAAAATTTTCGCAGTTCTGATGCTCGAAACGAATAACTGGAACGGCCTAGGGGAAAACTACACATACCGTTGTAATCGGGCGAGTTTCTACTTTCAGATGCAACAGAAATTTTGCGGATTGATCAATCCGTTCGCGAGATATGGCAGTTTGGAGGTAAGAAACGCTTGAGAAACTCAAAATTTTCGCAGTTCTGATGCTCGAAACGAATGACTAGAACGGCCTAGGGGAGAAGTACGCATACCGTTGTAATCGGGCGAGTTTCTACTTTCGGATGCAACAGAAATTACGCGGATTCGTCAATCCGTTCGCGAGATATGGCAGTTTGGAGGTAAGAAACGCATGAGAAACTCAAAATTTTCGCAGTTCTGATGCTCGAAACGAATGACTAGAACGGCCTAGGGGAAAACTACACATACCGTTGTAATCGGGCGAGTTTCTACTTTCAGAAGCAACAGAAATTTTGCGGATTGGTCAATCCGTTCGCGAGATATGGCAGTTTGGAGGTAAGAGACGCTTGAGAAACTCAAAATTTTCGCAGTTCTGATGCTCGAAACGAATGACTAGAACGGCCTATGGGAGAAGTACGCATACCGTTGTAATCGGGCGAGTTTCTACTTTCAGATGCAACAGAAATTATGCGGATTGGTCAATCCGTTCGCGAGATATGGCCGTTTGGATGTAAGAAACGCTTGAGAAACTCAAAATTTTCGCAGTTCTGATGCTCGAAACGAATAACTGGAACGGCCTAGGGGAGAAGTACGCATACCGTTGTAATCGGGCGAGTTTCTACTTTCAGATGCAACAGAAATTATGCGGATTGGTCAATCCGTACGCGAGATATGGCCGTTTGGATGTAAGAAACGCTTGAGAAACTCAAAATTTTCGCAGTTCTGATGCTCGACACGAATAACTGGAACGGCCTAGGGGAAAACTACACATACCGTTGTAATCGGGCGAGTTTCTACTTTCAGAAGCAACAGAAATTTTGCGGATTGGTCAATCCGTTCGCGAGATATGGCAGTTTGGAGGTAAGAAACGCTTAAGAAACTCAAAATTTTCGCAGTTCTGATGCTCGAAACGAATAACTAGAACGGCCTATGGGAGAAGTACGCATACCGTTGTAATCGGGCGAGTTTCTACTTTCAGATGCAACAGAAATTATGCGGATTGGTCAATCCGTACGCGAGATATGGCCGTTTGGATGTAAGAAACGCTTGAGAAACTCAAAATTTTCGCAGTTCTGATGCTCGACACGAATAACTGGAACGGCCTAGGGGAAAACTACACATACCGTTGTAATCGGGCGAGTTTCTACTTTCAGAAGCAACAGAAATTTTGCGGATTGGTCAATCCGTTCGCGAGATATGGCAGTTTGAAGGTAAGAAACGCTTAAGAAACTCAAAATTTTCGCAGTTCTGATGCTCGACACGAATAACTGGAACGGCCTAGGGGAAAACTACACATACCGTTGTAATCGGGCGAGTTTCTACTTTCAGAAGCAACAGAAATTTTGCGGATTGGTCAATCCGTTCGCGAGATATGGCAGTTTGAAGGTAAGAAACGCTTAAGAAACTCAAAATTTTCGCAGTTCTGATGCTTGAAACGAATAACTAGAACGGCCTAGGGGAGAAGTACGCATACCGTTGTAATCGGGCGAGTTTCTACTTTCAGATGCAACAGAATTTTTGCGGATTGATCAATCCGTTCGCGAGATATGGCAGTTTGGAGGTAAGAAACGCTTGAGAAACTCAAAATTTTCGCAGTTCTGATGCTCGAAACGAATGACTAGAACGGCCTAGGGGAGAAGTACGCATACCGTTGTAATCGGGCGAGTTTCTACTTTCGGATGCAACAGAAATTACGCGGATTCGTCAATCCGTTCGCGAGATATTGCAGTTTGGAGGTAAGAAACGCTTGAGGAACTCAAAATTTTCGCACTTCTGATGCTCGAAACGAATAACTGGAACGGCCTAGGGGAAAACTAAACATACCGTTGTAATCGTGCGGGTATCTACTTTCAGATGCAACAGAAATTATGCGGATTGGTCAATCCGTTCGCGAGATATGGCCGTTTGGATGTAAGAAACGCTTGAGAAACTCAAAATTTTCGCAGTTCTGATGCTCGAAACGAATAACTGGAACGGCCTAGGGGAAAACTACACATACCGTTGTAATCGGGCGAGTTTCTACTTTCGGATGCAACAGAAATTACGCGGATTCGTCAATCCGTTCGCGAGATATGGCAGTTTGGAGGTAAGAAACGCATGAGAAACTCAAAATTTTCGCAGTTCTGATGCTCGAAACGAATGACTAGAACGGCCTAGGGGAAAACTACACATACCGTTGTAATCGGGCGAGTTTCTACTTTCAGAAGCAACAGAAATTTTGCGGATTGGTCAATCCGTTCGCGAGATATGGCAGTTTGGAGGTAAGAAACGCTTAAGAAACTCAAAATTTTCGCAGTTCTGATGCTCGAAACGAATAACTAGAACGGCCTATGGGAGAAGTACGCATACCGTTGTAATCGGGCGAGTTTCTACTTTCAGATGCAACAGAAATTATGCGGATTGGTCAATCCGTACGCGAGATATGGCCGTTTGGATGTAAGAAACGCTTGAGAAACTCAAAATTTTCGCAGTTCTGATGCTCGACACGAATAACTGGAACGGCCTAGGGGAAAACTACACATACCGTTGTAATCGGGCGAGTTTCTACTTTCAGAAGCAACAGAAATTTTGCGGATTGATCAATCCGTTCGCGAGATATGGCAGTTTGGAGGTAAGAAACGCTTGAGAAACTCAAAATTTTCGCAGTTCTGATGCTCGAAACGAATGACTAGAACGGCCTAGGGGAGAAGTACGCATACCGTTGTAATCGGGCGAGTTTCTACTTTCGGATGCAACAGAAATTACGCGGATTCGTCAATCCGTTCGCGAGATATTGCAGTTTGGAGGTAAGAAACGCTTGAGGAACTCAAAATTTTCGCAGTTCTGATGCTCGAAACGAATGACTAGAACGGCCTAGGGGAGAAGTACGCATACCGTTGTAATCGGGCGAGTTTCTACTTTCAGAAGCAACAGAAATTTTGCGGATTGGTCAATCCGTTCGCGAGATATGGCAGTTTGGAGGTAAGAAACGCTTAAGAAACTCAAAATTTTCGCAGTTCTGATGCTCGAAACGAATGACTAGAACGGCCTATGGGAGAAGTACGCATACCGTTGTAATCGGGCGAGTTTCTACTTTCAGATGCAACAGAAATTATGCGGATTGGTCAGTCCGTTAGCGAGATATGGCCGTTTGGATGTAAGAAACGCTTGAGAAACTCAAAATTTTCGCAGTTCTGATGCTCGAAACGAATAACTGGAACGGCCTAGGGGAAAACTACACATACCGTTGTAATCGGGCGAGTTTTTACTTTCAGATGCAACAGAAATTTTGCGGATTGGTCAATCCGTTCGCGAGATATGGCAGTTTGGAGGTAAGAAACGCATGAGAAACTCAAAATTTTCGCAGTTCTGATGCTCGAAACGAATGACTAGAACGGCCTAGGGGAGAAGTACGCATACCGTTGTAATCGGGCGAGTTTCTAGTTTCGGATGCAACAGAAATTACGCGGATTCGTCAATCCGTTCGCGAGATATTGCAGTTTGGAGGTAAGACACGCTTGAGGAACTCAAAATTTTCGCATTTCTGATGCTCGAAACGAATAACTAGAACGGCCTATGGGAGAAGTACGCATACCGTTGTAATCGGGCGAGTTTCTACTTTCAGATGCAACAGAAATTTTTCGGATTGATCAATCCGTTCGCGAGATATGGCAGTTTAGAGATAAGAAACGCTTGAGAAACTCAAAATTTTCGCAGTTCTGATGCTCGAAACGAATGACTAGAACGGCCTATGGGAGAAGTACTTATACCGTTGTAATCGGGCGAGTTTCTACTTTCAGATGCAACAGAAATTATGCGGATTGGTCAGTCCGTTCGCGAGATATGGCCGTTTGGATGTAAGAAACGCTTGAGAAACTCAAAATTTTCGCAGTTCTGATGCTCGAAACGAATAACTGGAACGGCCTAGGGGAAAACTACACATGCCGTTGTAATCGGGCGAGTTTTTACTTTCAGATGCAACAGAAATTTTGCGGATTGGTCAATCCGTTCGCGAGATATGGCAGTTTGGAGGTAAGAAACGCATGAGAAACTCAAAATTTTCGCAGTTCTGATGCTCGAAACGAATGACTAGAACGGCCTAGGGGAGAAGTACGCATACCGTTGTAATCGGGCGAGTTTCTAGTTTCGGATGCAACAGAAATTACGCGGATTCGTCAATCCGTTCGCGAGATATTGCAGTTTGGAGGTAAGACACGCTTGAGGAACTCAAAATTTTCGCATTTCTGATGCTCGAAACGAATAACTAGAACGGCCTATGGGAGAAGTACGCATACCGTTGTAATCGGGCGAGTTTCTACTTTCAGATGCAACAGAAATTTTTCGGATTGATCAATCCGTTCGCGAGATATGGCAGTTTAGAGATAAGAAACGCTTGAGAAACTCAAAATTTTCGCAGTTCTGATGCTCGAAACGAATGACTAGAACGGCCTATGGGAGAAGTACTTATACCGTTGTAATCGGGCGAGTTTCTACTTTCAGATGCAACAGAAATTATGCGGATTGGTCAGTCCGTTCGCGAGATATGGCCGTTTGGATGTAAGAAACGCTTGAGAAACTCAAAATTTTCGCAGTTCTGATGCTCGAAACGAATAACTGGAACGGCCTAGGGGAAAACTACACATGCCGTTGTAATCGGGCGAGTTTTTACTTTCAGATGCAACAGAAATTTTGCGGATTGGTCAATCCGTTCGCGAGATATGGCAGTTTGGAGGTAAGAAACGCATGAGAAACTCAAAATTTTCGCAGTTCTGATGCTCGAAACGAATGACTAGAACGGCCTAGGGGAGAAGTACGCATACCGTTGTAATCGGGCGAGTTTCTACTTTCGGATGCAACAGAAATTACGCGGATTCGTCAATCCGTTCGCGAGATATTGCAGTTTGGAGGTAAGAAACGCTTGAGAAACTCAAAATTTTCGCAGTTCTGATGCTCGAAACGAATGACTAGAACGGCCTAGAGGAGAAGTACGCATACCGTTGTAATCGGGCGAGTTTCTACTTTCAGATGCAACAGAAATTTTTCGGATTGATCAATCCGTTCGCGAGATATGGCAGTTTAGAGATAAGAAACGCTTGAGAAACTCAAAATTTTCGCAGTTCTGATGCTCGAAACGAATGACTAGAACGGCCTATGGGAGAAGTACGCATACCGTTGTAATCGGGCGAGTTTCTACTTTCAGATGCAACAGAAATTATGCGGATTGGTCAGTCCGTTAGCGAGATATGGCCGTTTGGATGTAAGAAACGCTTGAGAAACTCAAAATTTTCGCAGTTCTGATGCTCGAAACGAATAACTGGAACGGCCTAGGGGAAAACTACACATACCGTTGTAATCGGGCGAGTTTTTACTTTCAGATGCAACAGAAATTTTGCGGATTGGTCAATCCGTTCGCGAGATATGGCAGTTTGGAGGTAAGAAACGCATGAGAAACTCAAAATTTTCGCAGTTCTGATGCTCGAAACGAATGACTAGAACGGCCTAGGGGAGAAGTACGCATACCTTTGTAATCGGGCGAGTTTCTAGTTTCGGATGCAACAGAAATTACGCGGATTCGTCAATCCGTTCGCGAGATATTGCAGTTTGGAGGTAAGACACGCTTGAGGAACTCAAAATTTTCGCATTTCTGATGCTCGAAACGAATAACTAGAACGGCCTATGGGAGAAGTACGCATACCGTTGTAATCGGGCGAGTTTCTACTTTCAGATGCAACAGAAATTTTTCGGATTGATCAATCCGTTCGCGAGATATGGCAGTTTAGAGATAAGAAACGCTTGAGAAACTCAAAATTTTCGCAGTTCTGATGCTCGAAACGAATGACTAGAACGGCCTAGGGGAGAAGTACGCATACCGTTGTAATCGGGCGAGTTTCTAGTTTCGGATGCAACAGAAATGACGCGGATTCGTCAATCCGTTCGCGAGATATTGCAGTTTGGAGGTGAGAAACGCTTGAGGAACTCAAAATTTTCGCAATTCTGATGCTCGAAACGAATAACTGGAACGGCCTAGGGGAAAACTACACATACCGTTGTAATCGTGCGAGTTTCTACTTTCAGATGCAACAGAAATTATGCGGATTGGTCAATCCGTTCGCGAGATATGGCAGTTTGGAAGTAAGAAACGCTTGAGAAACTCAAAATTTTCGCAGTTCTGATGCTCGAAACGAATGACTAGAACGGCCTAGAGGAGAAGTACGCATACCGTTGTAATCGGGCGAGTTTCTACTTTCAGATGCAACAGAAATTTTTCGGATTGATCAATCCGTTCGCGAGATATGGCAGTTTAGAGATAAGAAACGCTTGAGAAACTCAAAATTTTCGCAGTTCTGATGCTCGAAACGAATGACTAGAACGGCCTATGGGAGAAGTACGCATACCGTTGTAATCGGGCGAGTTTCTACTTTCAGATGCAACAGAAATTATGCGGATTGGTCAGTCCGTTAGCGAGATATGGCCGTTTGGATGTAAGAAACGCTTGAGAAACTCAAAATTTTCGCAGTTCTGATGCTCGAAACGAATAACTGGAACGGCCTAGGGGAAAACTACACATACCGTTGTAATCGGGCGAGTTTTTACTTTCAGATGCAACAGAAATTTTGCGGATTGGTCAATCCGTTCGCGAGATATGGCAGTTTGGAGGTAAGAAACGCATGAGAAACTCAAAATTTTCGCAGTTCTGATGCTCGAAACGAATGACTAGAACGGCCTAGGGGAGAAGTACGCATACCGTTGTAATCGGGCGAGTTTCTAGTTTCGGATGCAACAGAAATTACGCGGATTCGTCAATCCGTTCGCGAGATATTGCAGTTTGGAGGTAAGACACGCTTGAGGAACTCAAAATTTTCGCATTTCTGATGCTCGAAACGAATAACTAGAACGGCCTATGGGAGAAGTACGCATACCGTTGTAATCGGGCGAGTTTCTACTTTCAGATGCAACAGAAATTTTTCGGATTGATCAATCCGTTCGCGAGATATGGCAGTTTAGAGATAAGAAACGCTTGAGAAACTCAAAATTTTCGCAGTTCTGATGCTCGAAACGAATGACTAGAACGGCCTATGGGAGAAGTACTTATACCGTTGTAATCGGGCGAGTTTCTACTTTCAGATGCAACAGAAATTATGCGGATTGGTCAGTCCGTTCGCGAGATATGGCCGTTTGGATGTAAGAAACGCTTGAGAAACTCAAAATTTTCGCAGTTCTGATGCTCGAAACGAATAACTGGAACGGCCTAGGGGAAAACTACACATACCGTTGTAATCGGGCGAGTTTTTACTTTCAGATGCAACAGAAATTTTGCGGATTGGTCAATCCGTTCGCGAGATATGGCAGTTTGGAGGTAAGAAACGCATGAGAAACTCAACATTTTCGCAGTTCTGATGCTCGAAACGAATGACTAGAACGGCCTAGGGGAGAAGTACGCATACCGTTGTAATCGGGCGAGTTTCTACTTTCGGATGCAACAGAAATTACGCGGATTCGTCAATCCGTTCGCGAGATATTGCAGTTTGGAGGTAAGAAACGCTTGAGGAACTCAAAATTTTCGCAGTTCTGATGCTCGAAACGAATGACTAGAACGGCCTAGGGGAGAAGTACGCATACCGTTGTAATCGGGCGAGTTTCTACTTTCAGAAGCAACAGAAATTTTGCGGATTGGTCAATCCGTTCGCGAGATATGGCAGTTTGGAGGTAAGAAACGCTTAAGAAACTCAAAATTTTCGCAGTTCTGATGCTCAAAACGAATAACTGTAACGGCCTAGCGGAAAACTACTCATACCGTTGTAATCGGGCGAGTCTCTACTTTCAGATGCAACAGAAATTTTGCGGATTGGTCAATCCGTTCGCGAGATATGGCAGTTTGGAGGTAAGGAACGCTTGAGAAACTCAAAATTTTCGCAGTTCTGATGCTCGAAACGAATGACTAGAACGGCCTAGGGGAGAAGTACGCATACCGTTGTAATCGGGCGAGTTTCTACTTTCGGATGCAACAGAAATGACGCGGATTCGTCAATCCGTTCGCGAGATATTGCAGTTTGGAGGTGAGAAACGCTTGAGGAACTCAAAATTTTCGCAATTCTGATGCTCGAAACGAATAACTGGAACGGCCTAGGGGAAAACTACACATACCGTTGTAATCGTGCGAGTTTCTACTTTCAGATGCAACAGAAATTATGCGGATTGGTCAATCCGTTCGCGAGATATGGCCGTTTGGATGTAAGAAACGCTTGAGAAACTCAAAATTTTCGCAGTTCTGATGCTCGACACGAATAACTGGAACGGCCTAGGGGAAAACTACACATACCGTTGTAATCGGGCGAGTTTCTACTTTCAGAAGCAACAGAAATTTTGCGGATTGGTCAATCCGTTCGCGAGATATGGCAGTTTGGAGGTAAGAAACGCTTAAGAAACTCAAAATTTTCGCAGTTCTGATGCTCGAAACGAATGACTAGAACGGCCTAGGGGAGAAGTACGCATACCGTTGTAATCGGGCGAGTCTCTACTTTCAGATGCAACAGAAATTTTGCGGATTGATCAATCCGTTCGCGAGATATGGAAGTTTGGAGGTAAGAAACGCTTAAGAAACTCAAAATTTTCGCAGTTCTGATGCTCGAAACGAATAACTGCAACGGCCTAGGGGAAAACTACTCATACCGTTGTAATCGGGCGAGTCTCTACTTTCAGATGCAACAGAAATTTTACGGATTAGTCAATCCGTTCGCGAGATATGGCAGTTTGGAGGTAAGAAACGCTTGAGAAACTCAAAATTTTCGCAGTTCTGATGCTCGAAACGAATGACTAGAACGGCCTAGAGGAGAAGTACGCATACCGTTGTAATCGGGCGAGTTTCTACTTTCAGAAGCAACAGAAATTTTGCGGATTGGTCAATCCGTTCGCGAGATATGGCAGTTTGGAGGTAAGAAACGCTTAAGAAACTCAAAATTTTCGCAGTTCTGATGCTCAAAACGAATAACTGTAACGGCCTAGCGGAAAACTACTCATACCGTTGTAATCGGGCGAGTCTCTACTTTCAGATGCAACAGAAATTTTGCGGATTGGTCAATCCGTTCGCGAGATATGGCAGTTTGGAGGTAAGGAACGCTTGAGAAACTCAAAATTTTCGCAGTTCTGATGCTCGAAACGAATGACTAGAACGGCCTAGGGGAGAAGTACGCATACCGTTGTAATCGGGCGAGTTTCTACTTTCGGATGCAACAGAAATTTTGCGGATTGGTCAATCCGTTCGCGAGATATGGAAGTTTGGAGGTAAGAAACGCTTAAGAAACTCAAAATTTTCGCAGTTCTGATGCTCGAAACGAATAACTGCAACGGCCTAGGGGAAAACTACTCATACCGTTGTAATCGGGCGAGTCTCTACTTTCAGATGCAACAGAAATTTTGCGGATTGGTCAATCCGTTCGCGAGATATGGCAGTTTGGAGGTAAGGAACGCTTGAGAAACTCAAAATTTGCGCAGTTCTGATGCTTGAAACGAATAACTAGAACGGCCTAGGGGAGAAGTACGCATACCGTTGTAATCGGGCGAGTTTCTACTTTCAGATGCAACAGAAATTTTGCGGATTGATCAATCCGTTCGCGAGATATGGCAGTTTGGAGGTAAGAAACGCTTGAGAAACTCAAAATTTTCGCAGTTCTGATGCTCGAAACGAATGACTAGAACGGCCTAGGGGAAAACTACTCATACCGTTGTAATCGGGCGAGTCTCTACTTTCAGATGCAACAGAAATTTTGCGGATTGGTCAATCCGTTCGCGAGATATGGCAGTTTGGAGGTAAGAAACGCTTGAGAAACTCAAAATTTTCGCAGATCTGATGCTCGAAACGAATGACTGGAACGCCCTAGGGGAAAACTACACATACCGTTGTAATCGGGCGAGTTTCTACTTTCAGATGCAACAGAAATTTTGCGGATTGGTCGATCCGTTCGCGAGATGTGGCAGTTTGGAAGTAAGAAACGCTTGAGAAACTCAAAATTTTCGCAGTTCTGATGCTCGAAACGAATGACTAGAACGGCCTAGAGGAGAAGTACGCATACCGTTGTAATCGGGCGAGTTTCTACTTTCAGATGCAACAGAAATTTTTCGGATTGATCAATCCGTTCGCGAGATATGGCAGTTTAGAGATAAGAAACGCTTGAGAAACTCAAAATTTTCGCAGTTCTGATGCTCGAAACGAATGACTAGAACGGCCTATGGGAGAAGTACGCATACCGTTGTAATCGGGCGAGTTTCTACTTTCAGATGCAACAGAAATTATTCGGATTGGTCGGTCCGTTAGCGAGATATGGCCGTTTGGATGTAAGAAACGCTTGAGAAACTCAAAATTTTCGCAGTTCTGATGCTCGAAACGAATAACTGGAACGGCCTAGGGGAAAACTACACATACCGTTGTAATCGGGCGAGTTTTTACTTTCAGATGCAACAGAAATTTTGCGGATTGGTCAATCCGTTCGCGAGATATGGCAGTTTGGAGGTAAGAAACGCATGAGAAACTCAAAATTTTCGCAGTTCTGATGCTCGAAACGAATGACTAGAACGGCCTAGGGGAGAAGTACGCATACCGTTGTAATCGGGCGAGTTTCTAGTTTCGGATGCAACAGAAATTACGCGGATTCGTCAATCCGTTCGCGAGATATTGCAGTTTGGAGGTAAGACACGCTTGAGGAACTCAAAATTTTCGCATTTCTGATGCTCGAAACGAATAACTAGAACGGCCTATGGTAGAAGTACGCATACCGTTGTAATCGGGCGAGTTTCTACTTTCAGATGCAACAGAAATTTTTCGGATTGATCAATCCGTTCGCGAGATATGGCAGTTTAGAGATAAGAAACGCTTGAGAAACTCAAAATTTTCGCAGTTCTGATGCTCGAAACGAATGACTAGAACGGCCTATGGGAGAAGTACTTATACCGTTGTAATCGGGCGAGTTTCTACTTTCAGATGCAACAGAAATTATGCGGATTGGTCAGTCCGTTCGCGAGATATGGCCGTTTGGATGTAAGAAACGCTTGAGAAACTCAAAATTTTCGCAGTTCTGATGCTCGAAACGAATAACTGGAACGGCCTAGGGGAAAACTACACATACCGTTGTAATCGGGCGAGTTTTTACTTTCAGATGCAACAGAAATTTTGCGGATTGGTCAATCCGTTCGCGAGATATGGCAGTTTGGAGGTAAGAAACGCATGAGAAACTCAAAATTTTCGCAGTTCTGATGCTCGAAACGAATGACTAGAACGGCCTAGGGGAGAAGTACGCATACCGTTGTAATCGGGCGAGTTTCTACTTTCGGATGCAACAGAAATTACGCGGATTCGTCAATCCGTTCGCGAGATATTGCAGTTTGGAGGTAAGAAACGCTTGAGGAACTCAAAATTTTCGCAGTTCTGATGCTCGAAACGAATGACTAGAACGGCCTAGGGGAGAAGTACGCATACCGTTGTAATCGGGCGAGTTTCTACTTTCAGAAGCAACAGAAATTTTGCGGATTGGTCAATCCGTTCGCGAGATATGGCAGTTTGGAGGTAAGAAACGCTTAAGAAACTCAAAATTTTCGCAGTTCTGATGCTCGAAACGAATAACTGTAACGGCCTAGCGGAAAACTACTCATACCGTTGTAATCGGGCGAGTCTCTACTTTCAGATGCAACAGAAATTTTGCGGATTGGTCAATCCGTTCGCGAGATATGGCAGTTTGGAGGTAAGGAACGCTTGAGAAACTCAAAATTTTCGCAGTTCTGATGCTCGAAACGAATGACTAGAACGGCCTAGGGGAGAAGTACGCATACCGTTGTAATCGGGCGAGTTTCTACTTTCGGATGCAACAGAAATGACGCGGATTCGTCAATCCGTTCGCGAGATATTGCAGTTTGGAGGTGAGAAACGCTTGAGGAACTCAAAATTTTCGCAATTCTGATGCTCGAAACGAATAACTGGAACGGCCTAGGGGAAAACTACACATACCGTTGTAATCGTGCGAGTTTCTACTTTCAGATGCAACAGAAATTATGCGGATTGGTCAATCCGTTCGCGAGATATGGCCGTTTGGATGTAAGAAACGTTTGAGAAACTCAAAATTTTCGCAGTTCTGATGCTCGACACGAATAACTGGAACGGCCTAGGGGAAAACTACACATACCGTTGTAATCGGGCGAGTTTCTACTTTCAGAAGCAACAGAAATTTTGCGGATTGGTCAATCCGTTCGCGAGATATGGCAGTTTGGAGGTAAGAAACGCTTAAGAAACTCAAAATTTTCGCAGTTCTGATGCTCGAAACGAATGACTAGAACGGCCTAGGGGAGAAGTACGCATACCGTTGTACTCGGGCGAGTCTCTACTTTCAGATGCAACAGAAATTTTGCGGATTGATCAATCCGTTCGCGAGATATGGAAGTTTGGAGGTAAGAAACGCTTAAGAAACTCAAAATTTTCGCAGTTCTGATGCTCGAAACGAATAACTGCAACGGCCTAGGGGAAAACTACTCATACCGTTGTAATCGGGCGAGTCTCTACTTTCAGAAGCAACAGAAATTTTGCGGATTGGTCAATCCGTTCGCGAGATATGGAAGTTTGGAGGTAAGAAACGCTTAAGAAACTCAAAATTTTCGCAGTTCTGATGCTCGAAACGAATAACTGCAACGGCCTAGGGGAAAACTACTCATACCGTTGTAATCGGGCGAGTCTCTACTTTCAGATGCAACAGAAATTTTGCGGATTGGTCAATCCGTTCGCGAGATATGGCAGTTTGGAGGTAAGGAACGCTTGAGAAACTCAAAATTTGCGCAGTTCTGATGCTTGAAACGAATAACTAGAACGGCCTAGGGGAGAAGTACGCATACCGTTGTAATCGGGCGAGTTTCTACTTTCAGATGCAACAGAAATTTTGCGGATTGATCAATCCGTTCGCGAGATATGGCAGTTTGGAGGTAAGAAACGCTTGAGAAACTCAAAATTTTCGCAGTTCTGATGCTCGAAACGAATGACTAGAACGGCCTAGGGGAGAAGTACGCATACCGTTGTACTCGGGCGAGTCTCTACTTTCAGATGCAACAGAAATTTTGCGGATTGATCAATCCGTTCGCGAGATATGGAAGTTTGGAGGTAAGAAACGCTTAAGAAACTCAAAATTTTCGCAGTTCTGATGCTCGAAACGAATAACTGCAACGGCCTAGGGGAAAACTACTCATACCGTTGTAATCGGGCGAGTCTCTACTTTCAGAAGCAACAGAAATTTTGCGGATTGGTCAATCCGTTCGCGAGATATGGAAGTTTGGAGGTAAGAAACGCTTAAGAAACTCAAAATTTTCGCAGTTCTGATGCTCGAAACGAATAACTGCAACGGCCTAGGGGAAAACTACTCATACCGTTGTAATCGGGCGAGTCTCTACTTTCAGATGCAACAGAAATTTTGCGGATTGGTCAATCCGTTCGCGAGATATGGCAGTTTGGAGGTAAGGAACGCTTGAGAAACTCAAAATTTGCGCAGTTCTGATGCTTGAAACGAATAACTAGAACGGCCTAGGGGAGAAGTACGCATACCGTTGTAATCGGGCGAGTTTCTACTTTCAGATGCAACAGAAATTTTGCGGATTGATCAATCCGTTCGCGAGATATGGCAGTTTGGAGGTAAGAAACGCTTGAGAAACTCAAAATTTTCGCAGTTCTGATGCTCGAAACGAATGACTAGAACGGCCTAGGGGAAAACTACTCATACCGTTGTAATCGGGCGAGTCTCTACTTTCAGATGCAACAGAAATTTTGCGGATTGGTCAATCCGTTCGCGAGATATGGCAGTTTGGAGGTAAGAAACGCTTGAGAAACTCAAAATTTTCGCAGATCTGATGCTCGAAACGAATGACTGGAACGCCCTAGGGGAAAACTACACATACCGTTGTAATCGGGCGAGTTTCTACTTTCAGATGCAACAGAAATTTTTCGGATTGATCAATCCGTTCGCGAGATATGGCAGTTTAGAGATAAGAAACGCTTGAGAAACTCAAAATTTTCGCAGTTCCGATGCTCGAAACGAATGACTAGAACGGCCTATGGGAGAAGTACGCATACCGTTGTAATCGGGCGAGTTTCTACTTTCAGATGCAACAGAAATTATGCGGATTGGTCAGTCCGTTAGCGAGATATGGCCGTTTGGATGTAAGAAACGCTTGAGAAACTCAAAATTTTCGCAGTTCTGATGCTCGAAACGAATAACTGGAACGGCCTAGGGGAAAACTACACATACCGTTGTAATCGGGCGAGTTTTTACTTCCAGATGCAACAGAAATTTTGCGGATTGGTCAATCCGTTCGCGAGATATGGCAGTTTGGAGGTAAGAAACGCATGAGAAACTCAAAATTTTCGCAGTTCTGATGCTCGAAACGAATGACTAGAACGGCCTAGGGGAGAAGTACGCATACCGTTGTAATCGGGCGAGTTTCTAGTTTCGGATGCAACAGATATTACGCGGATTCGTCAATCCGTTCGCGAGATATTGCAGTTTGGAGTTAAGAAACGCTTGAGGAACTCAAAATTTTCGCATTTCTGATGCTCGAAACGAATAACTAGAACGGCCTATGGGAGAAGTACGCATACCGTTGTAATCGGGCGAGTTTCTACTTTCAGATGCAACAGAAATTTTTCGGATTGATCAATCCGTTCGCGAGATATGGCAGTTTAGAGATAAGAAACGCTTGAGAAACTCAAAATTTTCGCAGTTCTGATGCTCGAAACGAATGACTAGAACGGCCTATGGGAGAAGTACTTATACCGTTGTAATCGGGCGAGTTTCTACTTTCAGATGCAACAGAAATTATGCGGATTGGTCAGTCCGTTCGCGAGATATGGCCGTTTGGATGTAAGAAACGCTTGAGAAACTCAAAATTTTCGCAGTTCTGATGCTCGAAACGAATAACTGGAACGGCCTAGGGGAAAACTACACATACCGTTGTAATCGGGCGAGTTTTTACTTTCAGATGCAACAGAAATTTTGCGGATTGGTCAATCCGTTCGCGAGATATGGCAGTTTGGAGGTAAGAAACGCATGAGAAACTCAAAATTTTCGCAGTTCTGATGCTCGAAACGAATGACTAGAACGGCTTAGGGGAGAAGTACGCATACCGTTGTAATCGGGCGAGTTTCTACTTTCGGATGCAACAGAAATTACGCGGATTCGTCAATCCGTTCGCGAGATATTGCAGTTTGGAGGTAAGAAACGCTTGAGGAACTCAAAATTTTCGCATTTCTGATGCTCGAAACGAATAACTAGAACGGCCTAGGGGAAAACTACACCTACCGTTGTAATCGGGCGATTTTCTACTTTCAGATGCAACAGAAATTTTGCGGATTGATCAATCCGTTCGCGAGATATGACAGTTTGGAGATAAGAAACGCTTTAGAAACTCAAAATTTTCGCAGTTCTGATGCTCGAAACGAATGACTAGGACGGCTCAGGGGAAAAGTGCGCATACCGTTGTAATCGGGCGAGTTTCTACTTTCAAATGCAACAGAAATTTTGCGGATTGGTCAATCCGTTCGCGAGATATGGCAGTTTGGAGGTAAGAAACGCTCAAGAAACTCAAAATTTTCGCATTTCTGATGCTCGAAACGAATAACTGGAACGGCCTAGGGGAAAACTACACATACCGTTGTAATCGGGCGAGTTTCTACTTTCGGATGCAACAGAAATTTTGCGGATTGGTCAATCCGTTCGCGAGATATGGCAGTTTGGAGGTAAGGAACGCTTGAGAAACTCAAAATTTGCGCAGTTCTGATGCTTGAAACGAATAACTAGAACGGCCTAGGGGAGAAGTACGCATACCGTTGTAATCGGGCGAGTTTCTACTTTCAGATGCAACAGAAATTTTGCGGATTGATCAATCCGTTCGCGAGATATGGCAGTTTGGAGGTAAGAAGCGCTTGAGAAACTCAAAATTTTCGCAGTTCTGATGCTCGAAACGAATGACTAGAACGGCCTAGGGGAAAACTACTCATACCGTTGTAATCGGGCGAGTCTCTACTTTCAGATGCAACAGAAATTTTGCGGATTGGTCAATCCGTTCGCGAGATATGGCAGTTTGGAGGTAAGAAACGCTTGAGAAACTCAAAATTTTCGCAGATCTGATGCTCGAAACGAATGACTGGAACGCCCTAGGGGAAAACTACACATACCGTTGTAATCGGGCGAGTTTCTACTTTCAGATGCAACAGAAATTTTGCGGATTGGTCGATCCGTTCGCGAGATGTGGCAGTTTGGAAGTAAGAAACGCTTGAGAAACTCAAAATTTTCGCAGTTCTGATGCTCGAAACGAATGACTAGAACGGCCTAGAGGAGAAGTACGCATACCGTTGTAATCGGGCGAGTTTCTACTTTCAGATGCAACAGAAATTTTTCGGATTGATCAATCCGTTCGCGAGATATGGCATTTTAGAGATAAGAAACGCTTGAGAAACTCAAAATTTTCGCAGTTCTGATGCTCGAAACGAATGACTATAACGGCCTATGGGAGAAGTACGCATACCGTTGTAATCGGGCGAGTTTCTACTTTCAGATGCAACAGAAATTATGCGGATTGGTCAGTCCGTTCGCGAGATATGGCCGTTTGGATGTAAGAAACGCTTGAGAAACTCAAAATTTTCGCAGTTCTGATGCTCGAAACGAATAACTGGAACGGCCTAGGGGAAAACTACACATACCGTTGTAATCGGGCGTGTTTTTACTTTCAGATGCAACAGAAATTTTGCGGATTGGTCAATCCGTTCGCGAGATATGGCAGTTTGGAGGTAAGAAACGCATGAGAAACTCAAAATTTTCGCAGTTCTGATGCTCGAAACGAATGACTAGAACGGCCTAGGGGAGAAGTACGCATACCGTTGTAATGGGGCGAGTTTCTACTTTCGCATGCAACAGAAATTACGCGGATTCGTCAATCCGTTCGCGAGATATTGCAGTTTGGAGGTAAGAAACGCTTGAGGAACTCAAAATTTTCGCATTTCTGATGCTCGAAACGAATAACTAGAACGGCCTAGGGGAAAACTACACCTACCGTTGTAATCGGGCGATTTTCTACTTTCAGATGCAACAGAAATTTTGCGGATTGATCAATCCGTTCGCGAGATATGACAGTTTGGAGATAAGAAACGCTTTAGAAACTCAAAATTTTCGCAGTTCTGATGCTCGAAACGAATGACTAGGACGGCTCAGGGGAAAAGTGCGCATACCGTTGTAATCGGGCGAGTTTCTACTTTCAAATGCAACAGAAATTTTGCGGATTGGTCAATCCGTTCGCGAGATATGGCAGTTTGGAGGTAAGAAACGCTCAAGAAACTCAAAATTTTCGCATTTCTGATGCTCGAAACGAATAACTGGAACGGCCTAGGGGAAAACTACACATACCGTTGTAATCGGGCGAGTTTTTACTTTCAGATGCAACAGAAATTTTGCGGATTGGTCAATCCGTTCGCGAGATATGGCAGTTTGGAGGTAAGAAACGCATGAGAAACTCAAAATTTTCGCAGTTCTGATGCTCGAAACGAATGACTAGAACGGCCTAGGGGAGAAGTACGCATACCGTTGTAATCGGGCGAGTTTCTACTTTCGGATGCAACAGAAATTACGCGGATTCGTCAATCCGTTCGCGAGATATTGCAGTTTGGAGGTAAGAAACGCTTGAGGAACTCAAAATTTTCGCAGTTCTGATGCTCGAAACGAATGACTAGAACGGCCTAGGGGAGAAGTACGCATACCGTTGTAATCGGGCGAGTTTCTACTTTCAGAAGCAACAGAAATTTTGCGGATTGGTCAATCCGTTCGCGAGATATGGCAGTTTGGAGGTAAGAAACGCTTAAGAAACTCAAAATTTTCGCAGTTCTGATGCTCGAAACGAATAACTGTAACGGCCTAGCGGAAAACTACTCATACCGTTGTAATCGGGCGAGTCTCTACTTTCAGATGCAACAGAAATTTTGCGGATTGGTCAATCCGTTCGCGAGATATGGCAGTTTGGAGGTAAGGAACGCTTGAGAAACTCAAAATTTTCGCAGTTCTGATGCTCGAAACGAATGACTAGAACGGCCTAGGGGAGAAGTACGCATACCGTTGTAATCGGGCGAGTTTCTACTTTCGGATGCAACAGAAATGACGCGGATTCGTCAATCCGTTCGCGAGATATTGCAGTTTGGAGGTGAGAAACGCTTGAGGAACTCAAAATTTTCGCAATTCTGATGCTCGAAACGAATAACTGGAACGGCCTAGGGGAAAACTACACATACCGTTGTAATCGTGCGAGTTTCTACTTTCAGATGCAACAGAAATTATGCGGATTGGTCAATCCGTTCGCGAGATATGGCCGTTTGGATGTAAGAAACGCTTGAGAAACTCAAAATTTTCGCAGTTCTGATGCTCGACACGAATAACTGGAACGGCCTAGGGGAAAACTACACATACCGTTGTAATCGGGCGAGTTTCTACTTTCAGAAGCAACAGAAATTTTGCGGATTGGTCAATCCGTTCGCGAGATATGGCAGTTTGGAGGTAAGAAACGCTTAAGAAACTCAAAATTTTCGCAGTTCTGATGCTCGAAACGAATGACTAGAACGGCCTAGGGGAGAAGTACGCATACCGTTGTAATCGGGCGAGTCTCTACTTTCAGATGCAACAGAAATTTTGCGGATTGATCAATCCGTTCGCGAGATATGGAAGTTTGGAGGTAAGAAACGCTTAAGAAACTCAAAATTTTCGCAGTTCTGATGCTCGAAACGAATAACTGCAACGGCCTAGGGGAAAACTACTCATACCGTTGTAATCGGGCGAGTCTCTACTTTCAGAAGCAACAGAAATTTTGCGGATTGGTCAATCCGTTCGCGAGATATGGAAGTTTGGAGGTAAGAAACGCTTAAGAAACTCAAAATTTTCGCAGTTCTGATGCTCGAAACGAATAACTGCAACGGCCTAGGGGAAAACTACTCATACCGTTGTAATCGGGCGAGTCTCTACTTTCAGATGCAACAGAAATTTTGCGGATTGGTCAATCCGTTCGCGAGATATGGCAGTTTGGAGGTAAGGAACGCTTGAGAAACTCAAAATTTGCGCAGTTCTGATGCTTGAAACGAATAACTAGAACGGCCTAGGGGAGAAGTACGCATACCGTTGTAATCGGGCGAGTTTCTACTTTCAGATGCAACAGAAATTTTGCGGATTGATCAATCCGTTCGCGAGATATGGCAGTTTGGAGGTAAGAAACGCTTGAGAAACTCAAAATTTTCGCAGTTCTGATGCTCGAAACGAATGACTAGAACGGCCTAGGGGAAAACTACTCATACCGTTGTAATCGGGCGAGTCTCTACTTTCAGATGCAACAGAAATTTTGCGGATTGGTCAATCCGTTCGCGAGATATGGCAGTTTGGAGGTAAGAAACGCTTGAGAAACTCAAAATTTTCGCAGATCTGATGCTCGAAACGAATGACTGGAACGCCCTAGGGGAAAACTACACATACCGTTGTAATCGGGCGAGTTTCTACTTTCAGATGCAACAGAAATTTTGCTGATTGGTCGATCCGTTCGCGAGATGTGGCAGTTTGGAAGTAAGAAACGCTTGAGAAACTCAAAATTTTCGCAGTTCTGATGCTCGAAACGAATGACTAGAACGGCCTAGGGGAGAAGTACGCATACCGTTGTAATCGGGCGAGTTTCTACTTTCAGATGCAACAGAAATTTTGCGGATTGATCAATCCGTTCGCGAGATATGGCAGTTTGGAGGTAAGAAACGCTTGAGAAACTCAAAATTTTCGCAGTTCTGATGCTCGAAACGAATGACTAGAACGGCCTAGGGGAAAACTACTCATACCGTTGTAATCGGGCGAGTCTCTACTTTCAGATGCAACAGAAATTTTGCGGATTGGTCAATCCGTTCGCGAGATATGGCAGTTTGGAGGTAAGAAACGCTTGAGAAACTCAAAATTTTCGCAGATCTGATGCTCGAAACGAATGACTGGAACGCCCTAGGGGAAAACTACACATACCGTTGTAATCGGGCGAGTTTCTACTTTCAGATGCAACAGAAATTTTGCTGATTGGTCGATCCGTTCGCGAGATGTGGCAGTTTGGAAGTAAGAAACGCTTGAGAAACTCAAAATTTTCGCAGTTCTGATGCTCGAAACGAATGACTAGAACGGCCTAGAGGAGAAGTACGCATACCGTTGTAATCGGGCGAGTTTCTACTTTCAGATGCAACAGAAATTTTTCGGATTGATCAATCCGTTCGCGAGATATGGCATTTTAGAGATAAGAAACGCTTGAGAAACTCAAAATTTTCGCAGTTCTGATGCTCGAAACGAATGACTATAACGGCCTATGGGAGAAGTACGCATACCGTTGTAATCGGGCGAGTTTCTACTTTCAGATGCAACAGAAATTATGCGGATTGGTCAGTCCGTTCGCGAGATATGGCCGTTTGGATGTAAGAAACGCTTGAGAAACTCAAAATTTTCGCAGTTCTGATGCTCGAAACGAATAACTGGAACGGCCTAGGGGAAAACTACACATACCGTTGTAATCGGGCGTGTTTTTACTTTCAGATGCAACAGAAATTTTGCGGATTGGTCAATCCGTTCGCGAGATATGGCAGTTTGGAGGTAAGAAACGCATGAGAAACTCAAAATTTTCGCAGTTCTGATGCTCGAAACGAATGACTAGAACGGCCTAGGGGAGAAGTACGCATACCGTTGTAATGGGGCGAGTTTCTACTTTCGCATGCAACAGAAATTACGCGGATTCGTCAATCCGTTCGCGAGATATTGCAGTTTGGAGGTAAGAAACGCTTGAGGAACTCAAAATTTTCGCATTTCTGATGCTCGAAACGAATAACTAGAACGGCCTAGGGGAAAACTACACCTACCGTTGTAATCGGGCGATTTTCTACTTTCAGATGCAACAGAAATTTTGCGGATTGATCAATCCGTTCGCGAGATATGACAGTTTGGAGATAAGAAACGCTTTAGAAACTCAAAATTTTCGCAGTTCTGATGCTCGAAACGAATGACTAGGACGGCTCAGGGGAAAAGTGCGCATACCGTTGTAATCGGGCGAGTTTCTACTTTCAAATGCAACAGAAATTTTGCGGATTGGTCAATCCGTTCGCGAGATATGGCAGTTTGGAGGTAAGAAACGCTCAAGAAACTCAAAATTTTCGCATTTCTGATGCTCGAAACGAATAACTGGAACGGCCTAGGGGAAAACTACACATACCGTTGTAATCGGGCGAGTTTTTACTTTCAGATGCAACAGAAATTTTGCGGATTGGTCAATCCGTTCGCGAGATATGGCAGTTTGGAGGTAAGAAACGCATGAGAAACTCAAAATTTTCGCAGTTCTGATGCTCGAAACGAATGACTAGAACGGCCTAGGGGAGAAGTACGCATACCGTTGTAATCGGGCGAGTTTCTACTTTCGGATGCAACAGAAATTACGCGGATTCGTCAATCCGTTCGCGAGATATTGCAGTTTGGAGGTAAGAAACGCTTGAGGAACTCAAAATTTTCGCAGTTCTGATGCTCGAAACGAATGACTAGAACGGCCTAGGGGAGAAGTACGCATACCGTTGTAATCGGGCGAGTTTCTACTTTCAGAAGCAACAGAAATTTTGCGGATTGGTCAATCCGTTCGCGAGATATGGCAGTTTGGAGGTAAGAAACGCTTAAGAAACTCAAAATTTTCGCAGTTCTGATGCTCGAAACGAATAACTGTAACGGCCTAGCGGAAAACTACTCATACCGTTGTAATCGGGCGAGTTTCTACTTTCAGAAGCAACAGAAATTTTGCGGATTGGTCAATCCGTTCGCGAGATATGGCAGTTTGGAGGTAAGAAACGCTTAAGAAACTCAAAATTTTCGCAGTTCTGATGCTCGAAACGAATGACTAGAACGGCCTAGGGGAGAAGTACGCATACCGTTGTAATCGGGCGAGTCTCTACTTTCAGATGCAACAGAAATTTTGCGGATTGATCAATCCGTTCGCGAGATATGGAAGTTTGGATGTAAGAAACGCTTAAGAAACTCAAAATTTTCGCAGTTCTGATGCTCGAAACGAATAACTGCAACGGCCTAGGGGAAAACTACTCATACCGTTGTAATCGGGCGAGTCTCTACTTTCAGAAGCAACAGAAATTTTGCGGATTGGTCAATCCGTTCGCGAGATATGGAAGTTTGGAGGTAAGAAACGCTTAAGAAACTCAAAATTTTCGCAGTTCTGATGCTGGAAACGAATAACTGCAACGGCCTAGGGGAAAACTACTCATACCGTTGTAATCGGGCGAGTCTCTACTTTCAGATGCAACAGAAATTTTGCGGATTGGTCAATCCGTTCGCGAGATATGGCAGTTTGGAGGTAAGGAACGCTTGAGAAACTCAAAATTTGCGCAGTTCTGATGCTTGAAACGAATAACTAGAACGGCCTAGGGGAGAAGTACGCATACCGTTGTAATCGGGCGAGTTTCTACTTTCAGATGCAACAGAAATTTTGCGGATTGATCAATCCGTTCGCGAGATATGGCAGTTTGGAGGTAAGAAACGCTTGAGAAACTCAAAATTTTCGCAGTTCTGATGCTCGAAACGAATGACTAGAACGGCCTAGGGGAAAACTACTCATACCGTTGTAATCGGGCGAGTCTCTACTTTCAGATGCAACAGAAATTTTGCGGATTGGTCAATCCGTTCGCGAGATATGGCAGTTTGGAGGTAAGAAACGCTTGAGAAACTCAAAATTTTCGCAGATCTGATGCTCGAAACGAATGACTGGAACGCCCTAGGGGAAAACTACACATACCGTTGTAATCGGGCGAGTTTCTACTTTCAGATGCAACAGAAATTTTTCGGATTGATCAATCCGTTCGCGAGATATGGCAGTTTAGAGATAAGAAACGCTTGAGAAACTCAAAATTTTCGCAGTTCTGATGCTCGAAACGAATGACTAGAACGGCCTATGGGAGAAGTACTTATACCGTTGTAATCGGGCGAGTTTCTACTTTCAGATGCAACAGAAATTATGCGGATTGGTCAGTCCGTTCGCGAGATATGGCCGTTTGGATGTAAGAAACGCTTGAGAAACTCAAAATTTTCGCAGTTCTGATGCTCGAAACGAATAACTGCAACGGCCTAGGGGAAAACTACTCATACCGTTGTAATCGGGCGAGTCTCTACTTTCAGATGCAACAGAAATTTTGCGGATTGGTCAATCCGTTCGCGAGATATGGCAGTTTGGAGGTAAGGAACGCTTGAGAAACTCAAAATTTGCGCAGTTCTGATGCTTGAAACGAATAACTAGAACGGCCTAGGGGAGAAGTACGCATACCGTTGTAATCGGGCGAGTTTCTACTTTCAGATGCAACAGAAATTTTGCGGATTGATCAATCCGTTCGCGAGATATGGCAGTTTGGAGGTAAGAAACGCTTGAGAAACTCAAAATTTTCGCAGTTCTGATGCTCGAAACGAATGACTAGAACGGCCTATGGGAGAAGTACTTATACCGTTGTAATCGGGCGAGTTTCTACTTTCAGATGCAACAGAAATTATGCGGATTGGTCAGTCCGTTCGCGAGATATGGCCGTTTGGATGTAAGAAACGCTTGAGAAACTCAAAATTTTCGCAGTTCTGATGCTCGAAACGAATAACTGGAACGGCCTAGGGGAAAACTACACATACCGTTGTAATCGGGCGAGTTTTTACTTTCAGATGCAACAGAAATTTTGCGGATTGGTCAATCCGTTCGCGAGATATGGCAGTTTGGAGGTAAGAAACGCATGAGAAACTCAAAATTTTCGCAGTTCTGATGCTCGAAACGAATGACTAGAACGGCTTAGGGGAGAAGTACGCATACCGTTGTAATCGGGCGAGTTTCTACTTTCGGATGCAACAGAAATTACGCGGATTCGTCAATCCGTTCGCGAGATATTGCAGTTTGGAGGTAAGAAACGCTTGAGGAACTCAAAATTTTCGCATTTCTGATGCTCGAAACGAATAACTAGAACGGCCTAGGGGAAAACTACACCTACCGTTGTAATCGGGCGATTTTCTACTTTCAGATGCAACAGAAATTTTGCGGATTGATCAATCCGTTCGCGAGATATGACAGTTTGGAGATAAGAAACGCTTTAGAAACTCAAAATTTTCGCAGTTCTGATGCTCGAAACGAATGACTAGGACGGCTCAGGGGAAAAGTGCGCATACCGTTGTAATCGGGCGAGTTTCTACTTTCAAATGCAACAGAAATTTTGCGGATTGGTCAATCCGTTCGCGAGATATGGCAGTTTGGAGGTAAGAAACGCTCAAGAAACTCAAAATTTTCGCATTTCTGATGCTCGAAACGAATAACTGGAACGGCCTAGGGGAAAACTACACATACCGTTGTAATCGGGCGAGTTTCTACTTTCGGATGCAACAGAAATTTTGCGGATTGGTCAATCCGTTCGCGAGATATGGCAGTTTGGAGGTAAGGAACGCTTGAGAAACTCAAAATTTGCGCAGTTCTGATGCTTGAAACGAATAACTAGAACGGCCTAGGGGAGAAGTACGCATACCGTTGTAATCGGGCGAGTTTCTACTTTCAGATGCAACAGAAATTTTGCGGATTGATCAATCCGTTCGCGAGATATGGCAGTTTGGAGGTAAGAAGCGCTTGAGAAACTCAAAATTTTCGCAGTTCTGATGCTCGAAACGAATGACTAGAACGGCCTAGGGGAAAACTACTCATACCGTTGTAATCGGGCGAGTCTCTACTTTCAGATGCAACAGAAATTTTGCGGATTGGTCAATCCGTTCGCGAGATATGGCAGTTTGGAGGTAAGAAACGCTTGAGAAACTCAAAATTTTCGCAGATCTGATGCTCGAAACGAATGACTGGAACGCCCTAGGGGAAAACTACACATACCGTTGTAATCGGGCGAGTTTCTACTTTCAGATGCAACAGAAATTTTGCGGATTGGTCGATCCGTTCGCGAGATGTGGCAGTTTGGAAGTAAGAAACGCTTGAGAAACTCAAAATTTTCGCAGTTCTGATGCTCGAAACGAATGACTAGAACGGCCTAGAGGAGAAGTACGCATACCGTTGTAATCGGGCGAGTTTCTACTTTCAGATGCAACAGAAATTTTTCGGATTGATCAATCCGTTCGCGAGATATGGCATTTTAGAGATAAGAAACGCTTGAGAAACTCAAAATTTTCGCAGTTCTGATGCTCGAAACGAATGACTATAACGGCCTATGGGAGAAGTACGCATACCGTTGTAATCGGGCGAGTTTCTACTTTCAGATGCAACAGAAATTATGCGGATTGGTCAGTCCGTTCGCGAGATATGGCCGTTTGGATGTAAGAAACGCTTGAGAAACTCAAAATTTTCGCAGTTCTGATGCTCGAAACGAATAACTGGAACGGCCTAGGGGAAAACTACACATACCGTTGTAATCGGGCGTGTTTTTACTTTCAGATGCAACAGAAATTTTGCGGATTGGTCAATCCGTTCGCGAGATATGGCAGTTTGGAGGTAAGAAACGCATGAGAAACTCAAAATTTTCGCAGTTCTGATGCTCGAAACGAATGACTAGAACGGCCTAGGGGAGAAGTACGCATACCGTTGTAATGGGGCGAGTTTCTACTTTCGCATGCAACAGAAATTACGCGGATTCGTCAATCCGTTCGCGAGATATTGCAGTTTGGAGGTAAGAAACGCTTGAGGAACTCAAAATTTTCGCATTTCTGATGCTCGAAACGAATAACTAGAACGGCCTAGGGGAAAACTACACCTACCGTTGTAATCGGGCGATTTTCTACTTTCAGATGCAACAGAAATTTTGCGGATTGATCAATCCGTTCGCGAGATATGACAGTTTGGAGATAAGAAACGCTTTAGAAACTCAAAATTTTCGCAGTTCTGATGCTCGAAACGAATGACTAGGACGGCTCAGGGGAAAAGTGCGCATACCGTTGTAATCGGGCGAGTTTCTACTTTCAAATGCAACAGAAATTTTGCGGATTGGTCAATCCGTTCGCGAGATATGGCAGTTTGGAGGTAAGAAACGCTCAAGAAACTCAAAATTTTCGCATTTCTGATGCTCGAAACGAATAACTGGAACGGCCTAGGGGAAAACTACACATACCGTTGTAATCGGGCGAGTTTTTACTTTCAGATGCAACAGAAATTTTGCGGATTGGTCAATCCGTTCGCGAGATATGGCAGTTTGGAGGTAAGAAACGCATGAGAAACTCAAAATTTTCGCAGTTCTGATGCTCGAAACGAATGACTAGAACGGCCTAGGGGAGAAGTACGCATACCGTTGTAATCGGGCGAGTTTCTACTTTCGGATGCAACAGAAATTACGCGGATTCG
Source organism: Ptiloglossa arizonensis (assembly GCF_051014685.1). Lineage (NCBI taxonomy): Eukaryota > Metazoa > Arthropoda > Insecta > Hymenoptera > Colletidae > Ptiloglossa > Ptiloglossa arizonensis. The sequence continues at coordinate 158,753 of NW_027478663.1, forward strand.
TCAATCCGTTCGCGAGATATTGCAGTTTGGAGGTAAGAAACGCTTGAGGAACTCAAAATTTTCGCAGTTCTGATGCTCGAAACGAATGACTAGAACGGCCTAGGGGAGAAGTACGCATACCGTTGTAATCGGGCGAGTTTCTACTTTCAGAAGCAACAGAAATTTTGCGGATTGGTCAATCCGTTCGCGAGATATGGCAGTTTGGAGGTAAGAAACGCTTAAGAAACTCAAAATTTTCGCAGTTCTGATGCTCGAAACGAATAACTGTAACGGCCTAGCGGAAAACTACTCATACCGTTGTAATCGGGCGAGTCTCTACTTTCAGATGCAACAGAAATTTTGCGGATTGGTCAATCCGTTCGCGAGATATGGCAGTTTGGAGGTAAGGAACGCTTGAGAAACTCAAAATTTTCGCAGTTCTGATGCTCGAAACGAATGACTAGAACGGCCTAGGGGAGAAGTACGCATACCGTTGTAATCGGGCGAGTTTCTACTTTCGGATGCAACAGAAATGACGCGGATTCGTCAATCCGTTCGCGAGATATTGCAGTTTGGAGGTGAGAAACGCTTGAGGAACTCAAAATTTTCGCAATTCTGATGCTCGAAACGAATAACTGGAACGGCCTAGGGGAAAACTACACATACCGTTGTAATCGTGCGAGTTTCTACTTTCAGATGCAACAGAAATTATGCGGATTGGTCAATCCGTTCGCGAGATATGGCCGTTTGGATGTAAGAAACGCTTGAGAAACTCAAAATTTTCGCAGTTCTGATGCTCGACACGAATAACTGGAACGGCCTAGGGGAAAACTACACATACCGTTGTAATCGGGCGAGTTTCTACTTTCAGAAGCAACAGAAATTTTGCGGATTGGTCAATCCGTTCGCGAGATATGGCAGTTTGGAGGTAAGAAACGCTTAAGAAACTCAAAATTTTCGCAGTTCTGATGCTCGAAACGAATGACTAGAACGGCCTAGGGGAGAAGTACGCATACCGTTGTAATCGGGCGAGTCTCTACTTTCAGATGCAACAGAAATTTTGCGGATTGATCAATCCGTTCGCGAGATATGGAAGTTTGGAGGTAAGAAACGCTTAAGAAACTCAAAATTTTCGCAGTTCTGATGCTCGAAACGAATAACTGCAACGGCCTAGGGGAAAACTACTCATACCGTTGTAATCGGGCGAGTCTCTACTTTCAGAAGCAACAGAAATTTTGCGGATTGGTCAATCCGTTCGCGAGATATGGAAGTTTGGAGGTAAGAAACGCTTAAGAAACTCAAAATTTTCGCAGTTCTGATGCTCGAAACGAATAACTGCAACGGCCTAGGGGAAAACTACTCAAACCGTTGTAATCGGGCGAGTCTCTACTTTCAGATGCAACAGAAATTTTGCGGATTGGTCAATCCGTTCGCGAGATATGGCAGTTTGGAGGTAAGGAACGCTTGAGAAACTCAAAATTTGCGCAGTTCTGATGCTTGAAACGAATAACTAGAACGGCCTAGGGGAGAAGTACGCATACCGTTGTAATCGGGCGAGTTTCTACTTTCAGATGCAACAGAAATTTTGCGGATTGATCAATCCGTTCGCGAGATATGGCAGTTTGGAGGTAAGAAACGCTTGAGAAACTCAAAATTTTCGCAGTTCTGATGCTCGAAACGAATGACTAGAACGGCCTAGGGGAAAACTACTCATACCGTTGTAATCGGGCGAGTCTCTACTTTCAGATGCAACAGAAATTTTGCGGATTGGTCAATCCGTTCGCGAGATATGGCAGTTTGGAGGTAAGAAACGCTTGAGAAACTCAAAATTTTCGCAGATCTGATGCTCGAAACGAATGACTGGAACGCCCTAGGGGAAAACTACACATACCGTTGTAATCGGGCGAGTTTCTACTTTCAGATGCAACAGAAATTTTGCTGATTGGTCGATCCGTTCGCGAGATGTGGCAGTTTGGAAGTAAGAAACGCTTGAGAAACTCAAAATTTTCGCAGTTCTGATGCTCGAAACGAATGACTAGAACGGCCTAGAGGAGAAGTACGCATACCGTTGTAATCGGGCGAGTTTCTACTTTCAGATGCAACAGAAATTTTTCGGATTGATCAATCCGTTCGCGAGATATGGCATTTTAGAGATAAGAAACGCTTGAGAAACTCAAAATTTTCGCAGTTCTGATGCTCGAAACGAATGACTATAACGGCCTATGGGAGAAGTACGCATACCGTTGTAATCGGGCGAGTTTCTACTTTCAGATGCAACAGAAATTATGCGGATTGGTCAGTCCGTTCGCGAGATATGGCCGTTTGGATGTAAGAAACGCTTGAGAAACTCAAAATTTTCGCAGTTCTGATGCTCGAAACGAATAACTGGAACGGCCTAGGGGAAAACTACACATACCGTTGTAATCGGGCGTGTTTTTACTTTCAGATGCAACAGAAATTTTGCGGATTGGTCAATCCGTTCGCGAGATATGGCAGTTTGGAGGTAAGAAACGCATGAGAAACTCAAAATTTTCGCAGTTCTGATGCTCGAAACGAATGACTAGAACGGCCTAGGGGAGAAGTACGCATACCGTTGTAATGGGGCGAGTTTCTACTTTCGCATGCAACAGAAATTACGCGGATTCGTCAATCCGTTCGCGAGATATTGCAGTTTGGAGGTAAGAAACGCTTGAGGAACTCAAAATTTTCGCATTTCTGATGCTCGAAACGAATAACTAGAACGGCCTAGGGGAAAACTACACCTACCGTTGTAATCGGGCGATTTTCTACTTTCAGATGCAACAGAAATTTTGCGGATTGATCAATCCGTTCGCGAGATATGACAGTTTGGAGATAAGAAACGCTTTAGAAACTCAAAATTTTCGCAGTTCTGATGCTCGAAACGAATGACTAGGACGGCTCAGGGGAAAAGTGCGCATACCGTTGTAATCGGGCGAGTTTCTACTTTCAAATGCAACAGAAATTTTGCGGATTGGTCAATCCGTTCGCGAGATATGGCAGTTTGGAGGTAAGAAACGCTCAAGAAACTCAAAATTTTCGCATTTCTGATGCTCGAAACGAATAACTGGAACGGCCTAGGGGAAAACTACACATACCGTTGTAATCGGGCGAGTTTTTACTTTCAGATGCAACAGAAATTTTGCGGATTGGTCAATCCGTTCGCGAGATATGGCAGTTTGGAGGTAAGAAACGCATGAGAAACTCAAAATTTTCGCAGTTCTGATGCTCGAAACGAATGACTAGAACGGCCTAGGGGAGAAGTACGCATACCGTTGTAATCGGGCGAGTTTCTACTTTCGGATGCAACAGAAATTACGCGGATTCGTCAATCCGTTCGCGAGATATTGCAGTTTGGAGGTAAGAAACGCTTGAGGAACTCAAAATTTTCGCAGTTCTGATGCTCGAAACGAATGACTAGAACGGCCTAGGGGAGAAGTACGCATACCGTTGTAATCGGGCGAGTTTCTACTTTCAGAAGCAACAGAAATTTTGCGGATTGGTCAATCCGTTCGCGAGATATGGCAGTTTGGAGGTAAGAAACGCTTAAGAAACTCAAAATTTTCGCAGTTCTGATGCTCGAAACGAATAACTGTAACGGCCTAGCGGAAAACTACTCATACCGTTGTAATCGGGCGAGTTTCTACTTTCAGAAGCAACAGAAATTTTGCGGATTGGTCAATCCGTTCGCGAGATATGGCAGTTTGGAGGTAAGAAACGCTTAAGAAACTCAAAATTTTCGCAGTTCTGATGCTCGAAACGAATGACTAGAACGGCCTAGGGGAGAAGTACGCATACCGTTGTAATCGGGCGAGTCTCTACTTTCAGATGCAACAGAAATTTTGCGGATTGATCAATCCGTTCGCGAGATATGGAAGTTTGGATGTAAGAAACGCTTAAGAAACTCAAAATTTTCGCAGTTCTGATGCTCGAAACGAATAACTGCAACGGCCTAGGGGAAAACTACTCATACCGTTGTAATCGGGCGAGTCTCTACTTTCAGAAGCAACAGAAATTTTGCGGATTGGTCAATCCGTTCGCGAGATATGGAAGTTTGGAGGTAAGAAACGCTTAAGAAACTCAAAATTTTCGCAGTTCTGATGCTGGAAACGAATAACTGCAACGGCCTAGGGGAAAACTACTCATACCGTTGTAATCGGGCGAGTCTCTACTTTCAGATGCAACAGAAATTTTGCGGATTGGTCAATCCGTTCGCGAGATATGGCAGTTTGGAGGTAAGGAACGCTTGAGAAACTCAAAATTTGCGCAGTTCTGATGCTTGAAACGAATAACTAGAACGGCCTAGGGGAGAAGTACGCATACCGTTGTAATCGGGCGAGTTTCTACTTTCAGATGCAACAGAAATTTTGCGGATTGATCAATCCGTTCGCGAGATATGGCAGTTTGGAGGTAAGAAACGCTTGAGAAACTCAAAATTTTCGCAGTTCTGATGCTCGAAACGAATGACTAGAACGGCCTAGGGGAAAACTACTCATACCGTTGTAATCGGGCGAGTCTCTACTTTCAGATGCAACAGAAATTTTGCGGATTGGTCAATCCGTTCGCGAGATATGGCAGTTTGGAGGTAAGAAACGCTTGAGAAACTCAAAATTTTCGCAGATCTGATGCTCGAAACGAATGACTGGAACGCCCTAGGGGAAAACTACACATACCGTTGTAATCGGGCGAGTTTCTACTTTCAGATGCAACAGAAATTTTTCGGATTGATCAATCCGTTCGCGAGATATGGCAGTTTAGAGATAAGAAACGCTTGAGAAACTCAAAATTTTCGCAGTTCTGATGCTCGAAACGAATGACTAGAACGGCCTATGGGAGAAGTACTTATACCGTTGTAATCGGGCGAGTTTCTACTTTCAGATGCAACAGAAATTATGCGGATTGGTCAGTCCGTTCGCGAGATATGGCCGTTTGGATGTAAGAAACGCTTGAGAAACTCAAAATTTTCGCAGTTCTGATGCTCGAAACGAATAACTGCAACGGCCTAGGGGAAAACTACTCATACCGTTGTAATCGGGCGAGTCTCTACTTTCAGATGCAACAGAAATTTTGCGGATTGGTCAATCCGTTCGCGAGATATGGCAGTTTGGAGGTAAGGAACGCTTGAGAAACTCAAAATTTGCGCAGTTCTGATGCTTGAAACGAATAACTAGAACGGCCTAGGGGAGAAGTACGCATACCGTTGTAATCGGGCGAGTTTCTACTTTCAGATGCAACAGAAATTTTGCGGATTGATCAATCCGTTCGCGAGATATGGCAGTTTGGAGGTAAGAAACGCTTGAGAAACTCAAAATTTTCGCAGTTCTGATGCTCGAAACGAATGACTAGAACGGCCTAGGGGAAAACTACTCATACCGTTGTAATCGGGCGAGTCTCTACTTTCAGATGCAACAGAAATTTTGCGGATTGGTCAATCCGTTCGCGAGATATGTCAGTTTGGAGGTAAGAAACGCTTGAGAAACTCAAAATTTTCGCAGATCTGATGCTCGAAACGAATGACTGGAACGCCCTAGGGGAAAACTACACATACCGTTGTAATCGGGCGAGTTTCTACTTTCAGATGCAACAGAAATTTTGCGGATTGGTCGATCCGTTCGCGAGATGTGGCAGTTTGGAAGTAAGAAACGCTTGAGAAACTCAAAATTTTCGCAGTTCTGATGCTCGAAACGAATGACTAGAACGGCCTAGAGGAGAAGTACGCATACTGTTGTAATCGGGCGAGTTTCTACTTTCAGATGCAACAGAAATTTTTCGGATTGATCAATCCGTTCGCGAGATATGGCATTTTAGAGATAAGAAACGCTTGAGAAACTCAAAATTTTCGCAGTTCTGATGCTCGAAACGAATGACTATAACGGCCTATGGGAGAAGTACGCATACCGTTGTAATCGGGCGAGTTTCTACTTTCAGATGCAACAGAAATTATGCGGATTGGTCAGTCCGTTCGCGAGATATGGCCGTTTGGATGTAAGAAACGCTTGAGAAACTCAAAATTTTCGCAGTTCTGATGCTCGAAACGAATAACTGGAACGGCCTAGGGGAAAACTACACATACCGTTGTAATCGGGCGTGTTTTTACTTTCAGATGCAACAGAAATTTTGCGGATTGGTCAATCCGTTCGCGAGATATGGCAGTTTGGAGGTAAGAAACGCATGAGAAACTCAAAATTTTCGCAGTTCTGATGCTCGAAACGAATGACTAGAACGGCCTAGGGGAGAAGTACGCATACCGTTGTAATGGGGCGAGTTTCTACTTTCGCATGCAACAGAAATTACGCGGATTCGTCAATCCGTTCGCGAGATATTGCAGTTTGGAGGTAAGAAACGCTTGAGGAACTCAAAATTTTCGCATTTCTGATGCTCGAAACGAATAACTAGAACGGCCTAGGGGAAAACTACACCTACCGTTGTAATCGGGCGATTTTCTACTTTTAGATGCAACAGAAATTTTGCGGATTGATCAATCCGTTCGCGAGATATGACAGTTTGGAGATAAGAAACGCTTTAGAAACTCAAAATTTTCGCAGTTCTGATGCTCGAAACGAATGACTAGGACGGCTCAGGGGAAAAGTGCGCATACCGTTGTAATCGGGCGAGTTTCTACTTTCAAATGCAACAGAAATTTTGCGGATTGGTCAATCCGTTCGCGAGATATGGCAGTTTGGAGGTAAGAAACGCTCAAGAAACTCAAAATTTTCGCATTTCTGATGCTCGAAACGAATAACTGGAACGGCCTAGGGGAAAACTACACATACCGTTGTAATCGGGCGAGTTTTTACTTTCAGATGCAACAGAAATTTTGCGGATTGGTCAATCCGTTCGCGAGATATGGCAGTTTGGAGGTAAGAAACGCATGAGAAACTCAAAATTTTCGCAGTTCTGATGCTCGAAACGAATGACTAGAACGGCCTAGGGGAGAAGTACGCATACCGTTGTAATCGGGCGAGTTTCTACTTTCGGATGCAACAGAAATTACGCGGATTCGTCAATCCGTTCGCGAGATATTGCAGTTTGGAGGTAAGAAACGCTTGAGGAACTCAAAATTTTCGCAGTTCTGATGCTCGAAACGAATGACTAGAACGGCCTAGGGGAGAAGTACGCATACCGTTGTAATCGGGCGAGTTTCTACTTTCAGAAGCAACAGAAATTTTGCGGATTGGTCAATCCGTTCGCGAGATATGGCAGTTTGGAGGTAAGAAACGCTTAAGAAACTCAAAATTTTCGCAGTTCTGATGCTCGAAACGAATAACTGTAACGGCCTAGCGGAAAACTACTCATACCGTTGTAATCGGGCGAGTCTCTACTTTCAGATGCAACAGAAATTTTGCGGATTGGTCAATCCGTTCGCGAGATATGGCAGTTTGGAGGTAAGGAACGCTTGAGAAACTCAAAATTTTCGCCGTTCTGATGCTCGAAACGAATGACTAGAACGGCCTAGGGGAGAAGTACGCATACCGTTGTAATCGGGCGAGTTTCTACTTTCGGATGCAACAGAAATGACGCGGATTCGTCAATCCGTTCGCGAGATATTGCAGTTTGGAGGTGAGAAACGCTTGAGGAACTCAAAATTTTCGCAATTCTGATGCTCGAAACGAATAACTGGAACGGCCTAGGGGAAAACTACACATACCGTTGTAATCGTGCGAGTTTCTACTTTCAGATGCAACAGAAATTATGCGGATTGGTCAATCCGTTCGCGAGATATGGCCGTTTGGATGTAAGAAACGCTTGAGAAACTCAAAATTTTCGCAGTTCTGATGCTCGACACGAATAACTGGAACGGCCTAGGGGAAAACTACACATACCGTTGTAATCGGGCGAGTCTCTACTTTCAGATGCAACAGAAATTTTGCGGATTGATCAATCCGTTCGCGAGATATGGAAGTTTGGATGTAAGAAACGCTTAAGAAACTCAAAATTTTCGCAGTTCTGATGCTCGAAACGAATAACTGCAACGGCCTAGGGGAAAACTACTCATACCGTTGTAATCGGGCGAGTCTCTACTTTCAGAAGCAACAGAAATTTTGCGGATTGGTCAATCCGTTCGCGAGATATGGAAGTTTGGAGGTAAGAAACGCTTAAGAAACTCAAAATTTTCGCAGTTCTGATGCTCGAAACGAATAACTGCAACGGCCTAGGGGAAAACTACTCATACCGTTGTAATCGGGCGAGTCTCTACTTTCAGATGCAACAGAAATTTTGCGGATTGGTCAATCCGTTCGCGAGATATGGCAGTTTGGAGGTAAGGAACGCTTGAGAAACTCAAAATTTGCGCAGTTCTGATGCTTGAAACGAATAACTAGAACGGCCTAGGGGAGAAGTACGCATACCGTTGTAATCGGGCGAGTTTCTACTTTCAGATGCAACAGAAATTTTGCGGATTGATCAATCCGTTCGCGAGATATGGCAGTTTGGAGGTAAGAAACGCTTGAGAAACTCAAAATTTTCGCAGTTCTGATGCTCGAAACGAATGACTAGAACGGCCTAGGGGAAAACTACTCATACCGTTGTAATCGGGCGAGTCTCTACTTTCAGATGCAACAGAAATTTTGCGGATTGGTCAATCCGTTCGCGAGATATGGCAGTTTGGAGGTAAGAAACGCTTGAGAAACTCAAAATTTTCGCAGATCTGATGCTCGAAACGAATGACTGGAACGCCCTAGGGGAAAACTACACATACCGTTGTAATCGGGCGAGTTTCTACTTTCAGATGCAACAGAAATTTTTCGGATTGATCAATCCGTTCGCGAGATATGGCAGTTTAGAGATAAGAAACGCTTGAGAAACTCAAAATTTTCGCAGTTCTGATGCTCGAAACGAATGACTAGAACGGCCTATGGGAGAAGTACTTATACCGTTGTAATCGGGCGAGTTTCTACTTTCAGATGCAACAGAAATTATGCGGATTGGTCAGTCCGTTCGCGAGATATGGCCGTTTGGATGTAAGAAACGCTTGAGAAACTCAAAATTTTCGCAGTTCTGATGCTCGAAACGAATAACTGGAACGGCCTAGGGGAAAACTACACATACCGTTGTAATCGGGCGAGTTTTTACTTTCAGATGCAACAGAAATTTTGCGGATTGGTCAATCTGTTCGCGAGATATGGCAGTTTGGAGGTAAGAAACGCATGAGAAACTCAAAATTTTCGCAGTTCTGATGCTCGAAACGAATGACTAGAACGGCTTAGGGGAGAAGTACGCATACCGTTGTAATCGGGCGAGTTTCTACTTTCGGATGCAACAGAAATTACGCGGATTCGTCAATCCGTTCGCGAGATATTGCAGTTTGGAGGTAAGAAACGCTTGAGGAACTCAAAATTTTCGCATTTCTGATGCTCGAAACGAATAACTAGAACGGCCTAGGGGAAAACTACACCTACCGTTGTAATCGGGCGATTTTCTACTTTCAGATGCAACAGAAATTTTGCGGATTGATCAATCCGTTTGCGAGATATGACAGTTTGGAGATAAGAAACGCTTTAGAAACTCAAAATTTTCGCAGTTCTGATGCTCGAAACGAATGACTAGGACGGCTCAGGGGAAAAGTGCGCATACCGTTGTAATCGGGCGAGTTTCTACTTTCAAATGCAACAGAAATTTTGCGGATTGGTCAATCCGTTCGCGAGATATGGCAGTTTGGAGGTAAGAAACGCTCAAGAAACTCAAAATTTTCGCATTTCTGATGCTCGAAACGAATAACTGGAACGGCCTAGGGGAAAACTACACATACCGTTTTAATCGGGCGAGTTTCTACTTTCGGATGCAACAGAAATTTTGCGGATTGGTCAATCCGTTCGCGAGATATGGCAGTTTGGAGGTAAGGAACGCTTGAGAAACTCAAAATTTGCGCAGTTCTGATGCTTGAAACGAATAACTAGAACGGCCTAGGGGAGAAGTACGCATACCGTTGTAATCGGGCGAGTTTCTACTTTCAGATGCAACAGAAATTTTGCGGATTGATCAATCCGTTCACGAGATATGGCAGTTTGGAGGTAAGAAGCGCTTGAGAAACTCAAAATTTTCGCAGTTCTGATGCTCGAAACGAATGACTAGAACGGCCTAGGGGAAAACTACTCATACCGTTGTAATCGGGCGAGTCTCTACTTTCAGATGCAACAGAAATTTTGCGGATTGGTCAATCCGTTCGCGAGATATGGCAGTTTGGAGGTAAGAAACGCTTGAGAAACTCAAAATTTTCGCAGATCTGATGCTCGAAACGAATGACTGGAACGCCCTAGGGGAAAACTACACATACCGTTGTAATCGGGCGAGTTTCTACTTTCAGATGCAACAGAAATTTTGCGGATTGGTCGATCCGTTCGCGAGATGTGGCAGTTTGGAAGTAAGAAACGCTTGAGAAACTCAAAATTTTCGCAGTTCTGATGCTCGAAACGAATGACTAGAACGGCCTAGAGGAGAAGTACGCATACCGTTGTAATCGGGCGAGTTTCTACTTTCAGATGCAACAGAAATTTTTCGGATTGATCAATCCGTTCGCGAGATATGGCATTTTAGAGATAAGAAACGCTTGAGAAACTCAAAATTTTCGCAGTTCTGATGCTCGAAACGAATGACTAGAACGGCCTATGGGAGAAGTACGCATACCGTTGTAATCGGGCGAGTTTCTACTTTCAGATGCAACAGAAATTATGCGGATTGGTCAGTCCGTTCGCGAAATATGGCCGTTTGGATGTAAGAAACGCTTGAGAAACTCAAAATTTTCGCAGTTCTGATGCTCGAAACGAATAACTGGAACGGCCTAGGGGAAAACTACACATACCGTTGTAATCGGGCGTGTTTTTACTTTCAGATGCAACAGAAATTTTGCGGATTGGTCAATCCGTTCGCGAGATATGGCAGTTTGGAGGTAAGAAACGCATGAGAAACTCAAAATTTTCGCAGTTCTGATGCTCGAAACGAATGACTAGAACGGCCTAGGGGAGAAGTACGCATACCGTTGTAATGGGGCGAGTTTCTACTTTCGCATGCAACAGAAATTACGCGGATTCGTCAATCCGTTCGCGAGATATTGCAGTTTGGAGGTAAGAAACGCTTGAGGAACTCAAAATTTTCGCATTTCTGATGCTCGAAACGAATAACTAGAACGGCCTAGGGGAAAACTACACCTACCGTTGTAATCGGGCGATTTTCTACTTTCAGATGCAACAGAAATTTTGCGGATTGATCAATCCGTTCGCGAGATATGACAGTTTGGAGATAAGAAACGCTTTAGAAACTCAAAATTTTCGCAGTTCTGATGCTCGAAACGAATGACTAGGACGGCTCAGGGGAAAAGTGCGCATACCGTTGTAATCGGGCGAGTTTCTACTTTCAAATGCAACAGAAATTTTGCGGATTGGTCAATCCGTTCGCGAGATATGGCAGTTTGGAGGTAAGAAACGCTCAAGAAACTCAAAATTTTCGCATTTCTGATGCTCGAAACGAATAACTGGAACGGCCTAGGGGAAAACTACACATACCGTTGTAATCGGGCGAGTTTCTACTTTCAGATGCAACAGAAATTTTGCGGATTGGTCGATCCGTTCGCGAGATATGGCAGTTTGGAAGTAAGAAACGCTTGAGAAACTCAAAATTTTCGCAGTTCTGATGCTCGAAACGAATGACAAGAACGGCCTAGGGGAGAAGTACGCATACCGTTGTAATCGGGCGAGTTTCTACTTTCAGATGCAACAGAAATTTTGCGGATTGATCAATCCGTTCGCGAGATATGGCAGTTTGGAGATAAGAAACGCTTGAGAAACTCAAAATTTTCGCAGTTCTGATGCTCGAAACGACTGACTAGAACGGCCTATGCGAGAAGTACGCATACCGTTATAATCGGGCGAGTTTCTACTTTCAGATGCAACAGAAATTATGCGGATTGGTCAGTCCGTTCGCGAGATATGGCCGTTTGGATGTAAGAAACGCTTGAGAAACTCAAAATTTTCGCAGTTCTGATGCTCGAAACGGATGACTAGAACGGCCTAGGGGAGAAGTACGCTTACCGTTGTAATCGGGCGAGTTTCTACTTTCGGATGCAACAGAAATTACGCGGATTGGTCATTCCGTTCGCGAGATATGACAGTTTGGAGATAAGAAACGCCTTAGAAACTCAAAATTTTCGCAGTTCTGATGCTCGAAACGAATAACTAGGACGGACCAGGGGAAAAGTGCGCATACCGTTGTAATCGGGCGAGTTTCTACTTTCAAATGCAACAGAAATTTTGCGGATTGGTCAATCCGTTCGCGAGATATGGCAGTTTGGATGTAAGAAACGCTCGAGAAACTCAAAATTTTCGCATTTCTGATGCTCGAAACGAATAATTGGAACGGCCTAGGGGAAAACTACACATACCGTTGCAATCGGGCGAGTTTCTACTTTCAGATGCAACAGAAATTTTGCGGATTGGTCGATCCGTTCGCGAGATATGGCAGTTTGGAAGTAAGAAACGCTTGAGAAACTCAAAATTTTCGCAGTTCTGATGCTCGAAACGAATAACTGGAACAGTCTGGGGGAAAACTACACATACCGTTGTAATCGGGCGAGTTTCTACTTTCAGATGCAACAGAAATTTTGCGGATTGGTCAATCCGTTCGCGAGATGTGGTAGTTTGGAAGTAAGAAACACTTGAGAAACTCAAAATTTTCGCAGTTCTGATGCTCGAAACGAATGACTAGAACGGCCTGGGGGAGAAGTACGCATACCGTTGTAATCGGGCGAGTTTCTACTTTCAGATGCAACGGAAATTTTGCGGATTGATCAATCCGTTCGCGAGATATGGCAGTTTGGAGGTAAGAAACGCTTGAGAAACTCAAAATTTTCGCAGTTCTGATGCTCGACACGAATAACTAGAACGCCCTAGGGGAAAAGTACGCATACCGTTGTAATCGGGCGAGTTTCTACTTTCAGATGCAACAGAAATTTTGCGGATTGGTCAATCCGATCGCGAGATATGGCAGTTTGGAGGTAAGAAACGCTTGAGAAACTCAAAATTTGCGCAGTTCTGATGCTTGAAACGAATAACTAGAACGGCCTAGGGGAAAAGTGCGCATACTGTTGTAATCGGGCGAGTCTCTACTTTCAGATGTAACAGAAATTTTGCGGATTGGTCAATCCGTTCGCGAGATATGGCAGTTTGGAGGTAAGAAACGCTTGAGAAACCCAAAATTTTCGCAGTTCTAATGCTCGAAACGAATGACTAGAACGGCCTAGGGGAGAAGTACGCATACGGTTGTAATCGGGCGAGTTTCTACTTTCAGATACAACAGAAATTTTGCGGATTGTTCAATCCGTTCGCGAGATATGGCAGTTTGGAGATAAGAAACGCATGAGAAACTCAAAATTTTCGCAGTTCTGATGCTTGAAACGAATGACTAGAACGGCCTAGGGGAGAAGTACGCATACCGTTGTAATCGGGCGAGTTTCTACTTTCAGATGCAACAGAAATTATGCGGATTGGTCAATCCGTTCGCGAGATATGGCCGTTTGGATGTAAGAAACGCTTGAGAAACTCAAAATTTTCGCAGTTCTGATGCTCGAAACGAATAACTAGAACGGCCTAGGGGAAAAGTGCGCATACCGTTGTAATCGGGCGAGTTTCTACTTTCAGATGCAACAGAAATTTTGCGGATTGGTCGATCCGTTCGCGAGATATGGCAGTTTGGAAGTAAGAAACGCTTGAGAAACTCAAAACTTTCGCAGTTCTGATGCTCGAAACGAATAACTGGAACAGTCTAGGGGAAAACTACACATACCGTTGTAATCGGGCGAGTTTCTACTTTCAGATGCAACAGAAATTTTGCGGATTGGTCAATCCGTTCGCGAGATGTGGCAGCTTGGATGTAAGAAACGCTTGAGAAACTCAAAATTTTCGCAGTTCTGATGCTCGAAACGAATAACTAGAACGGCCTAGGGGAGCAGTACGCATACCGATGTAATCGGGCGAGTTTCTACTTTCAGATGCAACAGAAATTTTGCGGATTGGTCAATCCGTTCGCGAGATGTGGTAGTTTGGAAGTAAGAAACGCTTGAGAAACTCAAAATTTTCGCAGTTCTGATGCTCGAAACGAATGACTAGAACGTCCTGGTGGAGAAGTACGCATACCGTTGTAATCGGGCGAGTTTCTACTTTCAGATGCAACGGAAATTTTGCGGATTGATCAATCCGTTCGCGAGATATGGCAGTTTGGAGGTAAGAAACGCTTGAGAAACTCAAAATTTTCGCAGTTCTGATGCTCGACACGAATAACTAGAACGCCCTAGGGGAAAAGTACGCATACCGTTGTAATCGGGCGAGTTTCTACTTTCAGATGCAGCAGAAATTTTGCGGATTGGTCAATCCGATCGCGAGATATGGCAGTTTGGAGGTAAGAAACGCTTGAGAAACTCAAAATTTTCGCAGTTCTAATGCTCGAAACGAATGACTAGAACGGCCTAGGGGAGAAGTACGCATACGGTTGTAATCGGGCGAGTTTCAAATTTCAGATGCAACATAAATTTTGCGGATTGTTCAATCCGTTCGCGAGATATGGCAGTTTGGAGATAAGAAACGCATGAGAAACTCAAAATTTTCGCAGTTCTGATGCTCGAAACGAATGACTAGAACGGCCTAGGGGAGAAGTACGCATACCGTTGTAATCGGGCGAGTTTCTACTTTCAGATGCAACAGAAATTATGCGGATTGGTCAATCTGTTCGCGAGATATGGCCGTTTGGATGTAAGAAACGCTTGAGAAACTCAAAATTTTCGCAGTTCTGATGCTCGAAACGAATAACTAGTACGGCCTAGGGGAAAAGTGCGCATACCGTTGTAATCGGGCGAGTTTCTACTTTCAGAAGCACCAGAAATTTTGCGGATTGGTCAATCCGTTCGCGAGATATGGCAGTTTGGAGGTAAGAAACGCTTGAGAAACTCAAAATTTTCGCAGTTCTGTTGCTCGAAATGAATAACTAGAACGGCCCAGGGGAGAAGTACGCATACCGTTGTAATCGGGCGAGTTTCTACTTTCAGATGCAACAGAAATTTTGCGGATTGGTCGATCCGTTCGCGAGATGTGGCCGTTTGGATGTAAGAAACGCTTGAGAAACTCAAAATTCTCGCAGTACTGATGTTCGAAACGAATAACTGGAACAGTCTAGGGGAAAACTACACATACCGTTGTAATCGGGCGAGTTTCTACTTTCAGATGCAACAGAAATTATGCGGATTGGTCAATCCGTTCGCGAGATATGGCCGTTTGGATGTAAGAAACGCTTGAGAAACTCAAAATTCTCGCAGTTCTGATGTTCGAAACGAATAACTGGAACAGTCTAGGGGAAAACTACACATACCGTTGTAATCGGGCGAGTTTCTACTTTCAGATGCAACAGAAATTTTGCGGATTGGTCAATCCGTTCGCGAGATGTGGCAGTTTGGAAGTAAGAAACGCTTGAGAAACTCAAAATTTCGCAGTTCTGATGCTCGAAACGAATAACTAGAACGGCCTAGGGGAAAACTACACCAACCGTTGTAATCGGGCGAGCTTCTACTTTCAGAAGCAACAGAAATTTTGCGGATTGGTCAATCCGTTCGCGAGATATGGCAGTTTGGAGGTAAGAAACGCTTGAGAAACTCAAAATTTTCGCAGTTCTGATGCTCGAAATGAATAACTAGAACGCCCTAGGGGAAAAGTACGCATACCGTTGTAATCGGGCGAGTTTCTACTTTCAGATGCAACAGAAATTATGCGGATTGGTCAATCCGTTCGCGAGATATGGCCGTTTGGATGTAAGAAACGCTTGAGAAACTCAAAATTCTCGCAGTTCTGATGTTCGAAACGAATAACTGGAACAGTCTAGGGGAAAACTACACATACCGTTGTAATCGGGCGAGTTTCTACTTTCAGATGCAACAGAAATTTTGCGGATTGGTCAATCCGTTCGCGAGATGTGGCAGTTTGGAGGTAAGAAACGCTTGAGAAACTCAAAATTTTCGCAGTTCTGATGCTCGAAACGAATAACTAGAACGGCCTAGGGGAAAAGTACGCATACCGATGTAATCGGGCGAGTTTCTACTTTCAGATGCAACAGAAATTTTGCGGATTGGTCAATCCGTTCGCGAGATGTGGTAGTTTGGAAGTAAGAAACGCTTGAGAAACTCAAAATTTTCGCAGTTCTGATGCTCGAAACGAATGACTAGAACGGCCTAGGGGAGAAGTACGCATACCGTTGTAATCGGGCGAGTTTCTACTTTCAGATGAAACAGAAATTTTGCGGATTGATCAATCCGTTCGCGAGATATGGCAGTTTGGAGGTAAGAAACGCTTGAGAAACTCAAAATTTTCGCAGTTCTGATGCTCGACACGAATAACTAGAACGCCCGAGGGGAAAAGTACGCATACCGTTGTAATCGCGCGAGTTTCTACTTTCAGATGCAACAGAAATTTTGCGGATTGGTCAATCCGATCGCGAGATATGGCAGTTTGGAGGTAAGAAACGCTTGAGGAACTCAAAATTTGCGCAGTTCTGATGCTTGAAACGAATAACTAGAACGGCCTAGGGGAAAAGTGCGCATACCGTTGTAATCGGGCGAGTCTCTACTTTCAGATGTAACAGAAATTTTGCGGATTGGTCAATCCGTTCGCGAGATATGGCAGTTTGGAGGTAAGAAACGCTTGAGAAACTCAAAATTTTCGCAGTTCTGATGCTCGAAACGAATAACTGGAACGGCCTAGGGGAAAACTACACATACCGATGTAATCGGGCGAGTTTCTACTTTCAGATGCAACAGAAATTTTGCGGATTGGTCTATCCGTTCGCGAGATATGGCTGTTTGGCGGTAAGAAACGCTTCAGAAACTCAAAATTTTCGCAGTTCTGATGCTCGAAACGAATAACTGGAACGGTCTAGGGGAAAACTACACATACCGTTGCAATCGGGCGAGTTTCTACTTTCAGATGCAACAGAAATTTTGCCGATTGGTCAATCCGTTCGCGAGATATGGCAGTTTGGAGGTAAGAAACGCTTGAGAAACTCAAAATTTTCGCAGTTCTGATGCTCGAAACGAATAACTAGAACGGCCTAGGGGAAAAGTACGCATACCGATGTAATCGGGCGAGTTTCTACTTTCAGATGCAACAGAAATTTTGCGGATTGGTCGATCCGTTCGCGAGATATGGCAGTTTGGAAGTAAGAAACGCTTGAGAAACTCAAAATTTTCGCAGTTCTGATGCTCGAAACGAATAACTGGAACAGTCTAGGGGAAAACTACACATACCGTTGTAATCGGGCGAGTTTCTACATTCAGATGCAACAGAAATTTTGCGGATTGGTCAATCCGTTCGCGAGATGTGGCAGTTTGGAGGTAAGAAACGCTTGAGAAACTCAAAATTTTCGCAGTTCTGATGCTCGAAACGAATAACTAGAACGGCCTAGGGGAAAACTACCCCTACAGTTGTAATCGGGCGAGCTTCTACTTTCAGAAGCAACAGAAATTTTGCGGATTGGTCAATCCGTTCGCGAGATATGGCAGTTTGGAAGTAAGAAACGCTTGAGAAACTCAAAATTTTCGCAGTTCTGATGCTCGAAACGAATAACTGGAACAGTCTAGGGGAAAACTACACATACCGTTGTAATCGGGCGAGTTTCTACATTCAGATGCAACAGAAATTTTGCGGATTGGTCAATCCGTTCGCGAGATGTGGCAGTTTGGAGGTAAGAAACGCTTGAGAAACTCAAAATTTTCGCAGTTCTGATGCTCGAAACGAATAACTAGAACGGCCTAGGGGAAAAGTACGCATACCGATGTAATCGGGCGAGTTTCTACTTTCAGATGCAACAGAAATTTTGCGGATTGGTCGATCCGTTCGCCAGATATGGCAGTTTGGAAGTAAGAAACGCTTGAGAAACTCAAAATTTTCGCAGTTCTGATGCACGAAACGAATAACTGGAACAGTCTAGGGGAAAACTACACATACCGTTGTAATCGGGCGAGTTTCTACATTCAGATGCAACAGAAATTTTGCGGATTGGTCAATCCGTTCGCGAGATGTGGCAGTTTGGAGGTAAGAAACGCTTGAGAAACTCAAAATTTTCGCAGTTCTGATGCTTGAAACGAATGACTAGAACGGCCTAGGGGAGAAGTACGCATACCGTTGTAATCGGGCGAATTTCTACTTTCAGATGCAACAGAAATTATGCGGATTGGTCAATCTGTTCGCGAGATATGGCCGTTTGGATGTAAGAAACGCTTGAGAAACTCAAAATTCTCGCAGTACTGATGTTCGAAACGAATAACTGGAACAGTCTAGGGGAAAACTACACATACCGTTGTAATCGGGCGGGTTTCTACTTTCAGATGCAACAGAAATTATGCGGATTGGTCAATCCGTTCGCGAGATATGGCCGTTTGGATGTAAGAAACGCTTGAGAAACTCAAAATTTTCGCAGTTCTAATGCTCGAAACGAATGACTAGAACAGCCTAGGGGAGAAGTACGCATACGGTTGTAATCGGGCGAGTTTCTACTTTCAGATGCAACATAAATTTTGCGGATTGTTCAATCCGTTCGCGAGATATGGCAGTTTGGAGATAAGAAACGGATGAGAAACTCAAAATTTTCGCAGTTCTGATGCTCGAAACGAATGACTAGAACGGCCTAGGGGAGAAGTACGCATACCGTTGTAATCGGGCGAATTTCTACTTTCAGATGCAACAGAAATTATGCGGATTGGTCAATCTGTTCGCGAGATATGGCCGTTTGGATGTAAGAAACGCTTGAGAAACTCAAAATTTTCGCAGTTCTGATGCTCGAAACGAATAACTAGTACGGCCTAGGGGAAAAGTGCGCATACCGTTGTAATCGGGCGAGTTTCTACTTTCAGAAGCACCAGAAATTTTGCGGATTGGTCAATCCGTTCGCGAGATATGGCAGTTTGGAGGTAAGAAACGCTTGAGAAACTCAAAATTTTCGCAGTTCTGTTGCTCGAAATGAATAACTAGAACGGCCCAGGGGAGAAGTACGCATACCGTTGTAATCGGGCGAGTTTCTACTTTCAGATGCAACAGAAATTTTGCGGATTGGTCGATCCGTTCGCGAGATGTGGCCGTTTGGATGTAAGAAACGCTTGAGAAACTCAAAATTCTCGCAGTACTGATGTTCGAAACGAATAACTGGAACAGTCTAGGGGAAAACTACACATACCGTTGTAATCGGGCGGGTTTCTACTTTCAGATGCAACAGAAATTATGCGGATTGGTCAATCCGTTCGCGAGATATGGCCGTTTGGATGTAAGAAACGCTTGAGAAACTCAAAATTCTCGCAGTTCTGATGTTCGAAACGAATAACTGGAACAGTCTAGGGGAAAACTACACATACCGTTGTAATCGGGCGAGTTTCTACTTTCAGATGCAACAGAAATTTTTCGGATTGATCAATCCGTTCGCGAGATATGGCAGTTTAGAGATAAGAAACGCTTGAGAAACTCAAAATTTCGCAGTTCTGATGCTCGAAACGAATAACTAGAACGGCCTAGGGGAAAACTACACCAACCGTTGTAATCGGGCGAGCATCTACTTTCAGAAGCAACAGAAATTTTGCGGATTGGTCAATCCGTTCGCGAGATATGGCAGTTTGGAGGTAAGAAACGCTTGAGAAACTCAAAATTTTCGCAGTTCTGATGCTCGAAATGAATAACTAGAACGCCCTAGGGGAAAAGTACGCATACCGTTGTAATCGGGCGAGTTTCTACTTTCAGATGCAACAGAAATTATGCGGATTGGTCAATCCGTTCGCGAGATATGGCCGTTTGGATGTAAGAAACGCTTGAGAAACTCAAAATTCTCGCAGTTCTGATGTTCGAAACGAATAACTGGAACAGTCTAGGGGAAAACTACACATACCGTTGTAATCGGGCGAGTTTCTACTTTCAGATGCAACAGAAATTTTGCGGATTGGTCAATCCGTTCGCGAGATGTGGCAGTTTGGAGGTAAGAAACGCTTGAGAAACTCAAAATTTTCGCAGTTCTGATGCTCGAAACGAATAACTAGAACGGCCTAGGGGAAAAGTACGCATACCGATGTAATCGGGCGAGTTTCTACTTTCAGATGCAACAGAAATTTTGCGGATTGGTCAATCCGTTCGCGAGATGTGGTAGTTTGGAAGTAAGAAACGCTTGAGAAACTCAAAATTTTCGCAGTTCTGATGCTCGAAACGAATGACTAGAACGGCCTAGGGGAGAAGTACGCATACCGTTGTAATCGGGCGAGTTTCTACTTTCAGATGCAACAGAAATTTTGCGGATTGATCAATCCGTTCGCGAGATATGGCAGTTTGGAGGTAAGAAACGCTTGAGAAACTCAAAATTTTCGCAGTTCTGATGCTCGACACGAATAACTAGAACGCCCGAGGGGAAAAGTACGCATACCGTTGTAATCGCGCGAGTTTCTACTTTCAGATGCAACAGAAATTTTGCGGATTGGTCAATCCGATCGCGAGATATGGCAGTTTGGAGGTAAGAAACGCTTGAGGAACTCAAAATTTGCGCAGTTCTGATGCTTGAAACGAATAACTAGAACGGCCTAGGGGAAAAGTGCGCATACCGTTGTAATCGGGCGAGTCTCTACTTTCAGATGTAACAGAAATTTTGCGGATTGGTCAATCCGTTCGCGAGATATGGCAGTTTGGAGGTAAGAAACGCTTGAGAAACTCAAAATTTTCGCAGTTCTGATGCTCGAAACGAATAACTGGAACGGCCTAGGGGAAAACTACACATACCGTTGTAATCGGACGAGTATCTACTTTCAGATGCAACAGAAATTTTGCGGATTGGTCGATCCGTTCGCGAGATGTGGCAGTTTGGAAGTAAGAAACGCTTGAGAAACTCAAAATTTTCGCAGTTCTGATGCTCGAAACGAATAACTAGAACGGCCTAGGGGAGAAGTACGCATACCGATGTAATCGGGCGAGTTTCTACTTTCAGATGCAACAGAAATTTTGCGGATTGGTCTATCCGTTCGCGAGATATGGCAGTTTGGAAGTAAGAAACGCTTGAGAAACTCAAAATTTTCGCAGTTCTGATGCTCGAAACGAATAACTAGAACGGCCTAGGGGAAAAGTACGCATACCGATGTAATCGGGCGAGTTTCTACTTTCAGATGCAACAGAAATCATGCGGATTGGTCAATCCGTTCGCGAGATATGGCCGTTTGGATGTAAGAAACGATTGAGAAACTCAAAATTTTCGCAGTTCTGATGCTCGAAACGAATAACTAGAACGGCCTAGGGGAGAAGTACGCTTACCGTTGTAATCGGGCGAGTTTCTACTTTCAGATGCAACAGAAACTTTGCGGATTGATCAATACGTTCGCGAGATATGGCAGTTTGGAGATAAGGAACGCTTTAGAAACTCAAAATTTTCGCAGTTCTGGTGCTCGAAACGAATAACTAGAACGGCCCAGGGGAAGAGTGCGCATACCGTTGTAATCGGGCGAGTTCCTACATTCAAATGCAACAGAAATTTTGCGGATTGTTCAATCCGTTCGCGAGATATGGCTGTTTGGCGGTAAGAAACGCTTCAGAAACTCAAAATTTTCGCAGTTCTGATGCTCGAAACGAATGACTAGAACGGCCTTTGGGAGAAGTACGCATACCGTTATAATCGGGCCAGTTTCTACTTTCAGATGCAACAGAAATTATGCGGATTGGTCAATCCGTTCGCGAGATATGGCCGTTTGGATGTAAGAAACGCTTGAGAAACTCAAAATTTCCGCAGTTCTGATGCTCGAAACGGATGACTAGAACGGCCTAGGGGAGAAGTACGCTTACCGTTGTAATCGGGCGAGTTTCTACTTTCGGATGCAACAGAAATTACGCAGATTGGTCATTCCGTTCGCGAGATATGACAGTTTGGAGATAAGAAACGCCTTAGAAACTCAAAATTTTCGCAGTTCTGATGCTCGAAACGAATAACTAGGACGGACCAGGGGAAAAGTGCGCATACCGTTGTAATCGGGCGAGTTTCTACTTTCAAATGCAACAGAAATTTTGCGGATTGGTCAATCCGTTCGCGAGATAAGGCAGTTTGGAGGTAAGAAACGCTCGAGAAACTCAAAATTTTCGCATTTCTGATGCTCGAAACGAATAACTGGAACGGCCTAGGGGAAAACTACACATACCGTTGCAATCGGGCGAGTTTCTACTTTCAGATGCAACAGAAATTTTGCGGATTGGTCAATTCGTTCGCGAGATGTGGTAGTTTGGAAGTAAGAAACGCTCGAGAAACTCAAAATTTTCGCAGTTCTGATGCTCGAAACGAATGACTAGAACGGCCTAGGGGAGAAGTACGCATACCGTTGTAATCGGGCGAGTTTCTACTTTCAGATGCAACAGCAATTTTGCGGATTGATCAATCCGTTCGCGAGATATGGCAGTTTGGATGTAAGAAACGCTTGAGAAACTCAAAATTTTCGCAGTTCTGATGCTCGACACGAATAACTAGAACGCCCTAGGGGAAAAGTACGCATACCGTTGTAATCGGGCGAGTTTCTACTTTCAGATGCAACAGAAATTTTGCGGATTGGTCAATCCGTTCGCGAGATGTGGCAGTTTGGAGGTAAGAAACGCTTGAGAAACTCAAAATTTTCGCAGTTCTGATGCTCGAAACGAATAACTGGAACGGTCTAGGGGAAAACTACACATAACGTTGTAATCGGGCGAGTTTCTACTTTCAGATGCAAGAGAAATTTTGCGGATTGGTCAATCCGTTCGCGAGATGTGGCAGTTTGGAGGTAAGAAACGCTTGAGAAACTCAAAATTTTCGCAGTTCTGATGCTCGAAACGAATAACTAGAACGGCCTAGGGGAAAACTACACATACCGTTGTAATCGAGCGAGTTTCTACTTTCAGATGCAACAGAAATTTTGCGGATTGGTCAATCCGTTCGCGAGATATGGCAGTTTGGAAGTAAGAAACGCTTGAGAAACCCAAAATTTTCGCAGTTCTAATGCTCGAAACGAATGACTAGAACGGCCTAGGGGAGAAGTACGCATACGGTTGTAATCGGGCGAGATTCTACTTTCAGATGCAACAGAAATTTTGCGGATTGTTCAATCCGTTCGCGAGATATGGCAGTTTGGAGATAAGAAACGCATGAGGAACTCAAAATTTTCGCAGTTCTGATGCTCGACACGAATAACTAGAACGCCCTAGGGAAAAAGTACGCATACCGTTGTAATCGGGCGAGTTTCTACTTTCAGATGCAACAGAAATTATGCGGATTGGTCAATCCGTTCGCGAGATATGGCCGTTTGGATGTAAGAAACGCTTGAGAAACTCAAAATTTTCGCAGTTCTGATGCTCGAAACGAATAACAAGAACGGCCTAGGGGAAAAGCACGCATACCGATGTAATCGGGCGAGTTTCTACTTTCAGATGCAACAGAAATCATGCGAATTGGTCAATCCGTTCGCGAGATATGGCCGTTTGGATGTAAGAAACGATTGAGAAACTCAAAATTTTCGCAGTTCTGATGCTCGAAACGAATGACCAGAACGGCCTAGGGGAGAAGTACGCATACCGTTGTAATCGGGCGTGTTTCTGCTTTCAGATGCAACAGAAATTTTGCGGATTGATCAATTCGTTCGCGAGATATGGCAGTTTGGAGCTAAGAAACGCTTGAGAAACTCAAAATTTTCGCAGTTCTGATGCTCGAAACGAATAACTAGAGCGGCCTAGGGGAAAAGTGCGCATACCGTTGTAATCGGGCGAGTTTCTACTTTCAGAAGCAACAGAAATTTTGCGGATTGGTCAATCCGTTCGCGAGATATGGCAGTTTGGATGTAAGAAACGCTTGAGAAATTCAAAATTTTCGCAGTTCTGATGCCCGAAATGAATAACTAGAACGGCCTAGGGGAAAATTGGGCATACCGTTGTAATCGGGCGAGTTTCTACTTTCTGAAGCAACAGAAATTTTGCGGATTGGTCAATCCGTTCGCGAGGTATGGCAGTTTGGAGGTAAGAAACGCTTGAGAAACTCAAAATTTTCGCAGTTCTGATGCTCGAAACGAATAACTGGAACGGTCTAGGGGAAAACTACACATACCGTTGTAATCGGGCGAGTTTCTACTTTCAGATGCAACAGAAATTTTGCGGATTGGTCAATCCGTTCGCGAGATATGGCAGATTGGAAGTAAGAAACGCTTGAGAAACCCAAAATTTTCGCAGTTCTAATGCTCGAAACGAATGACTAGAACGGCCTAGGGGAGAAGTACGCATACGGTTGTAATCGGGCGAGTTTCTACTTTCAGATGCAACAGAAATTTTGCGGATTGTTCAATCCGTTCGCGAGATATGGCAGTTTGGAGATAAGAAACGCATGAGAAACTCAAAATTTTGGCAGTTCTGATGCTCGACACGAATAACTAGAACGCCCTAGGGGAAAAGTACGCATACCGTTGTAATCGGGCGAGTTTCTACTTTCAGATGCAACAGAAATTATGCGGATTGGTCAATCCGTTCGCGAGATATGGCCGTTTGGATGTAAGAAACGCTTGAGAAACTCAAAATTTTCGCAGTTCTGATGCTCGAAACGAATAACTAGAACGCCCTAGGGGAAAAGTACGCATACCGTTGTAATCGGGCGAGTTTCTACTTTCAGAAGCAACAGAAATTTTGCGGATTGTTCAATCCGTTCGCGAGATATGGCAGTTTGGAGACAAGAAACGCATGAGAAACTCAAAATTTTCGCAGTTCTGATGTTCGAAACGAATAACTAGAACGGCCTAGGGGAAAAGTGCGCATATCGTTGTAATCGGGCGAGTTTCTACATTCAAATGCAACAGAAATTTTGCGGATTGTTCAATCCGTTCGCGAGATATGGCAGTTTGGAGGTAAGAAACGCTTGAGAAACTCAAAATTTTCGCAGTTCTGATGCTCGAAACGAATAACTAGAACGGCCTAGGGGAAAAGTACGCATACCGATGTAATCGGGCGAGTTTCTACTTTCAGATGCAACAGAAATTTTGCGGATTGGTCGATCCGTTCGCGAGATATGGCAGTTTGGAAGTAAGAAACGCTTGAGGAACTCAAAATTTTCGCAGTTCTGATGCTCGAAACGAATAACTGGAACAGTCTAGGGGAAAACTACACATACCGTTGTAATCGGGCGAGTTTCTACTTTCAGATGCAACAGAAATTTTGCGGATTGGTCAATCCGTTCGCGAGATGTGGCAGCTTGGAGGTAAGAAACGCTTGAGAAACTCAAAATTTGCGCAGTTCTGATGCTCGAAACGAATAACTAGAGCGGCCTAGGGGAAAAGTGCGCATACCGTTGTAATCGGGCGAGTTTCTACTTTCAGAAGCAACAGAAATTTTGCGGATTGGTCAATCCGTTCGCGAGATATGGCAGTTTGGAGGTAAGAAACGCTTGAGAAATTCAAAATTTTCGCAGTTCTGATGCTCGAAATGAATAACTAGAACGGCCTAGGGGAAAAGTGCGCATACCGTTGTAATCGGGCGAGTTTCTACTTTCTGAAGCAACAGAAATTTTGCGGATTGGTCAATCCGTTCGCGAGGTATGGCAGTTTGGAGGTAAGAAACGCTTGAGAAACTCAAAATTTTCGCAGTTCTGATGCTCGAAACGAATAACTGGAACGGTCTAGGGGAAAACTACACATACCGTTGTAATCGGGCGAGTTTCTACTTTCAGATGCAACAGAAATTTTGCGGATTGGTCAATCCGTTCGCGAGATATGGCAGTTTGGAAGTAAGAAACGCTTGAGAAACCCAAAATTTTCGCATTTCTGATGCTCGAAACGAATAACTGGAACGGCCTAGGGGAAAACTACACACACCGTTGCAATCGGGCGAGTTTCTACTTTCAGATGCAATAGAAATTTTGCGGATTGGTCAATCCGTTCGCGAGATGTGGCCGTATGGATGTAAGAAACGCTTGAGAAACTCAAAATTTTCGCAGTTCTGATGCTCGAAATGAATAACTAGAACGGCCCAGGGGAGAAGTACGCATACCGTTGTAATCGGGCGAGTTTCTACTTTCAGATGCAACAGAAATTTTGCGGATTGGACGATCCGTTCGCGAGATGTGGCAGTTTGGAAGTAAGAAACGCTTGAGAAACTCAAAATTTTCGCAGTTCTGATGCTCGAAACGAATAACTGGAACGGTCTAGGGGAAAACTACACATAACGTTGTAATCGGGCGAGTTTCTACTTTCAGATGCAAGAGAAATTTTGCGGATTGGTCAATCCGTTCGCGAGATGTGGCAGTTTGGAGGTAAGAAACGCTTGAGAAACTCAAAATTTTCGCAGTTCTGATGCTCGAAACGAATAACTAGAACGGCCTAGGGGAAAACTACACATACCGTTGTAATCGGGCGAGTTTCTACTTTCAGATGCAACAGAAATTTTGCGGATTGGTCAATCCGTTCGCGAGATATGGCAGTTTGGAAGTAAGAAACGCTTGAGAAACCCAAAATTTTCGCAGTTCTAATGCTCGAAACGAATGACTAGAACGGCCTAGGGGAGAAGTACGCATACGGTTGTAATCGGGCGAGATTCTACTTTCAGATGCAACAGAAATTTTGCGGATTGTTCAATCCGTTCGCGAGATATGGCAGTTTGGAGATAAGAAACGCATGAGAAACTCAAAATTTTCGCAGTTCTGATGCTCGACACGAATAACTAGAACGCCCTAGGGAAAAAGTACGCATACCGTTGTAATCGGGCGAGTTTCTACTTTCAGATGCAACAGAAATTATGCGGATTGGTCAATCCGTTCGCGAGATATGGCCGTTTGGATGTAAGAAACGCTTGAGAAACTCAAAATTTTCGCAGTTCTGATGCTCGAAACGAATAACAAGAACGGCCTAGGGGAAAAGCACGCATACCGATGTAATCGGGCGAGTTTCTACTTTCAGATGCAACAGAAATCATGCGAATTGGTCAATCCGTTCGCGAGATATGGCCGTTTGGATGTAAGAAACGATTGAGAAACTCAAAATTTTCGCAGTTCTGATGCTCGAAACGAATAACTAGAACGGCCCAGTGGAAAAGTGCGCATACCGTTGTAATCGGGCGAGTTTCTACTTTCAGATGCAACAGAAATTTTGCGGATTGGTCAATCCGTTCGCGAGATATGGCAGTTTGGAAGTAAGAAACGCTTGAGAAACTCAAAATTTTCGCAGTTCTGATGCTCGAAACGAATGACCAGAACGGCCTAGGGGAGAAGTACGCATACCGTTGTAATCGGGCGTGTTTCTGCTTTCAGATGCAACAGAAATTTTGCGGATTGATCAATCCGTTCGCGAGATATGGCAGTTTGGAGCTAAGAAACGCTTGAGAAACTCAAAATTTTCGCAGTTCTGATGCTCGAAACGAATAACTAGAGCAGCCTAGGGGAAAAGTGCGCATACCGTTGTAATCGGGCGAGTTTCTACTTTCAGATGCAACAGAAATTTTGCGGATTGGTCAATCCGTTCGCGAGATGTGGCAGCTTGGAGGTAAGAAACGCATGAGAAACTCAAAATTTTCGCAGTTCTGATGCTCGACACGAATAACTAGAACGCCCTAGGGGAAAACTACACATACCATTGTAATCGGGCGAGTTTCTACATTCAAATGCAACAGAAATTTTGCGGATTGTTCAATCCGTTCGCGAGATATGGCAGTTTGGAGGTAAGAAACGCTTGAGAAACTCAAAATTTTCGCAGTTCTGATGCTCGACACGAATAACTAGAACGCCCTAGGGGAAAAGTAAGCATACCGTTGTAATCGGGCGAGTTTCTACTTTCAGATGCAACAGAAATTTTGCGGATTGGTCAATCCGATCGCGAGATATGGCAGTTTGGAGGTAAGAAACGCTTGAGAAACTCAAAATTTGCGCAGTTCTGATGCTCGACACGAATAACTAGAACGCCCTAGGGGAAAAGTACGCATACCGTTGTAATCGGGCGAGTTTCTACTTTCAGATGCAACAGAAATTTTGCGGATTGGTCAATCCGATCGCGAGATATGGCAGTTTGGAGGTAAGAAACGCTTGAGAAACTCAAAATTTGCGCAGTTCTGATGCTTGAAACGAATAACTAGAACGGCCTAGGGGAAAAGTGCGCATACTGTTGTAATCGGGCGAGTCTCTACTTTCAGATGTAACAGAAATTTTGCGGATTGGTCAATCCGATCGCGAGATATGGCAGTTTGGAGGTAAGAAACGCTTGAGAAACTCAAAATTTGCGCAGTTCTGATGCTTGAAACGAATAACTAGAACGGCCTAGGGGAAAAGTGCGCATACTGTTGTAATCGGGCGAGTCTCTACTTTCAGATGTAACAGAAATTTTGCGGATTGGTCAATCCGTTCGCGAGATATGGCAGTTTGGAGGTAAGAAACGCTTGAGAAACCCAAAATTTTCGCAGTTCTAATGCTCGAAACGAATGACTAGAACGGCCTAGGGGAGAAGTACGCATACGGTTGTAATCGGGCGAGTTTCTACTTTCAGATGCAACAGAAATTTTGCGGATTGTTCAATCCGTTCGCGAGATATGGCAGTTTGGAGATAAGAAACGCATGAGAAACTCAAAATTTTCGCAGTTCTGATGCTTGAAACGAATGACTAGAACGGCCTAGGGGAGAAGTACGCATACCGTTGTAATCGGGCGAGTTTCTACTTTCAGATGCAACAGAAATTATGCGGATTGGTCAATCCGTTCGCGAGATATGGCCGTTTGGATGTAAGAAACGCTTGAGAAACTCAAAATTTTCGCAGTTCTGATGCTCGAAACGAATAACTAGAACGGCCTAGGGGAAAAGTGCGCATACCGTTGTAATCGGGCGAGTTTCTACTTTCAGATGCAACAGAAATTTTGCGGATTGGTCGATCCGTTCGCGAGATATGGCAGTTTGGAAGTAAGAAACGCTTGAGAAACTCAAAACTTTCGCAGTTCTGATGCTCGAAACGAATAACTGGAACAGTCTAGGGGAAAACTACACATACCGTTGTAATCGGGCGAGTTTCTACTTTCAGATGCAACAGAAATTTTGCGGATTGGTCAATCCGTTCGCGAGATGTGGCAGCTTGGAGGTAAGAAACGCTTGAGAAACTCAAAATTTTCACAGTTCTGATGCTCGAAACGAATAACTAGAACGGCCTAGGGGAGCAGTACGCATACCGATGTAATCGGGCGAGTTTCTACTTTCAGATGCAACAGAAATTTTGCGGATTGGTCAATCCGTTCGCGAGATGTGGTAGTTTGGAAGTAAGAAACGCTTGAGAAACTCAAAATTTTCGCAGTTCTGATGCTCGAAACGAATGACTAGAACGTCCTGGGGGAGAAGTACGCATACCGTTGTAATCGGGCGAGTTTCTACTTTCAGATGCAACGGAAATTTTGCGGATTGATCAATCCGTTCGCGAGATATGGCAGTTTGGAGGTAAGAAACGCTTGAGAAACTCAAAATTTTCGCAGTTCTGATGCTCGACACGAATAACTAGAACGCCCTAGGGGAAAAGTACGCATACCGTTGTAATCGGGCGAGTTTCTACTTTCAGATGCAGCAGAAATTTTGCGGATTGGTCAATCCGATCGCGAGATATGGCAGTTTGGAGGTAAGAAACGCTAGAGAAACTCAAAATTTTCGCAGTTCTAATGCTCGAAACGAATGACTAGAACGGCCTAGGGGAGAAGTACGCATACGGTTGTAATCGGGCGAGTTTCTACTTTCAGATGCAACATAAATTTTGCGGATTGTTCAATCCGTTCGCGAGATATGGCAGTTTGGAGATAAGAAACGCATGAGAAACTCAAAATTTTCGCAGTTCTGATGCTCGAAACGAATGACTAGAACGGCCTAGGGGAGAAGTACGCATACCGTTGTAATCGGGCGAGTTTCTACTTTCAGATGCAACAGAAATTATGCGGATTGGTCAATCTGTTCGCGAGATATGGCCGTTTGGATGTAAGAAACGCTTGAGAAACTCAAAATTTTCGCAGTTCTGATGCTCGAAACGAATAACTAGTACGGCCTAGGGGAAAAGTGCGCATACCGTTGTAATCGGGCGAGTTTCTACTTTCAGAAGCACCAGAAATTTTGCGGATTGGTCAATCCGTTCGCGAGATATGGCAGTTTGGAGGTAAGAAACGCTTGAGAAACTCAAAATTTTCGCAGTTCTGTTGCTCGAAATGAATAACTAGAACGGCCCAGGGGAGAAGTACGCATACCGTTGTAATCGGGCGAGTTTCTACTTTCAGATGCAACAGAAATTTTGCGGATTGGTCGATCCGTTCGCGAGATGTGGCCGTTTGGATGTAAGAAACGCTTGAGAAACTCAAAATTCTCGCAGTACTGATGTTCGAAACGAATAACTGGAACAGTCTAGGGGAAAACTACACATACCGTTGTAATCGGGCGAGTTTCTACTTTCAGATGCAACAGAAATTATGCGGATTGGTCAATCCGTTCGCGAGATATGGCCGTTTGGATGTAAGAAACGCTTGAGAAACTCAAAATTCTCGCAGTTCTGATGTTCGAAACGAATAACTGGAACAGTCTAGGGGAAAACTACACATACCGTTGTAATCGGGCGAGTTTCTACTTTCAGATGCAACAGAAATTTTGCGGATTGGTCAATCCGTTCGCGAGATGTGGCAGTTTGGAAGTAAGAAACGCTTGAGAAACTCAAAATTTCGCAGTTCTGATGCTCGAAACGAATAACTAGAACGGCCTAAGGGAAAACTACACCAACCGTTGTAATCGGGCGAGCTTCTACTTTCAGAAGCAACAGAAATTTTGCGGATTGGTCAATCCGTTCGCGAGATATGGCAGTTTGGAGGTAAGAAACGCTTGAGAAACTCAAAATTTTCGCAGTTCTGATGCTCGAAATGAATAACTAGAACGCCCTAGGGGAAAAGTACGCATACCGTTGTAATCGGGCGAGTTTCTACTTTCAGATGCAACAGAAATTATGCGGATTGGTCAATCCGTTCGCGAGATATGGCCGTTTGGATGTAAGAAACGCTTGAGAAACTCAAAATTCTCGCAGTTCTGATGTTCGAAACGAATAACTGGAACAGTCTAGGGGAAAACTACACATACCGTTGTAATCGGGCGAGTTTCTACTTTCAGATGCAACAGAAATTTTGCGGATTGGTCAATCCGTTCGCGAGATGTGGCAGTTTGGAGGTAAGAAACGCTTGAGAAACTCAAAATTTTCGCAGTTCTGATGCTCGAAACGAATAACTAGAACGGCCTAGGGGAAAAGTACGCATACCGATGTAATCGGGCGAGTTTCTACTTTCAGATGCAACAGAAATTTTGCGGATTGGTCAATCCGTTCGCGAGATGTGGTAGTTTGGAAGTAAGAAACGCTTGAGAAACTCAAAATTTTCGCAGTTCTGATGCTCGAAACGAATGACTAGAACGGCCTAGGGGAGAAGTACGCATACCGTTGTAATCGGGCGAGTTTCTACTTTCAGATGCAACAGAAATTTTGCGGATTGATCAATCCGTTCGCGCGATATGGCAGTTTGGAGGTAAGAAACGCTTGAGAAACTCAAAATTTTCGCAGTTATGATGCTCGAAACGAATAACTGGAACGGCCTAGGGGAAAACTACACATACCGATGTAATCGGGCGAGTTTCTACTTTCAGATGCAACAGAAATTTTGCGGATTGGTCTATCCGTTCGCGAGATATGGCTGTTTGGCGGTAAGAAACGCTTCAGAAACTCAAAATTTTCGCAGTTCTGATGCTCGAAACGAATAACTGGAACGGTCTAGGGGAAAACTACACATACCGTTGCAATCGGGCGAGTTTCTACTTTCAGATGCAACAGAAATTTTGCCGATTGGTCAATCCGTTCGCGAGATATGGCAGTTTGGAGGTAAGAAACGCTTGAGAAACTCAAAATTTTCGCAGTTCTGATGCTCGAAACGAATAACTAGAACGGCCTAGGGGAAAAGTACGCATACCGATGTAATCGGGCGAGTTTCTACTTTCAGATGCAACAGAAATTTTGCGGATTGGTCGATCCGTTCGCGAGATATGGCAGTTTGGAAGTAAGAAACGCTTGAGAAACTCAAAATTTTCGCAGTTCTGATGCTCGAAACGAATAACTGGAACAGTCTAGGGGAAAACTACACATACCGTTGTAATCGGGCGAGTTTCTACATTCAGATGCAACAGAAATTTTGCGGATTGGTCAATCCGTTCGCGAGATGTGGCAGTTTGGAGGTAAGAAACGCTTGAGAAACTCAAAATTTTCGCAGTTCTGATGCTCGAAACGAATAACTAGAACGGCCTAGGGGAAAACTACCCCTACAGTTGTAATCGGGCGAGCTTCTACTTTCAGAAGCAACAGAAATTTTGCGGATTGGTCAATCCGTTCGCGAGATATGGCAGTTTGGAAGTAAGAAACGCTTGAGAAACTCAAAATTTTCGCAGTTCTGATGCTCGAAACGAATAACTGGAACAGTCTAGGGGAAAACTACACATACCGTTGTAATCGGGCGAGTTTCTACATTCAGATGCAACAGAAATTTTGCGGATTGGTCAATCCGTTCGCGAGATGTGGCAGTTTGGAGGTAAGAAACGCTTGAGAAACTCAAAATTTTCGCAGTTCTGATGCTCGAAACGAATAACTAGAACGGCCTAGGGGAAAAGTACGCATACCGATGTAATCGGGCGAGTTTCTACTTTCAGATGCAACAGAAATTTTGCGGATTGGTCGATCCGTTCGCCAGATATGGCAGTTTGGAAGTAAGAAACGCTTGAGAAACTCAAAATTTTCGCAGTTCTGATGCACGAAACGAATAACTGGAACAGTCTAGGGGAAAACTACACATACCGTTGTAATCGGGCGAGTTTCTACATTCAGATGCAACAGAAATTTTGCGGATTGGTCAATCCGTTCGCGAGATGTGGCAGTTTGGAGGTAAGAAACGCTTGAGAAACTCAAAATTTTCGCAGTTCTGATGCTTGAAACGAATGACTAGAACGGCCTAGGGGAGAAGTACGCATACCGTTGTAACCGGGCGAGTTTCTACTTTCAGATGCAACAGAAATTATGCGGATTGGTCAATCCGTTCGCGAGATATGGCCGTTTGGATGTAAGAAACGCTTGAGAAACTCAAAATTTTCGCAGTTCTGATGCTCGAAACGAATAACTAGAACGGCCTAGGGGAAAAGTGCGCATACCGTTGTAATCGGGCGAGTTTCTACTTTCAGATGCAACAGAAATTTTGCGGATTGGTCGATCCGTTCGCGAGATATGGCAGTTTGGAAGTAAGAAACGCTTGAGAAACTCAAAACTTTCGCAGTTCTGATGCTCGAAACGAATAACTGGAACAGTCTAGGGGAAAACTACACATACCGTTGTAATCGGGCGAGTTTCTACTTTCAGATGCAACAGAAGTTTTGCGGATTGGTCAATCCGTTCGCGAGATGTGGCAGCTTGGAGGTAAGAAACGCTTGAGAAACTCAAAATTTTCGCAGTTCTGATGCTCGAAACGAATAACTAGAACGGCCTAGGGGAGAAGTACGCATACCGATGTAATCGGGCGAGTTTCTACTTTCAGATGCAACAGAAATTTTGCGGATTGGTCAATCCGTTCGCGAGATGTGGTAGTTTGGAAGTAAGAAACGCTTGAGAAACTCAAAATTTTCGCAGTTCTGATGCTCGAAACGAATGACTAGAACGTCCTGGGGGAGAAGTACGCATACCGTTGTAATCGGGCGAGTTTCTACTTTCAGATGCAACGGAAATTTTGCGGATTGATCAATCCGTTCGCGAGATATGGTAGTTTGGGGGCAAGAAACGCTTGAGAAACTCAAAATTTTCGCAGTTCTGATGCTCGACACGAATAACTGGAACAGTCTAGGGGAAAACTACACATACCGTTGTAATCGGGCGAGTTTCTACATTCAGATGCAACAGAAATTTTGCGGATTGGTCAATCCGTTCGCGAGATGTGGCAGTTTGGAGGTAAGAAACGCTTGAGAAACTCAAAATTTTCGCAGTTCTGATGCTTGAAACGAATGACTAGAACGGCCTAGGGGAGAAGTACGCATACCGTTGTAACCGGGCGAGTTTCTACTTTCAGATGCAACAGAAATTATGCGGATTGGTCAATCCGTTCGCGAGATATGGCCGTTTGGATGTAAGAAACGCTTGAGAAACTCAAAATTTTCGCAGTTCTGATGCTCGAAACGAATAACTAGAACGGCCTAGGGGAAAAGTGCGCATACCGTTGTAATCGGGCGAGTTTCTACTTTCAGATGCAACAGAAATTTTGCGGATTGGTCGATCCGTTCGCGAGATATGGCAGTTTGGAAGTAAGAAACGCTTGAGAAACTCAAAACTTTCGCAGTTCTGATGCTCGAAACGAATAACTGGAACAGTCTAGGGGAAAACTACACATACCGTTGTAATCGGGCGAGTTTCTACTTTCAGATGCAACAGAAATTTTGCGGATTGGTCAATCCGTTCGCGAGATGTGGCAGCTTGGAGGTAAGAAACGCTTGAGAAACTCAAAATTTTCGCAGTTCTGATGCTCGAAACGAATAACTAGAACGGCCTAGGGGAGAAGTACGCATACCGATGTAATCGGGCGAGTTTCTACTTTCAGATGCAACAGAAATTTTGCGGATTGGTCAATCCGTTCGCGAGATGTGGTAGTTTGGAAGTAAGAAACGCTTGAGAAACTCAAAATTTTCGCAGTTCTGATGCTCGAAACGAATGACTAGAACGTCCTGGGGGAGAAGTACGCATACCGTTGTAATCGGGCGAGTTTCTACATTCAGATGCAACGGAAATTTTGCGGATTGATCAATCCGTTCGCGAGATATGGCAGTTTGGAGGTAAGAAACGCTTGAGAAACTCAAAATTTTCGCAGTTCTGATGCTCGACACGAATAACTAGAACGC
Source organism: Ptiloglossa arizonensis (assembly GCF_051014685.1). NCBI lineage: Eukaryota > Metazoa > Arthropoda > Insecta > Hymenoptera > Colletidae > Ptiloglossa > Ptiloglossa arizonensis. The sequence continues at coordinate 193,673 of NW_027478663.1, forward strand.
CCTAGGGGAAAAGTACGCATACCGTTGTAATCGGGCGAGTTTCTACTTTCAGATGCAGCAGAAATTTTGCGGATTGGTCAATCCGATCGCGAGATATGGCAGTTTGGAGGTAAGAAACGCTTGAGAAACTCAAAATTTTCGCAGTTCTAATGCTCGAAACGAATGACTAGAACAGCCTAGGGGAGAAGTACGCATACGGTTGTAATCGGGCGAGTTTCTACTTTCAGATGCAACATAAATTTTGCGGATTGTTCAATCCGTTCGCGAGATATGGCAGTTTGGAGATAAGAAACGGATGAGAAACTCAAAATTTTCGCAGTTCTGATGCTCGAAACGAATGACTAGAACGGCCTAGGGGAGAAGTACGCATACCGTTGTAATCGGGCGAATTTCTACTTTCAGATGCAACAGAAATTATGCGGATTGGTCAATCTGTTCGCGAGATATGGCCGTTTGGATGTAAGAAACGCTTGAGAAACTCAAAATTTTCGCAGTTCTGATGCTCGAAACGAATAACTAGTACGGCCTAGGGGAAAAGTGCGCATACCGTTGTAATCGGGCGAGTTTCTACTTTCAGAAGCACCAGAAATTTTGCGGATTGGTCAATCCGTTCGCGAGATATGGCAGTTTGGAGGTAAGAAACGCTTGAGAAACTCAAAATTTTCGCAGTTCTGTTGCTCGAAATGAATAACTAGAACGGCCCAGGGGAGAAGTACGCATACCGTTGTAATCGGGCGAGTTTCTACTTTCAGATGCAACAGAAATTTTGCGGATTGGTCGATCCGTTCGCGAGATGTGGCCGTTTGGAAGTAAGAAACGCTTGAGAAACTCAAAATTTTCGCAGTTCTGATGCTTGAAACGAATAACTAGAACGGCCTAGGGGAAAAGTGCGCATACCGTTGTAATCGGGCGAGTCTCTACTTTCAGATGTAACAGAAATTTTGCGGATTGGTCAATCCGTTCGCGAGATATGGCAGTTTGGAGGTAAGAAACGCTTGAGAAACTCAAAATTTTCGCAGTTCTGATGCTCGAAACGAATAACTGGAACGGCCTAGGGGAAAACTACACATACCGTTGTAATCGGACGAGTATCTACTTTCAGATGCAACAGAAATTTTGCGGATTGGTCGATCCGTTCGCGAGATGTGGCAGTTTGGAAGTAAGAAACGCTTGAGAAACTCAAAATTTTCGCAGTTCTGATGCTCGAAACGAATAACTAGAACGGCCTAGGGGAGAAGTACGCATACCGATGTAATCGGGCGAGTTTCTACTTTCAGATGCAACAGAAATTTTGCGGATTGGTCTATCCGTTCGCGAGATATGGCAGTTTGGAAGTAAGAAACGCTTGAGAAACTCAAAATTTTCGCAGTTCTGATGCTCGAAACGAATAACTAGAACGGCCTAGGGGAAAAGTACGCATACCGATGTAATCGGGCGAGTTTCTACTTTCAGATGCAACAGAAATCATGCGGATTGGTCAATCCGTTCGCGAGATATGGCCGTTTGGATGTAAGAAACGATTGAGAAACTCAAAATTTTCGCAGTTCTGATGCTCGAAACGAATAACTAGAACGGCCTAGGGGAGAAGTACGCTTACCGTTGTAATCGGGCGAGTTTCTACTTTCAGATGCAACAGAAACTTTGCGGATTGATCAATACGTTCGCGAGATATGGCAGTTTGGAGATAAGGAACGCTTTAGAAACTCAAAATTTTCGCAGTTCTGGTGCTCGAAACGAATAACTAGAACGGCCCAGGGGAAGAGTGCGCATACCGTTGTAATCGGGCGAGTTCCTACATTCAAATGCAACAGAAATTTTGCGGATTGTTCAATCCGTTCGCGAGATATGGCTGTTTGGCGGTAAGAAACGCTTCAGAAACTCAAAATTTTCGCAGTTCTGATGCTCGAAACGAATAACTGGAACGGTCTAGGGGAAAACTACACATACCGTTGCAATCGGGCGAGTTTCTACTTTCAGATGCAACAGAAATTTTGCCGATTGGTCAATCCGTTCGCGAGATATGGCAGTTTGGAGGTAAGAAACGCTTGAGAAACTCAAAATTTTCGCTGTTCTGATGCTCGAAACGAATAACTAGAACGGCCTAGGGGAAAAGTACGCATACCGATGTAATCGGGCGAGTTTCTACTTTCAGATGCAACAGAAATTTTGCGGATTGGTCGATCCGTTCGCGAGATATGGCAGTTTGGAAGTAAGAAACGCTTGAGAAACTCAAAATTTTCGCAGTTCTGATGCTCGAAACGAATAACTGGAACAGTCTAGGGGAAAACTACACATACCGTTGTAATCGGGCGAGTTTCTACTTTCAGATGCAACAGAAATTATGCGGATTGGTCAATCCGTTCGCGAGATATGGCCGTTTGGATGTAAGAAACGCTTGAGAAACTCAAAATTCTCGCAGTTCTGATGTTCGAAACGAATAACTGGAACAGTCTAGGGGAAAACTACACATACCGTTGTAATCGGGCGAGTTTCTACTTTCAGATGCAACAGAAATTTTGCGGATTGGTCAATCCGTTCGCGAGATGTGGCAGTTTGGAAGTAAGAAACGCTTGAGAAACTCAAAATTTCGCAGTTCTGATGCTCGAAACGAATAACTAGAACGGCCTAGGGGAAAACTACACCAACCGTTGTAATCGGGCGAGCTTCTACTTTCAGAAGCAACAGAAATTTTGCGGATTGGTCAATCCGTTCGCGAGATATGGCAGTTTGGAGGTAAGAAACGCTTGAGAAACTCAAAATTTTCGCAGTTCTGATGCTCGAAATGAATAACTAGAACGCCCTAGGGGAAAAGTACGCATACCGTTGTAATCGGGCGAGTTTCTACTTTCAGATGCAACAGAAATTATGCGGATTGGTCAATCCGTTCGCGAGATATGGCCGTTTGGATGTAAGAAACGCTTGAGAAACTCAAAATTCTCGCAGTTCTGATGTTCGAAACGAATAACTGGAACAGTCTAGGGGAAAACTACACATACCGTTGTAATCGGGCGAGTTTCTACTTTCAGATGCAACAGAAATTTTGCGGATTGGTCAATCCGTTCGCGAGATGTGGCAGTTTGGAGGTAAGAAACGCTTGAGAAACTCAAAATTTTCGCAGTTCTGATGCTCGAAACGAATAACTAGAACGGCCTAGGGGAAAAGTACGCATACCGATGTAATCGGGCGAGTTTCTACTTTCAGATGCAACAGAAATTTTGCGGATTGGTCAATCCGTTCGCGAGATGTGGTAGTTTGGAAGTAAGAAACGCTTGAGAAACTCAAAATTTTCGCAGTTCTGATGCTCGAAACGAATGACTAGAACGGCCTAGGGGAGAAGTACGCATACCGTTGTAATCGGGCGAGTTTCTACTTTCAGATGCAACAGAAATTTTGCGGATTGATCAATCCGTTCGTGAGATATGGCAGTTTGGAGGTAAGAAACGCTTGAGAAACTCAAAATTTTCGCAGTTCTGATGCTCGACACGAATAACTAGAACGCCCGAGGGGAAAAGTACGCATACCGTTGTAATCGCGCGAGTTTCTACTTTCAGATGCAACAGAAATTTTGCGGATTGGTCAATCCGATCGCGAGATATGGCAGTTTGGAGGTAAGAAACGCTTGAGGAACTCAAAATTTGCGCAGTTCTGATGCTTGAAACGAATAACTAGAACGGCCTAGGGGAAAAGTGCGCATACCGTTGTAATCGGGCGAGTCTCTACTTTCAGATGTAACAGAAATTTTGCGGATTGGTCAATCCGTTCGCGAGATATGGCAGTTTGGAGGTAAGAAACGCTTGAGAAACTCAAAATTTTCGCAGTTCTGATGCTCGAAACGAATAACTGGAACGGCCTAGGGGAAAACTACACATACCGATGTAATCGGGCGAGTTTCTACTTTCAGATGCAACAGAAATTTTGCGGATTGGTCCATCCGTTCGCGAGATATGGCTGTTTGGCGGTAAGAAACGCTTCAGAAACTCAAAATTTTCGCAGTTCTGATGCTCGAAACGAATAACTGGAACGGTCTAGGGGAAAACTACACATACCGTTGCAATCGGGCGAGTTTCTACTTTCAGATGCAACAGAAATTTTGCCGATTGGTCAATCCGTTCGCGAGATATGGCAGTTTGGAGGTAAGAAACGCTTGAGAAACTCAAAATTTTCGCAGTTCTGATGCTCGAAACGAATAACTAGAACGGCCTAGGGGAAAAGTACGCATACCGATGTAATCGGGCGAGTTTCTACTTTCAGATGCAACAGAAATTTTGCGGATTGGTCGATCCGTTCGCGAGATATGGCAGTTTGGAAGTAAGAAACGCTTGAGAAACTCAAAATTTTCGCAGTTCTGATGCTCGAAACGAATAACTGGAACAGTCTAGGGGAAAACTACACATACCGTTGTAATCGGGCGAGTTTCTACATTCAGATGCAACAGAAATTTTGCGGATTGGTCAATCCGTTCGCGAGATGTGGCAGTTTGGAGGTAAGAAACGCTTGAGAAACTCAAAATTTTCGCAGTTCTGATGCTCGAAACGAATAACTAGAACGGCCTAGGGGAAAACTACCCCTACAGTTGTAATCGGGCGAGCTTCTACTTTCAGAAGCAACAGAAATTTTGCGGATTGGTCAATCCGTTCGCGAGATATGGCAGTTTGGAAGTAAGAAACGCTTGAGAAACTCAAAATTTTCGCAGTTCTGATGCTCGAAACGAATAACTGGAACAGTCTAGGGGAAAACTACACATACCGTTGTAATCGGGCGAGTTTCTACATTCAGATGCAACAGAAATTTTGCGGATTGGTCAATCCGTTCGCGAGATGTGGCAGTTTGGAGGTAAGAAACGCTTGAGAAACTCAAAATTTTCGCAGTTCTGATGCTCGAAACGAATAACTAGAACGGCCTAGGGGAAAAGTACGCATACCGATGTAATCGGGCGAGTTTCTACTTTCAGATGCAACAGAAATTTTGCGGATTGGTCGATCCGTTCGCCAGATATGGCAGTTTGGAAGTAAGAAACGCTTGAGAAACTCAAAATTTTCGCAGTTCTGATGCACGAAACGAATAACTGGAACAGTCTAGGGGAAAACTACACATACCGTTGTAATCGGGCGAGTTTCTACATTCAGATGCAACAGAAATTTTGCGGATTGGTCAATCCGTTCGCGAGATGTGGCAGTTTGGAGGTAAGAAACGCTTGAGAAACTCAAAATTTTCGCAGTTCTGATGCTTGAAACGAATGACTAGAACGGCCTAGGGGAGAAGTACGCATACCGTTGTAACCGGGCGAGTTTCTACTTTCAGATGCAACAGAAATTATGCGGATTGGTCAATCCGTTCGCGAGATATGGCCGTTTGGATGTAAGAAACGCTTGAGAAACTCAAAATTTTCGCAGTTCTGATGCTCGAAACGAATAACTAGAACGGCCTAGGGGAAAAGTGCGCATACCGTTGTAATCGGGCGAGTTTCTACTTTCAGATGCAACAGAAATTTTGCGGATTGGTCGATCCGTTCGCGAGATATGGCAGTTTGGAAGTAAGAAACGCTTGAGAAACTCAAAACTTTCGCAGTTCTGATGCTCGAAACGAATAACTGGAACAGTCTAGGGGAAAACTACACATACCGTTGTAATCGGGCGAGTTTCTACTTTCAGATGCAACAGAAATTTTGCGGATTGGTCAATCCGTTCGCGAGATGTGGCAGCTTGGAGGTAAGAAACGCTTGAGAAACTCAAAATTTTCGCAGTTCTGATGCTCGAAACGAATAACTAGAACGGCCTAGGGGAGAAGTACGCATACCGATGTAATCGGGCGAGTTTCTACTTTCAGATGCAACAGAAATTATGCGGATTGGTCAATCTGTTCGCGAGATGTGGTAGTTTGGAAGTAAGAAACGCTTGAGAAACTCAAAATTTTCGCAGTTCTGATGCTCGAAACGAATAACTAGTACGGCCTAGGGGAAAAGTGCGCATACCGTTGTAATCGGGCGAGTTTCTACTTTCAGAAGCACCAGAAATTTTGCGGATTGGTCAATCCGTTCGCGAGATATGGCAGTTTGGAGGTAAGAAACGCTTGAGAAACTCAAAATTTTCGCAGTTCTGTTGCTCGAAATGAATAACTAGAACGGCCCAGGGGAGAAGTACGCATACCGTTGTAATCGGGCGAGTTTCTACTTTCAGATGCAACAGAAATTTTGCGGATTGGTCGATCCGTTCGCGAGATGTGGCCGTTTGGATGTAAGAAACGCTTGAGAAACTCAAAATTCTCGCAGTACTGATGTTCGAAACGAATAACTGGAACAGTCTAGGGGAAAACTACACATACCGTTGTAATCGGGCGGGTTTCTACTTTCAGATGCAACAGAAATTATGCGGATTGGTCAATCCGTTCGCGAGATATGGCCGTTTGGATGTAAGAAACGCTTGAGAAACTCAAAATTCTCGCAGTTCTGATGTTCGAAACGAATAACTGGAACAGTCTAGGGGAAAACTACACATACCGTTGTAATCGGGCGAGTTTCTACTTTCAGATGCAACAGAAATTTTTCGGATTGATCAATCCGTTCGCGAGATATGGCAGTTTAGAGATAAGAAACGCTTGAGAAACTCAAATTTCGCAGTTCTGATGCTCGAAACGAATAACTAGAACGGCCTAGGGGGAAAACTACACCAACCGTTGTAATCGGGCGAGCTTCTACTTTCAGAAGCAACAGAAATTTTGCGGATTGGTCAATCCGTTCGCGAGATATGGCAGTTTGGAGGTAAGAAACGCTTGAGAAACTCAAAATTTTCGCAGTTCTGATGCTCGAAATGAATAACTAGAACGCCCTAGGGGAAAAGTACGCATACCGTTGTAATCGGGCGAGTTTCTACTTTCAGATGCAACCAGAAATTATGCGGATTGGTCAATCCGTTCGCGAGATATGGCCGTTTGGATGTAAGAAACGCTTGAGAAACTCAAAATTCTCGCAGTTCTGATGTTCGAAACGAATAACTGGAACAGTCTAGGGGGAAAACTACACATACCGTTGTAATCGGGCGAGTTTCTACTTTCAGATGCAACAGAAATTTTGCGGATTGGTCAATCCGTTCGCGAGATGTGGCAGTTTGGAGGTAAGAAACGCTTGAGAAACTCAAAATTTTCGCAGTTCTGATGCTCGAAACGAATAACTAGAACGGCCTAGGGGAAAAGTACGCATACCGATGTAATCGGGCGAGTTTCTACTTTCAGATGCAACAGAAATTTTGCGGATTGGTCAATCCGTTCGCGAGATGTGGTAGTTTGGAAGTAAGAAACGCTTGAGAAACTCAAAATTTTCGCAGTTCTGATGCTCGAAACGAATGACTAGAACGGCCTAGGGGAGAAGTACGCATACCGTTGTAATCGGGCGAGTTTCTACTTTCAGATGCAACAGAAATTTTGCGGATTGGTCGATCCGTTCGCGAGATATGGCAGTTTGGAAGTAAGAAACGCTTGAGAAACTCAAAACTTTCGCAGTTCTGATGCTCGAAACGAATAACTGGAACAGTCTAGGGGAAAACTACACATACCGTTGTAATCGGGCGAGTTTCTACTTTCAGATGCAACAGAAATTTTGCGGATTGGTCAATCCGTTCGCGAGATGTGGCAGCTTGGAGGTAAGAAACGCTTGAGAAACTCAAAATTTTCGCAGTTCTGATGCTCGAAACGAATAACTAGAACGGCCTAGGGGAGAAGTACGCATACCGATGTAATCGGGCGAGTTTCTACTTTCAGATGCAACAGAAATTTTGCGGATTGGTCAATCCGTTCGCGAGATGTGGTAGTTTGGAAGTAAGAAACGCTTGAGAAACTCAAAATTTTCGCAGTTCTGATGCTCGAAACGAATGACTAGAACGTCCTGGGGGAGAAGTACGCATACCGTTGTAATCGGGCGAGTTTCTACTTTCAGATGCAACGGAAATTTTGCGGATTGATCAATCCGTTCGCGAGATATGGCAGTTTGGAGGTAAGAAACGCTTGAGAAACTCAAAATTTTCGCAGTTCTGATGCTCGACACGAATAACTAGAACGCCCTAGGGGAGAAGTACGCATACCGTTGTAATCGGGCGAGTTTCTACTTTCAGATGCAGCAGAAATTTTGCGGATTGGTCAATCCGATCGCGAGATATGGCAGTTTGGAGGTAAGAAACGCTTGAGAAACTCAAAATTTTCGCAGTTCTAATGCTCGAAACGAATGACTAGAACAGCCTAGGGGAGAAGTACGCATACGGTTGTAATCGGGCGAGTTTCTACTTTCAGATGCAACATAAATTTTGCGGATTGTTCAATCCGTTCGCGAGATATGGCAGTTTGGAGATAAGAAACGGATGAGAAACTCAAAATTTTCGCAGTTCTGATGCTCGAAACGAATGACTAGAACGGCCTAGGGGAGAAGTACGCATACCGTTGTAATCGGGCGAATTTCTACTTTCAGATGCAACAGAAATTATGCGGATTGGTCAATCTGTTCGCGAGATATGGCCGTTTGGATGTAAGAAACGCTTGAGAAACTCAAAATTTTCGCAGTTCTGATGCTCGAAACGAATAACTAGTACGGCCTAGGGGAAAAGTGCGCATACCGTTGTAATCGGGCGAGTTTCTACTTTCAGAAGCACCAGAAATTTTGCGGATTGGTCAATCCGTTCGCGAGATATGGCAGTTTGGAGGTAAGAAACGCTTGAGAAACTCAAAATTTTCGCAGTTCTGTTGCTCGAAATGAATAACTAGAACGGCCCAGGGGAGAAGTACGCATACCGTTGTAATCGGGCGAGTTTCTACTTTCAGATGCAACAGAAATTTTGCGGATTGGTCGATCCGTTCGCGAGATGTGGCCGTTTGGATGTAAGAAACGCTTGAGAAACTCAAAATTCTCGCAGTACTGATGTTCGAAACGAATAACTGGAACAGTCTAGGGGAAAACTACACATACCGTTGTAATCGGGCGGGTTTCTACTTTCAGATGCAACAGAAATTATGCGGATTGGTCAATCCGTTCGCGAGATATGGCCGTTTGGATGTAAGAAACGCTTGAGAAACTCAAAATTCTCGCAGTTCTGATGTTCGAAACGAATAACTGGAACAGTCTAGGGGAAAACTACACATACCGTTGTAATCGGGCGAGTTTCTACTTTCAGATGCAACAGAAATTTTTCGGATTGATCAATCCGTTCGCGAGATATGGCAGTTTAGAGATAAGAAACGCTTGAGAAACTCAAAATTTCGCAGTTCTGATGCTCGAAACGAATAACTAGAACGGCCTAGGGGAAAACTACACCAACCGTTGTAATCGGGCGAGCTTCTACTTTCAGAAGCAACAGAAATTTTGCGGATTGGTCAATCCGTTCGCGAGATATGGCAGTTTGGAGGTAAGAAACGCTTGAGAAACTCAAAATTTTCGCAGTTCTGATGCTCGAAATGAATAACTAGAACGCCCTAGGGGAAAAGTACGCATACCGTTGTAATCGGGCGAGTTTCTACTTTCAGATGCAACAGAAATTATGCGGATTGGTCAATCCGTTCGCAAGATATGGCCGTTTGGATGTAAGAAACGCTTGAGAAACTCAAAATTCTCGCAGTTCTGATGTTCGAAACGAATAACTGGAACAGTCTAGGGGAAAACTACACATACCGTTGTAATCGGGCGAGTTTCTACTTTCAGATGCAACAGAAATTTTGCGGATTGGTCAATCCGTTCGCGAGATGTGGCAGTTTGGAGGTAAGAAACGCTTGAGAAACTCAAAATTTTCGCAGTTCTGATGCTCGAAACGAATAACTAGAACGGCCTAGGGGAAAAGTACGCATACCGATGTAATCGGGCGAGTTTCTACTTTCAGATGCAACAGAAATTTTGCGGATTGGTCAATCCGTTCGCGAGATGTGGTAGTTTGAAGTAAGAAACGCTTGAGAAACTCAAAATTTTCGCAGTTCTGATGCTCGAAACGAATGACTAGAACGGCCTAGGGGAGAAGTACGCATACCGTTGTAATCGGGCGAGTTTCTACTTTCAGATGCAACAGAAATTTTGCGGATTGATCAATCCGTTCGCGAGATATGGCAGTTTGGAGGTAAGAAACGCTTGAGAAACTCAAAATTTTCGCAGTTCTGATGCTCGACACGAATAACTAGAACGCCCGAGGGGAAAAGTACGCATACCGTTGTAATCGCGCGAGTTTCTACTTTCAGATGCAACAGAAATTTTGCGGATTGGTCAATCCGATCGCGAGATATGGCAGTTTGGAGGTAAGAAACGCTTGAGGAACTCAAAATTTGCGCAGTTCTGATGCTTGAAACGAATAACTAGAACGGCCTAGGGGAAAAGTGCGCATACCGTTGTAATCGGGCGAGTCTCTACTTTCAGATGTAACAGAAATTTTGCGGATTGGTCAATCCGTTCGCGAGATATGGCAGTTTGGAGGTAAGAAACGCTTGAGAAACTCAAAATTTTCGCAGTTCTGATGCTCGAAACGAATAACTGGAACGGCTTAGGGGAAAACTACACATACCGTTGTAATCGGACGAGTATCTACTTTCAGATGCAACAGAAATTTTGCGGATTGGTCGATCCGTTCGCGAGATGTGGCAGTTTGGAAGTAAGAAACGCTTGAGAAACTCAAAATTTTCGCAGTTCTGATGCTCGAAACGAATAACTAGAACGGCCTAGGGGAGAAGTACGCATACCGATGTAATCGGGCGAGTTTCTACTTTCAGATGCAACAGAAATTTTGCGGATTGGTCTATCCGTTCGCGAGATATGGCAGTTTGGAAGTAAGAAACGCTTGAGAAACTCAAAATTTTCGCAGTTCTGATGCTCGAAACGAATAACTAGAACGGCCTAGGGGAAAAGTACGCATACCGATGTAATCGGGCGAGTTTCTACTTTCAGATGCAACAGAAATCATGCGGATTGGTCAATCCGTTCGCGAGATATGGCCGTTTGGATGTAAGAAACGATTGAGAAACTCAAAATTTTCGCAGTTCTGATGCTCGAAACGAATAACTAGAACGGCCTAGGGGAGAAGTACGCTTACCGTTGTAATCGGGCGAGTTTCTACTTTCAGATGCAACAGAAACTTTGCGGATTGATCAATACGTTCGCGAGATATGGCAGTTTGGAGATAAGGAACGCTTTAGAAACTCAAAATTTTCGCAGTTCTGGTGCTCGAAACGAATAACTAGAACGGCCCAGGGGAAGAGTGCGCATACCGTTGTAATCGGGCGAGTTCCTACATTCAAATGCAACAGAAATTTTGCGGATTGTTCAATCCGTTCGCGAGATATGGCTGTTTGGCGGTAAGAAACGCTTCAGAAACTCAAAATTTTCGCAGTTCTGATGCTCGAAACGAATAACTGGAACGGTCTAGGGGAAAACTACACATACCGTTGCAATCGGGCGAGTTTCTACTTTCAGATGCAACAGAAATTTTGCCGATTGGTCAATCCGTTCGCGACATATGGCAGTTTGGAGGTAAGAAACGCTTGAGAAACTCAAAATTTTCGCTGTTCTGATGCTCGAAACGAATAACTAGAACGGCCTAGGGGAAAAGTACGCATACCGATGTAATCGGGCGAGTTTCTACTTTCAGATGCAACAGAAATTTTGCGGATTGGTCGATCCGTTCGCGAGATATGGCAGTTTGGAAGTAAGAAACGCTTGAGAAACTCAAAATTTTCGCAGTTCTGATGCTCGAAACGAATAACTGGAACAGTCTAGGGGAAAACTACACATACCGTTGTAATCGGGCGAGTTTCTACATTCAGATGCAACAGAAATTTTGCGGATTGGTCAATCCGTTCGCGAGATGTGGCAGTTTGGAGGTAAGAAACGCTTGAGAAACTCAAAATTTTCGCAGTTCTGATGCTCGAAACGAATAACTAGAACGGCCTAGGGGAAAACTACCCCTACAGTTGTAATCGGGCGAGCTTCTACTTTCAGAAGCAACAGAAATTTTGCGGATTGGTCAATCCGTTCGCGAGATATGGCAGTTTGGAAGTAAGAAACGCTTGAGAAACTCAAAATTTTCGCAGTTCTGATGCTCGAAACGAATAACTGGAACAGTCTAGGGGAAAACTACACATACCGTTGTAATCGGGCGAGTTTCTACATTCAGATGCAACAGAAATTTTGCGGATTGGTCAATCCGTTCGCGAGATGTGGCAGTTTGGAGGTAAGAAACGCTTGAGAAACTCAAAATTTTCGCAGTTCTGATGCTCGAAACGAATAACTAGAACGGCCTAGGGGAAAAGTACGCATACCGATGTAATCGGGCGAGTTTCTACTTTCAGATGCAACAGAAATTTTGCGGATTGGTCGATCCGTTCGCCAGATATGGCAGTTTGGAAGTAAGAAACGCTTGAGAAACTCAAAATTTTCGCAGTTCTGATGCACGAAACGAATAACTGGAACAGTCTAGGGGAAAACTACACATACCGTTGTAATCGGGCGAGTTTCTACATTCAGATGCAACAGAAATTTTGCGGATTGGTCAATCCGTTCGCGAGATGTGGCAGTTTGGAGGTAAGAAACGCTTGAGAAACTCAAAATTTTCGCAGTTCTGATGCTCGAAACGAATAACTAGAACGGCCTAGGGGAAAACTACCCCTACAGTTGTAATCGGGCGAGCTTTCTACTTTCAGAAGCAACAGAAATTTTGCGGATTGGTCAATCCGTTCGCGAGATATGGCAGTTTGGAGGAAAGAAACGCTTGAGAAACTCAAAATTTTCGCAGTTCTGATGCTCGAAACGAATAACTAGAACGGCCTAGGGGAAAAGTGCGCATACCGTTGTAATCGGGCGAGTTTCCACTTTCAGATGCAACAGAAATTTTGCGGATTGGTCAATCCGTTCGCGAGATGTGGCAGTTTGGAGGTAAGAAACGCTTGAGAAACTCAAAATTTTCGCAGTTCTGATGCTCGAAACGAATAACTAGAACGTCCTAGGGGAAAAATGCGCATACCGTTGAAATCGGGCGAGTTTCTACTTTCAGATGCAACAGAAACTTTGCGGATTGATCAATCCGTTCGCGAGATATGGCACTTTGGAGATAAGAAACGCTTTAGAAACTCAAAATTTTCGCAGTTCTGGTGCTCGAAACGAATAACTAGAACGGTCCAGGGGAAAAGTGCGCATACCGTTGTAATCGGGCGAGTTTCCATTTTCAGTTGCAACAGAAATTTTGCGGATTGGTCAATCCGTTCGCGAGGTATGGCAGTTTGGAGGTAAGAAACGCTTCAGAAACTCAAAATTTTCGCAGTTCTGATGCTCGAAACGAATAACTGGAACGGTCTAGGGGAAAACTACACATACCGCTGTAATCTGGCGAGTTTCTACATTCAGATGCAACAGAAATTTTGCGGATTGGTCAATCCGTTCGCGAGATGTGGCAGTTTGGAGGTAAGAAACGCTTGAGAAACTCAAAATTTTCGCAGTTCTGATGCTCGAAACGAATAACTAGAACGGCCTAGGGGAAAACTACCCCTACAGTTGTAATCGGGCGAGCTTCTACTTTCAGAAGCAACAGAAATTTTGCGGATTGGTCAATCCGTTCGCGAGATATGGCAGTTTGGAGGAAAGAAACGCTTGAGAAACTCAAAATTTTCGCAGTTCTGATGCTCGAAACGAATAACTAGAACGGCCTAGGGGAAAAGTGCGCATACCGTTGTAATCGGGCGAGTTTCCACTTTCAGATGCAACAGAAATTTTGCGGATTGGTCAATCCGTTCGCGAGATGTGGCAGTTTGGAGGTAAGAAACGCTTGAGAAACTCAAAATTTTCGCAGTTCTGATGCTCGAAACGAATAACTAGAACGTCCTAGCGGAAAAATGCGCATACCGTTGAAATCGGGCGAGTTTCTACTTTCAGATGCAACAGAAACTTTGCGGATTGATCAATCCGTTCGCGAGATAAGGCAGTTTGGAGATAAGAAACGCTTTAGAAACTCAAAATTTTCGCAGTTCTGGTGCTCGAAACGAATAACTAGAACGGCCCAGGGGAAAAGTGCGAATACCGTTGTAAACGGGTGAGTTTCCACTTTCAGATGCAACAGAAATTTTGCGGATTGGTCAATCCGTTCGCGAGATATGGCAGTTTGGAGGTAAGAAACGCTTCAGAAACTCAAAATTTTCGCAGTTCTGATGCTCGAAACGAATAACTGGAACGGTCTAGGGGAAAACTACACATACCGTTGTAATCGGGCGAGTTTCTACTTTCAGATGCAACAGAAATTTTGCGGATTGGTCAATCCGTTCGCGAGATATGGCAGTTTGGAGGTAAGAAACGCTTGAGAAACTCAAAATTTTCGCAGTTCTGATGCTCGAAACGAATAACTAGAACGGCCTAGGGGAAAAGTACGCATACCGATGTAATCGGGCGAGTTTCTACTTTCAGATGCAACAGAAATTTTGCGGATTGATCAATCCGTTCGCGAGATATGGCAGTTTGGAGATAAGAAACGCTTGAGAAACTCAAAATTTTCGCAGTTCTGATGCTCGAAACGAATGACTAGAACGGCCTAGGGGAGAAGTACGCATACCGTTGTAATCGGGCGAGTTTCTACATTCAGATGCAACAGAAATTTTGCGGATTGTTCAATCCGTTCGCGAGATGTGGCAGTTTGGAGGTAAGAAACGCTTGAGAAACTCAAAATTTTCGCAGTTCTGATGCTCGAAACGAATAACTAGAACGGCCTAGGGGAAAAGTACGCATACCGATGTAATCGGGCGAGTTTCTACTTTCAGATGCAACAGAAATCATGCGGATTGGTCAATCCGTTCGCGAGATGTGGCAGTTTGGAGGTAAGAAACGCTTGAGAAACTCAAAATTTTCGCAGTTCTGATGCTCGAAACGAATAACTAGAACGGCCTAGGGGAAAAGTACGCATACCGATGTAATCGGGCGAGTTTCTACTTTCAGATGCAACAGAAATTTTGCGGATTGGTCTATCCGTTCGCGAGATATGGCAGTTTGGAAGTAAGAAACTCTTGAGAAACTCAAAATTTTCGCAGTTCTGATGCTCGAAACGAATAACTGGAACGGTCTAGGGGAAAACTACACATACCGTTGTAATCGGGCGAGTTTCTACTTTCAGATGCAACAGAAATTTTGCGGATTGGTCAATCCGTTCGCGAGATGTGGCAGTTTGGAGGTAAGAAACGCTTGAGAAACTCAAAATTTTCGCAGTTCTGATGCTCGAAACGAATAACTAGAACGGCCTAGGGGAAAAGTACGCATACCGATGTAATCGGGCGAGTTTCTACTTTCAGATGCAACAGAAATCATGCGGATTGGTCAATCCGTTCGCGAGATATGGCCGTTTGGATGTAAGAAACGCTTGAGAAACTCAAAATTTTCGCAGTTCTGATGCTCGAAACGAATAACTAGAACGGCCTAGGGGAAAAATGCGCATACCGTTGTAATCGGGCGAGTTTCTACTTTCAGATGCAACAGAAATTTTGCGGATTGATCAATCCGTTCGCGAGATATGGCAGTTTAGAGATAAGAAACGCTTGAGAAACTCAAAATTTTCGCAGTTCTGATGCTCGAAACGAATGACTAGAACGGCCTAGGGGAGAAGTACGCATACCGTTGTAATCGGGCGAGTTTCTACTTTCAGATGCAACAGAAATTATGAGGATTGGTCAATCCGTTCGCGAGATATGGCCGTTTGGATGTAAGAAACGCTTGAGAAACTCAAAATTTTCGCAGTTCTGATGCTCGAAACGAATAACTAGACGGCCTAGGGGAAAAGTGCGCACACCGTTGTAATCGGGCGAGTTTCTACTTTCAGAAGCAACAGAAATTTTGCGGATTGGTCAATCCATTCGCGAGATATGGCAGTTTGGAGGTAAGAAACGCTTGAGAAACTCAAAATTTTCGCACTTCTGATGCTCGAAATGAATAACTAGAACGGCCTAGGGGAAAAGTACGCATACCGATGTAATCGGGCGAGTTTCTACTTTCAGATGCAACAGAAATTTTGCGGATTGATCAATCCGTTCGCGAGATATGGCAGTTTGGAGATAAGAAACGCTTGAGAAACTCAAAATTTTCGCAGTTCTGATGCTCGAAACGAATGACTAGAACGGCCTAGGGGAGAAGTACGCATACCGTTGTAATCGGGCGAGTTTCTACATTCAGATGCAACAGAAATTTTGCGGATTGTTCAATCCGTTCGCGAGATGTGGCAGTTTGGAGGTAAGAAACGCTTGAGAAACTCAAAATTTTCGCAGTTCTGATGCTCGAAACGAATAACTAGAACGGCCTAGGGGAAAACTACCCCTACCGTTGTAATCGGGCGAGCTTCTACTTTCAGAAGCCACAGAAATTTTGCGGATTGGTCAATCCGTTCGCGAGATATGGCAGTTTGGAGGAAAGAAACGCTTGAGAAACTCAAAATTTTCGCAGTTCTGATGCTCGATACGAATAACTAGAACGGCCTAGGGGAAAAGTGCGCATACCGTTGTAATCGGGCGAGTTTCCACTTTCAGATGCAACAGAAATTTTGCGGATTGGTCAATCCGTTCGCGAGATGTGGCAGTTTGGAGGTAAGAAACGCTTGAGAAACTCAAAATTTTCGCAGTTCTGATGCTCGAAACGAATAACTAGAACGGCCTAGGGGAAAAGTACGCATACCGATGTAATCGGGCGAGTTTCTACTTTCAGATGCAACAGAAATTTTGCGGATTGGTCTATCCGTTCGCGAGATATGGCAGTTTGGAAGTAAGAAACGCTTGAGAAACTCAAAATTTTCGCAGTTCTGATGCTCGAAACGAATAACTGGAACGGTCTAGGGGAAAACTACACATACCGTTGTAATCGGGCGAGTTTCTACTTTCAGATGCAACAGAAATTTTGCGGATTGGTCAATCCGTTCGCGAGATGTGGCAGTTTGGAGGTAAGAAACGCTTGAGAAACTCAAAATTTTCGCAGTTCTGATGCTCGAAACGAATAACTAGAACCGCCTAGGGGAAAAGTACGCATACCGATGTAATCGGGCGAGTTTCTACTTTCAGATGCAACAGAAATCATGCGGATTGGTCAATCCGTTCGCGAGATATGGCCGTTTGGATGTAAGAAACGCTTGAGAAACTCAAAATTTTCGCAGTTCTGATGCTCGAAACGAATAACTAGACGGCCTAGGGGAAAAGTGCGCACACCGTTGTAATCGGGCGAGTTTCTACTTTCAGATGCAACAGAAATTTTGCGGATTGGTCAATCCGTTCGCGAGATATGGCAGTTTGGAGGTAAGAAACGCTTGAGAAACTCAAAATTTGCGCAGTTCTGATGCTTGAAACGAATAACTAGAACGGCCTAGGGGAAAAGTGCTCATACCGTTGTAATCGGGCGAGTTTCTACTTTCAGATGCAACAGAAATTTTGCGGATTCGTCAATCCGTTCGCGAGATATGGCCGTTTGGATGTAAGAAGCGCTTGAGAAACTCGAAATTTTCGCAGTTCTGATGCTCGAAACGAATAACTGGAACGGCCTAGGGGAAAACTACACATACCGTTGTAATCGGGCGAGTCTCTACTTTCAGATGCAACAGAAATTTTGCGGATTGGTCAATCCGTTCGCGAGATATGGTAGTTTGGAGGTAAGAAGCGCTTGAGAAACTCAAAATTTTCGCAGTTCTGATGCTCGAAACGAATAACTAGACAGCCTAGGGGAAAAGTGCGCATACCGTTGTAATCGGGCGAGTTTCTACTTTCAGAAGCAACAGAAATTTTGCGGATTGGTCAATCCGTTCGCGAGATATGGCAGTTTGGAGGTAAGAAACGCTTGAGAAACTCAAAATTTTCGCAGTTCTGATGCTCGAAATGAATAACTAGAACGGCCTAGGGGAGAAGTACGCATACCGTGGTAATTGGTCGACTTTCTACTTTCAGATGCAACAGAAATTTTGTGGATTGATCAATCCGTTCGCGAGATATGGCAGTTTGGAAATAAGAAACGCTTGAGAAACTCAAAATTTTCGCAGTTCTGATGCTAGAAACGAGTAACTAGAACGGCCTAGGGGAAAAGTACGCACACCGTTGTAATCGAGCGAGTTTCTACTTTCAGATGCAACAGAAATTTTGCGGATTGGTCAATCCGTTCGCGAGATATGGCAGTTTGGAGGTAAGAAACGCTTGAGAAACTCAAAATTTTCGCAGTTTTGATGCTCGAAACGAATAACTGGAACGGCCTAGGGGAAAACTACACATACCGTTGTAATCGGGCGAGTTTCTACTTTCAGATGCAACAGAAATTTTGCGGATTCGTCAATCCGTTCGCGAGATATGGCAGTTTGGATGTAAGAAGCGCTTGAGAAACTCGAAATTTTCGCAGTTTTGATGCTCGAAACGAATAACTGGAACGGCCTAGGGGAAAACTACACATACCGTTGTAATCGGGCGAGTTTCTACTTTCAGATGCAACAGAAATTTTGCGGAATGATCAATCCGTTCGCGAGATATGGCAGTTTGGAGATAAGAAACGCTTGAGAAACTCAAAATTTTCGCAGTTCTGATGCTCGAAACGAATGACTAGAACGGCCTAGGGGAGAAGTACGGATACCGTTGTAATCGGGCGAGATTCTACTTTCAGATGCAACAGAAATTTTGCGGATCGATCAATCCGTTCGCGAGATATGGCAGTTTGGAGGTAAGAAACGCTTGAGAAACTCAAAATTTTCGCAGTTCTGATGCTCGAAACGAATAACTAGAACCGCCTAGGGGAAAAGTGCGCATACCGTTGTAATCGGGCGAGTTTCTACTTTCAGATGCAACAGAAATTTTGCGGAATGATCAATCCGTTCGCGAGATATGGCAGTTTGGAGATAAGAAACGCTTGAGAAACTCAAAATTTTCGCAGTTCTGATGCTCGAAACGAATGACTAGAACGGCCTAGGGGAGAAGTACGGATACCGTTGTAATCGGGCGAGATTCTACTTTCAGATGCAACAGAAATGTTGCGGATTGATCAATCCGTTCGCGAGATATGGCAGCTTGGAGATAAGAAACGCTTGAGAAACTCAAAATTTTCGCAGTTCTGATGCTCGAAATGAATAACTAGAACGGACTAGGGGAGAAGTACGCATACCGTTGTAATCGAGCGAGTTTCTACTTTCAGATGCAACAGAAATTTTGCGGATTGGTCAATCCGTTCGCGAGATATGGCAGTTTGGAGGTAAGAAACGCTTGAGAAACTCAAAATTTGCGCAGTTCTGATGCTTGAAACGAATAACTAGAACGGCCTAGGGGAAAAGTGCTCATACCGTTGTAATCGGGCGAGTTTCTACTTTCAGATGCAACAGAAATTTTGCGGATTCGTCAATCCGTTCGCGAGATATGGCCGTTTGGATGTAAGAAGCGCTTGAGAAACTCGAAATTTTCGCAGTTCTGATGCTCGAAACGAATAACTGGAACGGCCTAGGGGAAAACTACACATACCGTTGTAATCGGGCGAGTTTCTACTTTCAGATGCAACAGAAATTTTGCGGATTGATCAATCCGTTCGCGAGATATGGCAGTTTGGAGGTAAGAAACGCTTGAGAAACTCAAAATTTTCGCAGTTCTGATGCCCGAAATGAATAACTAGAACGGCCTAGGGGAGAAGTACGCATACCGTTGTAATCGAGCGAGTTTCTACTTTCAGATGCAACAGAAATTTTGCGGATTGGTCAATCCGTTCGCGAGATATGGCAGTTTGGAGGTAAGAAACGCTTGAGAAACTCAAAATTTGCGCAGTTCTGATGCTCGAAACGAATGACTAGAACGGCCTAGGGGAGAAGTACGCATACCGTTGTAATCGGGCGAGTTTCTACTTTCAGATGCAACAGAAATTTTGCGGATTGGTCAATCCGTTCGCGAGATATGGCAGTTTGGAAGTAAGAAACGCTTTAGAAACTCAAAATTTTCGCAGTTCTGATGTTCGAAACGAATAACTAGAACGGCCCAGGGGAAAAGTGCGCATATCGTTGTAATCGGGCGAGTTTCTACATTCAAATGCAACAGAAATTTTGCGGATTGTTCAATCCGTTCGCGAGATATGGCAGTTTGGAGGTAAGAAACGCTTGAGAAACTCAAAATTTTCGCAGTTCTGATGCTCGAAACGAATAACTAGAACGGCCTAGGGGAAAAGTACGCATACCGATGTAATCGGGCGAGTTTCTACTTTCAGATGCAACAGAAATTTTGCGGATTGGTCTATCCGTTCGCGAGATATGGCAGTTTGGAAGTAAGAAACGCTGGAGAAACTCAAAATTTTCGCAGTTTTGATGCTCGAAACGAATAACTGGAACGGTCTAGGGGAAAACTACACATACCGTTGTAATCGGGCGAGTTTCTACTTTCAGATGCAACAGAAATTTTGCGGATTGGTCAATCCGTTCGCGAGATGTGGCAGTTTGGAGGTAAGAAACGCTTGAGAAACTCAAAATTTTCGCAGTTCTGATGCTCGAAACGAATAACTAGAACGGCCTAGGGGAAAAGTACGCATACCGATGTAATCGGGCGAGTTTCTACTTTCCGATGCAACAGAAATCATGCGGATTGGTCAATCCGTTCGCGAGATATGGCCGTTTGGATGTAAGAAACGATTGAGAAACTCAAAATTTTCGCAGTTCTGATGCTCGAAACGAATAACTAGAACGGCCTAGGGGAAAAATGCGCATACCGTTGAAATCGGGCGAGTTTCTACTTTCAGATGCAACAGAAACTTTGCGGATTGATCAATCCGTTCGCGAGATATGGCAGTTTGGAGATAAGAAACGCTTTAGAAACTCAAAATTTTCGCAGTTCTGATGCTCGAAACGAATAACTAGAACGGCCCAGGGGAAAAGTGCGCATACCGTTGTAATCGGGCGAGTTTCTACTTTCAAATGCAACAGAAATTATGAGGATTGGTCAATCCGTTCGCGAGATATGGCCGTTTGGATGTAAGAAACGCTTGAGAAACTCAAAATTTTCGCAGTTCTGATGCTCGAAATGAGTAACTAGAACGGCCTAGGGGAGAAGTACGCATACCGTTGTAATTGGTCGACTTTCTACTTTCAGATGCAACAGAAATTTTGCGGATTGATCAATCCGTTCGCGAGATATGGCAGTTTGGAAATAAGAAACGCTTGAGAAACTCAAAATTTTCGCAGTTCTGATGCTCGAAACGAATAACTAGAACGGCCTAGGGGAAAAGTACGCATACCGATGTAATCGGGCGAGTTTCTACTTTCCGATGCAACAGAAATCATGCGGATTGGTCAATCCGTTCGCGAGATATGGCAGTTTGGATGTAAGAAACGCTTGAGAAACTCGAAATTTTCGCAGTTCTGATACTCGAAACGAATAACTGGAACGGCCTAGTGGAAAACTACACATACCGTTGTAATCGGGCGAGTTTCTACTTTCAGATGCAACAGAAATTTTGCGGATTGGTCAATCCGTTCGCGAGATGTGGCAGTTTGGAGGTAAGAAACGCTTGAGAAACTCAAAATTTGCGCAGTTCTGATGCTTGTAACGAATAACTAGAACGGCCTAGGGGAAAACTACGCATACCGTTGTAATCGGGCGAGTTTCTACTTTCAGATGCAACAGAAATTTTGCGGATTGGTCAATCCGTTCGCGAGATGTGGCAGTTTGGAGGTAAGAAACGCATGAGAAACTCAAAATTTGCGCAGTTCTGATGCTTGTAACGAATAACTAGAACGGCCTAGGGGAAAACTACACATACCGTTGTAATCGGGCGAGTTTCTACTTTCAGATGCAACAGAAATTTTGCGTATCGGTCAATCCGTTCGCGAGATATGGCAGTTTGGAGGTAAGAAACGCTTGAGAAACTCAAAATTTTCGCAGTTCTGATGCTCGAAACGAATAACTAGAACCGCCTAGGGGAAAAGTGCGCATACCGTTGTAATCGGGCGAGTTTCTACTTTCAGATGCAACAGAAATTTTGCGGAATGATCAATCCGTTCGCGAGATATGGCAGTTTGGAGATAAGAAACGCTTGAGAAACTCAAAATTTTCGCAGTTCTGATGCTCGAAACGAATGACTAGAACGGCCTAGGGGAGAAGTACGGATACCGTTGTAATCGGGCGAAATTCTACTTTCAGATGCAACAGAAATGTTGCGGATTGATCAATCCGTTCGCGAGATATGGCAGCTTGGAAATAAGAAACGCTTTAGAAACTCAAAATTTTCGCAGTTCTGATGTTCGAAACGAATAACTAGAACGGCCCAGGGGAAAAGTGCGCATATCGTTGTAATCGGGCAAGTTTCTACATTCAAATTCAACAGAAATTTTGCGGATTGTTCAATCCGTTCGCGAGATATGGCAGTTTGGAGGTAAGAAACGCTTGAGAAACTCAAAATTTTCGCAGTTCTGATGCTCGAAACGAATAACTAGAACGGCCTAGGGGAAAAGTACGCATACCGATGTAATCGGGCGAGTTTCTACTTTCCGATGCAACAGAAATCATGCGGATTGGTCAATCCGTTCGCGAGATATGGCAGTTTGGATGTAAGAAACGCTTGAGAAACTCGAAATTTTCGCAGTTCTGATACTCGAAACGAATAACTGGAACGGCCTAGTGGAAAACTACAAATACCGTTGTAATCGGGCGAGTTTCTACTTTCAGATGCAACAGAAATTTTGCGGATTGGTCAATCCGTACGCGAGATGTGGCAGTTTGGAGGTAAGAAACGCTTGAGAAACTCAAAATTTGCGCAGTTCTGATGCTTGTAACGAATAACTAGAACGGCCTAGGGGAAAACTACACATACCGTTGTAATCGGGCGAGTTTCTACTTTCAGATGCAAAAGAAATTTTGCGGATCGGTCAATCCGTTCGCGAGATATGGCAGTTTGGAGGTAAGAAACGCTTGAGAAACTCAAAATTTTCGCAGTTCTGATGCTCGAAACGAATAACTAGAACCGCCTAGGGGAAAAGTGCGCATACCGTTGTAATCGGGCGAGTTTCTACTTTCAGATGCAACAGAAATTTTGCGGAATGATCAATCCGTTCGCGAGATATGGCAGTTTGGAGATAAGAAACGCTCGAGAAACTCAAAATTTTCGCAGTTCTGATGCTCGAAACGAATGACTAGAACGGCCTAGGGGAGAAGTACGGATACCGTTGTAATCGGGCGAAATTGTACTTTCAGGTGCAACAGAAATGTTGCGGATTGATCAATCCGTTCGCGAGATATGGCAGCTTGGAAATAAGAAACGCTTGAGAAACTCAAAATTTTCGCAGTTCTGATGCTCGAAACGAGTAACTAGAACGGCCCAGGGGAAAAGTGCGCATACCGTTGTAATCGGGCGAGTTTCTACTTTCAAATGCAACAGAAATTTTGCGGATTGGTCAATCCGTTCGCGAGATATGGCAGTTTGGAGGTAAGAAACGCTTGAGAAACTCAAAATTTTCGCAGTTCTGATGCTCGAAACGTATAACTGGAACGGTCTAGTGGAAAACTACACATACCGTTGTAATTGGACGAGTTTCTACTTTCAGATGCAACAGAAATATTGCGGATTGGTCAATCCGTTCGCGAGATATGGCAGTTTGGAAGTAAGAAACGCTTGAGAAACTCAAAATTTTCGCAGTTCTGATGCTCGAAACGAATAACTAGACGGCCTAGGGGAAAAGAGCGCATACCGTTATAATCGGGCGAGTTTCTACTTTTAGAAGCAACAGAAATTTTGCGGATTGGTCAATCCGTTCGCGAGATATGGCAGTTTGGAGGTAAGAAACGCTTGAGAAACTCAAAATTTTCGCAGTTCTGATGCTCGAAATGAATAACCAGAACGGCCTAGGGGAGAAGTACGCATACCGTTGTAATTGGTCGACTTTCTACTTTCAGATGCAACAGAAATTTTGCGGATTGATCAATCCGTTCGCTAGATATGGCAGTTTGGAAATAAGAAACGCTTGAGAAACTCAAAATTTTCGCAGTTCTGATGCTAGAAACGAGTAACTAGAACGGCCTAGGGGAAAAGTACGCATACCGTTGTAATCGAGCGAGTTTCTACTTTCAGATGCAACAGAAATTTTGCGGATTGGTCAATCCGTTCGCGAGATATGGCCGTTTGGATGTAAGAAACGATTGAGAAACTCAAAATTTTCGCAGTTCTGATGCTCGAAACGAATAACTAGAACGGCCTAGGGGAAAAATGCGCATACCGTTGAAATCGGGCGAGTTTCTACTTTCAGATGCAACAGAAATTTTGCGGATTGGTCAATCCGTTCGCGAGATATGGCAGTTTGGAGGTAAGAAACGCTTGAGAAACTCAAAATTTTCGCAGTTCTGATGCTCGAAACGTATAACTGGAACGGTCTAGTGGAAAACTACACATACCGTTGTAATTGGACGAGTTTCTACTTTCAGATGCAACAGAAATATTGCGGATTGGTCAATCCGTTCGCGAGATATGGCAGTTTGGAAGTAAGAAACGCTTGAGAAACTCAAAATTTTCGCAGTTCTGATGCTCGAAACGAATAACTAGACGGCCTAGGGGAAAACAGCGCATACCGTTATAATCGGGCGAGTTTCTACTTTTAGAAGCAACAGAAATTTTGCGGATTGGTCAATCCGTTCGCGAGATATGGCAGTTTGGAGGTAAGAAACGCTTGAGAAACTCAAAATTTTCGCAGTTCTGATGCTCGAAATGAATAACCAGAACGGCCTAGGGGAGAAGTACGCATACCGTTGTAATTGGTCGACTTTCTACTTTCAGATGCAACAGAAATTTTGCGGATTGATCAATCCGTTCGCTAGATATGGCAGTTTGGAAATAAGAAACGCTTGAGAAACTCAAAATTTTCGCAGTTCTGATGCTAGAAACGAGTAACTAGAACGGCCTAGGGGAAAAGTACGCATACCGTTGTAATCGAGCGAGTTTCTACTTTCAGATGCAACAGAAATTTTGCGGATTGGTCAATCCGTTCGCGAGATATGGCAGTTTGGAGGTAAGAAACGCTTGAGAAACTCAAAATTTGCGCAGTTCTGATGCTGGAAACGAATAACTAGAACGGTCTAGGGGAAAAGTGCGCATACCGTTGTAATCGGGCGAGTTTCTACTTTCAGATGCAACAGAAATTTTGCGGATTCTTCAATCCGTTCGCGAGATATGGCAGTTTGGATGTAAGAAACGCTTGAGAAACTGGAAATTTTCGCAGTTCTGATGCTCGAAACGAATAACTGGAACGGCCTAGGGGAAAACTACACATACCGTTGTAATCGGGCGAGTCTCTACTTTCAGATGCAACAGAAATTTTGCGGATTGGTCAATACGTTCGCGAGATATGGTAGTTTGGAGGTAAGAAGCGCTTGAGAAACTCAAAATTTTCGCAGTTCTGATGCTCGAAACGAATGACTAGAACGGCCTAGGGGAGAAGTACGGATACCGTTGTAATCGGGCGAGATTCCACTTTCAGATGCAACAGTAATTTTGCGGATCGGTCAATCCGTTCGCGAGATATGGCAGTTTGGAGGTAAGAAACGCTTGAGAAACTCAAAATTTTCGCAGTTCTGATGCTCGAAACGAATAACTAGAACCGCCTAGGGGAAAAGTGCGCATACCGTTGTAATCGGGCGAGTTTCTACTTTCAGATGCAACAGAAATTTTGCGGAATGATCAATCCGTTCGCGAGATATGGCAGTTTGGAGATAAGAAACGCTTGAGAAACTCAAAATTTTCGCAGTTCTGATGCTCGAAACGAATGACTAGAACGGCCTAGGGGAGAAGTACGGATACCGTTGTAATCGGGCGAGATTCTACTTTCAGATGCAACAGAAATGTTGCGGATTGATCAATCCGTTCGCGAGATATGGCAGCTTGGAGATAAGAAACGCTTTAGAAACTCAAAATTTTCGCAGTTCTGATGTTCGAAACGAATAACTAGAACGGCCCAGGGGAAAAGTGCGCACATCGTTGTAATCGGGCGAGTTTCTACATTCAAATGCAACAGAAATTTTGCGGATTGTTCAATCCGTTCGCGAGATATGGCAGTTTGGAGGTAAGAAACGCTTGGGAAACTCAAAATTTTCGCAGTTCTGATGCTCGAAACGAGTAACTGGAACGGTCTAGGGGAAAACTACACATACCGTTGTAATCGGGCGAGTTTCTACTTTCAGATGCAACAGAAATTTTGCGGATTGGTCAATCCGTTCGCGAGATGTGGCAGTTTGGAGGTAAGAAACGCTTGAGAAACTCAAAATTTTCGCAGTTCTGATGCTCGAAACGAATAACTAGAACGGCCTAGGGGAAAAGTACGCATACCGATGTAATCGGGCGAGTTTCTACTTTCCGATGCAACAGAAATCATGCGGATTGGTCAATCCGTTCGCGAGATATGGCCGTTTGGATGTAAGAAACGATTGAGAAACTCAAAATTTTCGCAGTTCTGATGCTCGAAACGAATAACTAGAACGGCCTAGGGGAAAAATGCGCATACCGTTGAAATCGGGCGAGTTTCTACTTTCAGATGCAACAGAAACTTTGCGGATTGATCAATCCGTTCGCGAGATATGGCAGTTTGGAGATAAGAAACGCTTTAGAAACTCAAAATTTTCGCAGTTCTGATGCTCGAAACGAATAACTAGAACGGCCCAGGGGAAAAGTGCGCATACCGTTGTAATCGGGCGAGTTTCTACTTTCAAATGCAACAGAAATTTTGCGGATTGGTCAATCCGTTCGCGACATATGGCAGTTTGGAGGTAAGAAACGCTTGAGAAACTCAAAATTTTCGCAGTTCTGATGCCCGAAACGAATAACTGGAACGGTCTAGTGGAAAACTACACATACCGTTGTAATTGGGCGAGTTTCTACTTTCAGATGCAACAGAAATATTGCGGATTGGTCAATCCGTTCGCGAGATATGGCAGTTTGGAGGTAAGAAACGCTTGAGAAACTCAAAATTTTCGCAGTTCTGATGCTCGAAACGTATAACTGGAACGGTCTAGTGGAAAACTACACATACCGTTGTAATTGG
Organism: Ptiloglossa arizonensis; assembly: GCF_051014685.1. Lineage (NCBI taxonomy): Eukaryota > Metazoa > Arthropoda > Insecta > Hymenoptera > Colletidae > Ptiloglossa > Ptiloglossa arizonensis. Next base: position 220,651 of record NW_027478663.1, read on the forward strand.
ACGAGTTTCTACTTTCAGATGCAACAGAAATATTGCGGATTGGTCAATCCGTTCGCGAGATATGGCAGTTTGGAAGTAAGAAACGCTTGAGAAACTCAAAATTTTCGCAGTTCTGATGCTCGAAACGAATAACTAGACGGCCTAGGGGAAAAGAGCGCATACCGTTATAATCGGGCGAGTTTCTACTTTTAGAAGCAACAGAAATTTTGCGGATTGGTCAATCCGTTCGCGAGATATGGCAGTTTGGAGGTAAGAAACGCTTGAGAAACTCAAAATTTTCGCAGTTCTGATGCTCGAAATGAATAACCAGAACGGCCTAGGGGAGAAGTACGCATACCGTTGTAATTGGTCGACTTTCTACTTTCAGATGCAACAGAAATTTTGCGGATTGATCAATCCGTTCGCTAGATATGGCAGTTTGGAAATAAGAAACGCTTGAGAAACTCAAAATTTTCGCAGTTCTGATGCTAGAAACGAGTAACTAGAACGGCCTAGGGGAAAAGTACGCATACCGTTGTAATCGAGCGAGTTTCTACTTTCAGATGCAACAGAAATTTTGCGGATTGGTCAATCCGTTCGCGAGATATGGCAGTTTGGAGGTAAGAAACGCTTGAGAAACTCAAAATTTGCGCAGTTCTGATACTGGAAACGAATAACTAGAACGGTCTAGGGGAAAAGTGCGCATACCGTTGTAATCGGGCGAGTTGCTACTTTCAGATGCAACAGAAATTTTGCGGATTCATCAATCCGTTCGCGAGATATGGCAGTTTGGATGTAAGAAACGCTTGAGAAACTGGAAATTTTCGCAGTTCTGATGCTCGAAACGAATAACTGGAACGGCCTAGGGGAAAACTACACATACCGTTGTAATCGGGCGAGTCTCTACTTTCAGATGCAACAGAAACTTTGCGGATTGATCAATCCGTTCGCGAGATATGGCAGTTTGGAGATAAGAAACGCTTTAGAAACTCAAAATTTTCGCAGTTCTGATGCTCGAAACGAATAACTAGAACGGCCCAGGGGAAAAGTGCGCATACCGTTGTAATCGGGCGAGTTTCTACTTTCAAATGCAACAGAAATTTTGCGGATTGGTCAATCCGTTCGCGAGATATGGCAGTTTGGAGGTAAGAAACGCTTGAGAAACTCAAAATTTTCGCAGTTCTGATGCTCGAAACGTATAACTGGAACGGTCTAGTGGAAAACTACACATACCGTTGTAATTGGACGAGTTTCTACTTTCAGATGCAACAGAAATATTGCGGATTGGTCAATCCGTTCGCGAGATATGGCAGTTTGGAAGTAAGAAACGCTTGAGAAACTCAAAATTTTCGCAGTTCTGATGCTCGAAACGAATAACTAGACGGCCTAGGGGAAAAGAGCGCATACCGTTATAATCGGGCGAGTTTCTACTTTTAGAAGCAACAGAAATTTTGCAGATTGGTCAATCCGTTCGCGAGATATGGCAGTTTGGAGGTAAGAAACGCTTGAGAAACTCAAAATTTTCGCAGTTCTGATGCTCGAAATGAATAACCAGAACGGCCTAGGGGAGAAGTACGCATACCGTTGTAATTGGTCGACTTTCTACTTTCAGATGCAACAGAAATTTTGCGGATTGATCAATCCGTTCGCTAGATATGGCAGTTTGGAAATAAGAAACGCTTGAGAAACTCAAAATTTTCGCAGTTCTGATGCTAGAAACGTGTAACTAGAACGGCCTAGGGGAAAAGTACGCATACCGTTGTAATCGAGCGAGTTTCTACTTTCAGATGCAACAGAAATTTTGCGGATTGGTCAATCCGTTCGCGAGATATGGCAGTTTGGAGGTAAGAAACGCTTGAGAAACTCAAAATTTGCGCAGTTCTGATGCTGGAAACGAATAACTAGAACGGTCTAGGGGAAAAGTGCGCATACCGTTGTAATCGGGCGAGTTTCTACTTTCAGATGCAACAGAAATTTTGCGGATTCATCAATCCGTTCGCGAGATATGGCAGTTTGGATGTAAGAAACGCTTGAGAAACTGGAAATTTTCGCAGTTCTGATGCTCGAAACGAATAACCAGAACGGCCTAGGGGAGAAGTACGCATACCGTTGTAATTGGTCGACTTTCTACTTTCAGATGCAACAGAAATTTTGCGGATTGATCAATCCGTTCGCTAGATATGGCAGTTTGGAAATAAGAAACGCTTGAGAAACTCAAAATTTTCGCAGTTCTGATGCTAGAAACGAGTAACTAGAACGGCCTAGGGGAAAAGTACGCATACCGTTGTAATCGAGCGAGTTTCTACTTTCAGATGCAACAGAAATTTTGCGGATTGGTCAATCCGTTCGCGAGATATGGCAGTTTGGAGGTAAGAAACGCTTGAGAAACTCAAAATTTGCGCAGTTCTGATACTGGAAACGAATAACTAGAACGGTCTAGGGGAAAAGTGCGCATACCGTTGTAATCGGGCGAGTTGCTACTTTCAGATGCAACAGAAATTTTGCGGATTCATCAATCCGTTCGCGAGATATGGCAGTTTGGATGTAAGAAACGCTTGAGAAACTGGAAATTTTCGCAGTTCTGATGCTCGAAACGAATAACTGGAACGGCCTAGGGGAAAACTACACATACCGTTGTAATCGGGCGAGTCTCTACTTTCAGATGCAACAGAAACTTTGCGGATTGATCAATCCGTTCGCGAGATATGGCAGTTTGGAGATAAGAAACGCTTTAGAAACTCAAAATTTTCGCAGTTCTGATGCTCGAAACGAATAACTAGAACGGCCCAGGGGAAAAGTGCGCATACCGTTGTAATCGGGCGAGTTTCTACTTTCAATTGCAACAGAAATTTTGCGGATTGGTCAATCCGTTCGCGAGATATGGCAGTTTGGAGGTAAGAAACGCTTGAGAAACTCAAAATTTTCGCAGTTCTGATGCTCGAAACGTATAACTGGAACGGTCTAGTGGAAAACTACACATACCGTTGTAATTGGACGAGTTTCTACTTTCAGATGCAACAGAAATATTGCGGATTGGTCAATCCGTTCGCGAGATATGGCAGTTTGGAAGTAAGAAACGCTTGAGAAACTCAAAATTTTCGCAGTTCTGATGCTCGAAACGAATAACTAGACGGCCTAGGGGAAAAGAGCGCATACCGTTATAATCGGGCGAGTTTCTACTTTTAGAAGCAACAGAAATTTTGCAGATTGGTCAATCCGTTTGCGAGATATGGCAGTTTGGAGGTAAGAAACGCTTGAGAAACTCAAAATTTTCGCAGTTCTGATGCTCGAAATGAATAACCAGAACGGCCTAGGGGAGAAGTACGCATACCGTTGTAATTGGTCGACTTTCTACTTTCAGATGCAACAGAAATTTTGCGGATTGATCAATCCGTTCGCTAGATATGGCAGTTTGGAAATAAGAAACGCTTGAGAAACTCAAAATTTTCGCAGTTCTGATGCTAGAAACGAGTAACTAGAACGGCCTAGGGGAAAAGTACGCATACCGTTGTAATCGAGCGAGTTTCTACTTTCAGATGCAACAGAAATTTTGCGGATTGGTCAATCCGTTCGCGAGATATGGCAGTTTGGAGGTAAGAAACGCTTGAGAAACTCAAAATTTGCGCAGTTCTGATGCTGGAAACGAATAACTAGAACGGTCTAGGGGAAAAGTGCGCATACCGTTGTAATCGGGCGAGTTTCTACTTTCAGATGCAACAGAAATTTTGCGGATTCATCAATCCGTTCGCGAGATATGGCAGTTTGGATGTAAGAAACGCTTGAGAAACTGGAAATTTTCGCAGTTCTGATGCTCGAAACGAATAACTGGAACGGCCTAGGGGAAAACTACACATACCGTTGTAATCGGGCGAGTCTCTACTTTCAGATGCAACAGAAATTTTGAGGATTGGTCAATACGTTCGCGAGATATGGTAGTTTGGAGGTAAGAAGCGCTTGAGAAACTCAAAATTTTCGCAGTTCTGATGCTCGAAACGAATGACTAGAACGGCCTAGGGGAGAAGTACGGATACCGTTGTAATCGGGCGAGATTCCACTTTCAGATGCAACAGAAATTTTGCGGATCGGTCAATCCGTTCGCGAGATATGGCAGTTTGGAGGTAAGAAACGCTTGAGAAACTCAAAATTTTCGCAGTTCTGATGCTCGAAACGAATAACTAGAACCGCCTAGGGGAAAAGTGCGCATACCGTTGTAATCGGGCGAGTTTCTACTTTCAGATGCAACAGAAATTTTGCGGAATGATCAATCCGTTCGCGAGATATGGCAGTTTGGAGATAAGAAACGCTTGAGAAACTCAAAATTTTCGCAGTTCTGATGCTCGAAACGAATGACTAGAACGGCCTAGGGGAGAAGTACGGATACCGTTGTAATCGGGCGAGATTCTACTTTCAGATGCAACAGAAATGTTGCGGATTGATCAATCCGTTCGCGAGATATGGCAGCTTGGAGATAAGAAACGCTTTAGAAACTCAAAATTTTCGCAGTTCTGATGCTCGAAACGAATAACTAGAACGGTCTAGTGGAAAACTACACATACCGTTGTAATTGGGCGAGTTTCTACTTTCAGATGCAACAGAAATATTGCGGATTGGTCAATCCGTTCGCGAGATATGGCAGTTTGGAGGTAAGAAACGCTTGAGAAACTCAAAATTTTCGCAGTTCTGATGCTCGAAACGTATAACTGGAACGGTCTAGTGGAAAACTACACATACCGTTGTAATTGGACGAGTTTCTACTTTCAGATGCAACAGAAATATTGCGGATTGGTCAATCCGTTCGCGAGATATGGCAGTTTGGAAGTAAGAAACGCTTGAGAAACTCAAAATTTTCGCAGTTCTGATGCTCGAAACGAATAACTAGACGGCCTAGGGGAAAAGAGCGCATACCGTTATAATCGGGCGAGTTTCTACTTTTAGAAGCAACAGAAATTTTGCGGATTGGTCAATCCGTTCGCGAGATATGGCAGTTTGGAGGTAAGAAACGCTTGAGAAACTCAAAATTTTCGCAGTTCTGATGCTCGAAATGAATAACCAGAACGGCCTAGGGGAGAAGTACGCATACCGTTGTAATTGGTCGACTTTCTACTTTCAGATGCAACAGAAATTTTGCGGATTGATCAATCCGTTCGCTAGATATGGCAGTTTGGAAATAAGAAACGCTTGAGAAACTCAAAATTTTCGCAGTTCTGATGCTAGAAACGAGTAACTAGAACGGCCTAGGGGAAAAGTACGCATACCGTTGTAATCGAGCGAGTTTCTACTTTCAGATGCAACAGAAATTTTGCGGATTGGTCAATCCGTTCGCGAGATATGGCAGTTTGGAGGTAAGAAACGCTTGAGAAACTCAAAATTTGCGCAGTTCTGATACTGGAAACGAATAACTAGAACGGTCTAGGGGAAAAGTGCGCATACCGTTGTAATCGGGCGAGTTGCTACTTTCAGATGCAACAGAAATTTTGCGGATTCATCAATCCGTTCGCGAGATATGGCAGTTTGGATGTAAGAAACGCTTGAGAAACTGGAAATTTTCGCAGTTCTGATGCTCGAAACGAATAACTGGAACGGCCTAGGGGAAAACTACACATACCGTTGTAATCGGGCGAGTCTCTACTTTCAGATGCAACAGAAACTTTGCGGATTGATCAATCCGTTCGCGAGATATGGCAGTTTGGAGATAAGAAACGCTTTAGAAACTCAAAATTTTCGCAGTTCTGATGCTCGAAACGAATAACTAGAACGGCCCAGGGGAAAAGTGCGCATACCGTTGTAATCGGGCGAGTTTCTACTTTCAAATGCAACAGAAATTTTGCGGATTGGTCAATCCGTTCGCGAGATATGGCAGTTTGGAGGTAAGAAACGCTTGAGAAACTCAAAATTTTCGCAGTTCTGATGCTCGAAACGTATAACTGGAACGGTCTAGTGGAAAACTACACATACCGTTGTAATTGGACGAGTTTCAACTTTCAGATGCAACAGAAATATTGCGGATTGGTCAATCCGTTCGCGAGATATGGCAGTTTGGAAGTAAGAAACGCTTGAGAAACTCAAAATTTTCGCAGTTCTGATGCTCGAAACGAATAACTAGACGGCCTAGGGGAAAAGAGCGCATACCGTTATAATCGGGCGAGTTTCTACTTTTAGAAGCAACAGAAATTTTGCAGATTGGTCAATCCGTTCGCGAGATATGGCAGTTTGGAGGTAAGAAACGCTTGAGAAACTCAAAATTTTCGCAGTTCTGATGCTCGAAATGAATAACCAGAACGGCCTAGGGGAGAAGTACGCATACCGTTGTAATTGGTCGACTTTCTACTTTCAGATGCAACAGAAATTTTGCGGATTGATCAATCCGTTCGCTAGATATGGCAGTTTGGAAATAAGAAACGCTTGAGAAACTCAAAATTTTCGCAGTTCTGATGCTAGAAACGAGTAACTAGAACGGCCTAGGGGAAAAGTACGCATACCGTTGTAATCGAGCGAGTTTCTACTTTCAGATGCAACAGAAATTTTGCGGATTGGTCAATCCGTTCGCGAGATATGGCAGTTTGGAGGTAAGAAACGCTTGAGAAACTCAAAATTTGCGCAGTTCTGATACTGGAAACGAATAACTAGAACGGTCTAGGGGAAAAGTGCGCATACCGTTGTAATCGGGCGAGTTGCTACTTTCAGATGCAACAGAAATTTTGCGGATTCATCAATCCGTTCGCGAGATATGGCAGTTTGGATGTAAGAAACGCTTGAGAAACTGGAAATTTTCGCAGTTCTGATGCTCGAAACGAATAACTGGAACGGCCTAGGGGAAAACTACACATACCGTTGTAATCGGGCGAGTCTCTACTTTCAGATGCAACAGAAACTTTGCGGATTGATCAATCCGTTCGCGAGATATGGCAGTTTGGAGATAAGAAACGCTTTAGAAACTCAAAATTTTCGCAGTTCTGATGCTCGAAACGAATAACTAGAACGGCCCAGGGGAAAAGTGCGCATACCGTTGTAATCGGGCGAGTTTCTACTTTCAAATGCAACAGAAATTTTGCGGATTGGTCAATCCGTTCGCGAGATATGGCAGTTTGGAGGTAAGAAACGCTTGAGAAACTCAAAATTTTCGCAGTTCTGATGCTCGAAACGTATAACTGGAACGGTCTAGTGGAAAACTACACATACCGTTGTAATTGGACGAGTTTCTACTTTCAGATGCAACAGAAATATTGCGGATTGGTCAATCCGTTCGCGAGATATGGCAGTTTGGAAGTAAGAAACGCTTGAGAAACTCAAAATTTTCGCAGTTCTGATGCTCGAAACGAATAACTAGACGGCCTAGGGGAAAAGAGCGCATACCGTTATAATCGGGCGAGTTTCTACTTTTAGAAGCAACAGAAATTTTGCAGATTGGTCAATCCGTTCGCGAGATATGGCAGTTTGGAGGTAAGAAACGCTTGAGAAACTCAAAATTTTCGCAGTTCTGATGCTCGAAATGAATAACCAGAACGGCCTAGGGGAGAAGTACGCATACCGTTGTAATTGGTCGACTTTCTACTTTCAGATGCAACAGAAATTTTGCGGATTGATCAATCCGTTCGCTAGATATGGCAGTTTGGAAATAAGAAACGCTTGAGAAACTCAAAATTTTCGCAGTTCTGAAGCTAGAAACGAGTAACTAGAACGGCCTAGGGGAAAAGTACGCATACCGTTGTAATCGAGCGAGTTTCTACTTTCAGATGCAACAGAAATTTTGCGGATTGGTCAATCCGTTCGCGAGATATGGCAGTTTGGAGGTAAGAAACGCTTGAGAAACTCAAAATTTGCGCAGTTCTGATGCTGGAAACGAATAACTAGAACGGTCTAGGGGAAAAGTGCGCATACCGTTGTAATCGGGCGAGTTTCTACTTTCAGATGCAACAGAAATTTTGCGGATTCATCAATCCGTTCGCGAGATATGGCAGTTTGGATGTAAGAAACGCTTGAGAAACTGGAAATTTTCGCAGTTCTGATGCTCGAAACGAATAACTGGAACGGCCTAGGGGAAAACTACACATACCGTTGTAATCGGGCGAGTCTCTACTTTCAGATGCAACAGAAATTTTGCGGATTGGTCAATACGTTCGCGAGATATGGTAGTTTGGAGGTAAGAAGCGCTTGAGAAACTCAAAATTTTCGCAGTTCTGATGCTCGAAACGAATGACTAGAACGGCCTAGGGGAGAAGTACGGATACCGTTGTAATCGGGCGAGATTCCACTTTCAGATGCAACAGAAATTTTGCGGATCGGTCAATCCGTTCGCGAGATATGGCAGTTTGGAGGTAAGAAACGCTTGAGAAACTCAAAATTTTCGCAGTTCTGATGCTCGAAACGAATAACTAGAACCGCCTAGGGGAAAAGTGCGCATACCGTTGTAATCGGGCGAGTTTCTACTTTCAGATGCAACAGAAATTTTGCGGAATGATCAATCCGTTCGCGAGATATGGCAGTTTGGAGATAAGAAACGCTTGAGAAACTCAAAATTTTCGCAGTTCTGATGCTCGAAACGAATGACTAGAACGGCCTAGGGAGAAGTACGGATACCGTTGTAATCGGGCGAGATTCTACTTTCAGATGCAACAGAAATGTTGCGGATTGATCAATCCGTTCGCGAGATATGGCAGCTTGGAGATAAGAAACGCTTTAGAAACTCAAAATTTTCGCAGTTCTGATGTTCGAAACGAATAACTAGAACGGCCCAGGGGAAAAGTGCGCACATCGTTGTAATCGGGCGAGTTTCTACATTCAAATGCAACAGAAATTTTGCGGATTGTTCAATCCGTTCGCGAGATATGGCAGTTTGGAGGTAAGAAACGCTTGGGAAACTCAAAATTTTCGCAGTTCTGATGCTCGAAACGAGTAACTGGAACGGTCTAGGGGAAAGCTACACATACCGTTGTAATCGGGCGAGTTTCTACTTTCAGATGCAACAGAAATTTTGCGGATTGGTCAATCCGTTCGCGAGATGTGGCAGTTTGGAGGTAAGAAACGCTTGAGAAACTCAAAATTTTCGCAGTTCTGATGCTCGAAACGAATAACTAGAACGGCCTAGGGGAAAAGTACGCATACCGATGTAATCGGGCGAGTTTCTACTTTCCGATGCAACAGAAATCATGCGGATTGGTCAATCCGTTCGCGAGATATGGCCGTTTGGATGTAAGAAACGATTGAGAAACTCAAAATTTTCGCAGTTCTGATGCTCGAAACGAATAACTAGAACGGCCTAGGGGAAAAATGCGCATACCGTTGTAATCGGGCGAGTTTCTACTTTCAAATGCAACAGAAATTTTGCGGATTGGTCAATCCGTTCGCGAGATATGGCAGTTTGGAGGTAAGAAACGCTTGAGAAACTCAAAATGTTCGCAGTTCTGATGCCCGAAACGAATAACTGGAACGGTCTAGTGGAAAACTACACATACCGTTGTAATTGGGCGAGTTTCTACTTTCAGATGCAACAGAAATATTGCGGATTGGTCAATCCGTTCGCGAGATATGGCAGTTTGGAGGTAAGAAACGCTTGAGAAACTCAAAATTTTCGCAGTTCTGATGCTCGAAATGAATAACCAGAACGGCCTAGGGAGAAGTACGCATACCGTTGTAATTGGTCGACTTTCTACTTTCAGATGCAACAGAAATTTTGCGGATTGATCAATCCGTTCGCTAGATATGGCAGTTTGGAAATAAGAAACGCTTGAGAAACTCAAAATTTTCGCAGTTCTGATGCTAGAAACGAGTAACTAGAACGGCCTAGGGGAAAAGTACGCATACCGTTGTAATCGAGCGAGTTTCTACTTTCAGATGCAACAGAAATTTTGCGGATTGGTCAATCCGTTCGCGAGATATGGCAGTTTGGAGGTAAGAAACGCTTGAGAAACTCAAAATTTGCGCAGTTCTGATACTGGAAACGAATAACTAGAACGGTCTAGGGGAAAAGTGCGCATACCGTTGTAATCGGGCGAGTTTCTACTTTCAGATGCAACAGAAATTTTGCGGATTCATCAATCCGTTCGCGAGATATGGCAGTTTGGATGTTAGAAACGCTTGAGAAACTGGAAATTTTCGCAGTTCTGATGCTCGAAACGAATAACTGGAACGGCCTAGGGGAAAACTACACATACCGTTGTAATCGGGCGAGTCTCTACTTTCAGATGCAACAGAAACTTGGCGGATTGATCAATCCGTTCGCGAGATATGGCAGTTTGGAGATAAGAAACGCTTTAGAAACTCAAAATTTTCGCAGTTCTGATGCTCGAAACGAATAACTAGAACGGCCCAGGGGAAAAGTGCGCATACCGTTGTAATCGGGCGAGTTTCTACTTTCAAATGCAACAGAAATTTTGCGGATTGGTCAATCCGTTCGCGAGATATGGCAGTTTGGAGGTAAGAAACGCTTGAGAAACTCAAAATTTTCGCAGTTCTGATGCTCGAAACGTATAACTGGAACGGTCTAGTGGAAAACTACACATACCGTTGTAATTGGACGAGTTTCTACTTTCAGATGCAACAGAAATATTGCGGATTGGTCAATCCGTTCGCGAGATATGGCAGTTTGGAAGTAAGAAACGCTTGAGAAACTCAAAATTTTCGCAGTTCTGATGCTCGAAACGAATAACTAGACGGCCTAGGGGAAAAGAGCGCATACCGTTATAATCGGGCGAGTTTCTACTTTTAGAAGCAACAGAAATTTTGCGGATTGGTCAATCCGTTCGCGAGATATGGCAGTTTGGAGGTAAGAAACGCTTGAGAAACTCAAAATTTTCGCAGTTCTGATGCTCGAAATGAATAACCAGAACGGCCTAGGGGAGAAGTACGCATACCGTTGTAATTGGTCGACTTTCTACTTTCAGATGCAACAGAAATTTTGCGGATTGATCAATCCGTTCGCTAGATATGGCAGTTTGGAAATAAGAAACGCTTGAGAAACTCAAAATTTTCGCAGTTCTGATGCTCGAAACGAGTAACTGGAACGGTCTAGGGGAAAACTACACATACCGTTGTAATCGGGCGTGTTTCTACTTTCAGATGCAACAGAAATTTTGCGGATTGGTCAATCCGTTCGCGAGATGTGGCAGTTTGGAGGTAAGAAACGCTTGAGAAACTCAAAATTTTCGCAGTTCTGATGCTCGAAACGAATAACTAGAACGGCCTAGGGGAAAAGTACGCATACCGATGTAATCGGGCGAGTTTCTACTTTCCGATGCAACAGAAATCATGCGGATTGGTCAATCCGTTCGCGAGATATGGCCGTTTGGATGTAAGAAGCGATTGAGAAACTCAAAATTTTCGCAGTTCTGATGCTCGAAACGAATAACTAGAACGGCCTAGGGGAAAAATGCGCATACCGTTGAAATCGGGCGAGTTTCTACTTTCAGATGCAACAGAAACTTTGCGGATTGATCAATCCGTTCGCGAGATATGGCAGTTTGGAGATAAGAAACGCTTTAGAAACTCAAAATTTTCGCAGTTCTGATGCTCGAAACGAATAACTAGAACGGCCCAGGGGAAAAGCGCGCATACCGTTGTAATCGGGCGAGTTTCTACTTTCAAATGCAACAGAAATTTTGCGGATTGGTCAATCCGTTCGCGAGATATGGCAGTTTGGAGGTAAGAAACGCTTGAGAAACTCAAAATTTTCGCAGTTCTGATGCCCGAAACGAATAACTGGAACGGTCTAGTGGAAAACTACACATACCGTTGTAATTGGGCGAGTTTCTACTTTCAGATGCAACAGAAATATTGCGGATTGGTCAATCCGTTCGCGAGATATGGCAGTTTGGAGGTAAGAAACGCTTGAGAAACTCAAAGTTTTCGCAGTTCTGATGCTCGAAATGAATAACCAGAACGGCCTAGGGGAGAAGTACGCATACCGTTGTAATTGGTCGACTTTCTACTTTCAGATGCAACAGAAATTTTGCGGATTGATCAATCCGTTCGCGAGATATGGCAGTTTGGAAATAAGAAACGCTTGAGAAACTCAAAATTTTCGCAGTTCTGATGCTAGAAACGAGTAACTAGAACGGCCTAGGGGAAAAGTACGCATACCGTTGTAATCGAGCGAGTTTCTACTTTCAGATGCAACAGAAATTTTGCGGATTGGTCAATCCGTTCGCGAGATATGGCAGTTTGGAGGTAAGAAACGCTTGAGAAACTCAAAATTTGCGCAGTTCTGATGCTGGAAACGAATAACTAGAACGGTCTAGGGGAAAAGTGCGCATACCGTTGTAATCGGGCGAGTTTCCACTTTCAGATGCAACAGAAATTTTGCGGATTCATCAATCCGTTCGCGAGATATGGCAGTTTGGATGTAAGAAACGCTTGAGAAACTGGAAATTTTCGCAGTTCTGATGCTCGAAACGAATAACTGGAACGGCCTAGGGGAAAACTACACATACCGTTGTAATCGGGCGAGTCTCTACTTTCAGATGCAACAGAAATTTTGCGGATTGGTCAATACGTTCGCGAGATGTGGCAGTTTGGAGGTAAGAAACGCTTGAGAAACTCAAAATTTTCGCAGTTCTGATGCTCGAAACGAATAACTAGAACGGCCTAGGGGAAAAGTACGCATACCGATGTAATCGGGCGAGTTTCTACTTTCCGATGCAACAGAAATCATGCGGATTGGTCAATCCGTTCGCGAGATATGGCCGTTTGGATGTAAGAAACGATTGAGAAACTCAAAATTTTCGCAGTTCTGATGCTCGAAACGAATAACTAGAACGGCCTAGGGGAAAAATGCGCATACCGTTGAAATCGGGCGAGTTTCTACTTTCAGATGCAACAGAAACTTTGCGTATTGATCAATCCGTTCGCGAGATATGGCAGTTTGGAGATAAGAAACGCTTTAGAAACTCAAAATTTTCGCAGTTCTGATGCTCGAAACGAATAACTAGAACGGCCCAGGGGAAAAGTGCGCATACCGTTGTAATCGGTCGAGTTTCTACTTTTAAATGCAACAGAAATTTTGCGGATTGGTCAATCCGTTCGCGAGATATGGCAGTTTGGAGGTAAGAAACGCTTGAGAAACTCAAAATTTTCGCAGTTCTGATGCTCGAAACGAATAACTGGAACGGCCTAGGGGAAAAGTACGCACACCGTTGTAATCGAGCGAGTTTCTACTTTCAGATGCAACAGAAATTTTGCGGATTGGTCAATCCGTTCGCGAGATATGGCAGTTTGGAGGTAAGAAACGCTTGAGAAACTCAAAATTTTCGCAGTTCTGATGCTCGAAACGAATAACTGGAACGGTCTAGGGGAAAACTACACATACCGTTGTATTCGGGCGAGTTTCTACTTTCAGATGCAACAGAAATTTTGCAGATTGGTCAATCCGTTCGCGAGATGTGGCAGTTTGGAGGTAAGAAACGCTTGAGAAACTCAAAATTTTCGCAGTTCTGATGCTCGAAACGAATAACTGGAACGGCCTAGGGGAAAAGTACGCATACCGATGTAATCGGGCGAGTTTCTACTTTCCGATGCAACAGAAATCATGCGGATTGGTCAATCCGTTCGCGAGATATGGCCGTTTGGATGTAAGAAACGATTGAGAAACTCAAAATTTTCGCAGTTCTGATGCTCGAAACGAATAACTAGAACGGCCTAGGGGAAAAATGCGCATACCGTTGAAATCGGGCGAGTTTCTACTTTCAGATGCAACAGAAACTTTGCGGATTGATCAATCCGTTCGCGAGATATGGCAGTTTGGAAATAAGAAACGCTTTAGAAACTCAAAATTTTCGCAGTTCTGATGCTCGAAACGAATAACTAGAACGGCCCAGGGGAAAAGTGCGCATACCGTTGTAATCGGTCGAGTTTCTACTTTCAAATGCAACAGAAATTTTGCGGATTGGTCAATCCGTTCGCGAGATATGGCAGTTTGGAGGTAAGAAACGCTTGAGAAACTCAAAATTTTCGCAGTTCTGATGCCCGAAACGAATAACTGGAACGGTCTAGTGGAAAACTACACATACCGTTGTAATTGGGCGAGTTTCTACTTTCAGATGCAACAGAAATATTGCGGATTGGTCAATCCGTTCGCGAGATATGGCAGTTTGGAGGTAAGAAACGCTTGAGAAACTCAAAATTTTCGCAGTTCTGATGCTCGAAACGAGTAACTAGAACGGCCTAGGGGAAAAGTACGCATACCGTTGTAATCGAGCGAGTTTCTACTTTCAGATGCAACAGAAATTTTGCGGATTGATCAATCCGTTCGCGAGATATGGCAGTTTGGAGGTAAGAAACGCTTGAGAAACTCAAAATTTGCGCAGTTCTGATGCTGGAAACGAATAACTAGAACGGTCTAGGGGAAAAGTGCGCATACCGTTGTAATCGGGCGAGTTTCTACTTTCAGATGCAACAGAAATTTTGCGGATTCATCAATCCGTTCGCGAGATATGGCAGTTTGGATGTAAGAAACGCTTGAGAAACTGGAAATTTTCGCAGTTCTGATGCTCGAAACGAATAACTAGAACGGCCTAGGGGAAAACTACACATACCGTTGTAATCGGGCGAGTCTCTACTTTCAGATGCAACAGAAATTTTGCGGATTGGTCAATACGTTCGCGAGATATGGTAGTTTGGAGGTAAGAAGCGCTTGAGAAACTCAAAATTTTCGCAGTTCTGATGCTCGAAACGAATGACTAGAACGGCCTAGGGGAGAAGTACGGATACCGTTGTAATCGGGCGAGATTCCACTTTCAGATGCAACAGAAATTTTGCGGATCGGTCAATCCGTTCGCGAGATATGGCAGTTTGGAGGTAAGAAACGCTTGAGAAACTCAAAATTTTCGCAGTTCTGATGCTCGAAACGAATAACTAGAACCGCCTAGGGGAAAAGTGCGCATACCGTTGTAATCGGGCGAGTTTCTACTTTCAGATGCAACAGAAATTTTGCGGAATGATCAATCCGTTCGCGAGATATGGCAGTTTGGAGATAAGAAACGCTTGAGAAACTCAAAATTTTCGCAGTTCTGATGCTCGAAACGAATGACTAGAACGGCCTAGGGGAGAAGTACGGATACCGTTGTAATCGGGCGAGATTCTACTTTCAGATGCAACAGAAATGTTGCGGATTGATCAATCCGTTCGCGAGATATGGCAGCTTGGAGATAAGAAACGCTTTAGAAACTCAAAATTTTCGCAGTTCTGATGTTCGAAACGAATAACTAGGACGGCCCAGGGGAAAAGTGCGCATATCGTTGTAATCGGGCGAGTTTCTACATTCAAATGCAACAGAAATTTTGCGGATTGTTCAATCCGTTCGCGAGATATGGCAGTTTGGAGATAAGAAACGCTTGAGAAACTCAAAATTTTCGCAGTTCTGATGCTCGAAACGAATAACTGGAACGGTCTAGGGGAAAACTACACATACCGTTGTAATCGGGCGAGTTTCCACTTTCAGATGCAACCGAAATTTTGCGGATTGGTCTATCCGTTCGCAAGATATGGCAGTTTGGAAGTAAGAAACGCTTGAGAAACTCACAATTTTCGCAGTTCTGATGCTCGAAACGAATAACTGGAACGGTCTAGGGGAAAACTACACATACCGTTGTAATCGGGCGAGTTTCTACTTTCAGATGCAACAGAAATCATGCGGATTGGTCAATCCATTCGCGAGATATGGCCGTTTGGATGTAAGAAACGATTGAGAAACTCAAAATTTTCGCAGTTCTGATGCTCGAAACGAATAACTAGAACGGCCTAGGGGAAAAATGCGCATACCGTTGAAATCGGGCGAGTTTCTACTTTCAGATGCAACAGAAACTTTGCGGATTGATCAATCCGTTCGCGAGATATGGCAGTTTGGAGATAAGAAACGCTTTAGAAACTCAAAATTTTCGCAGTTCTGATGCTCGAAACGAATAACTAGAACGGCCCAGGGGAAAAGTGCGCTTACCGTTGTAATCGGTCGAGTTTCTACTTTCAAATGCAACAGAAATTTTGCGGATTGGTCAATCCGTTCGCGAGATATGGCAGTTTGGAGGTAAGAAACGCTTGAGAAACTCAAAATTTTCGCAGTTCTGATGCTCGAAACGAATAAATGGAACGGTCTAGTTGAAAACTACACATGCGTTGTAATTGGGCGAGTTTCTATTTTCAGATGCAACAGAAATATTGCGGATTGGTCAATCCGTTCGCGAGATATGGCAGTTTGGAAGTAAGAGACGCTTGAGAAACTCAAAATTTTCGCAGTTCTGATGCTCGAAACGAATAACTAGACGGCCTAGGGGAAAAGTGCTCATACCGCTGTAATCGGGCGAGTTTCTACTTTCAGATGCAACAGAAATTATGAGGATTGGTCAATCCGTTCGCGAGATATGGCCGTTTGGATGTAAGAAACGCTTGAGAAACTCAAAATTTTCGCAGTTCTGATGCTCGAAATGAATAACTAGAACGGCCTAGGGGAGAAGTACGCATACCGTTGTAATTGGTCGACTTTCTACTTTCAGATGCAACAGAAATTTTGCGGATTGATCAATCCGTTCGCGAGATATGGCAGTTTGGAAATAAGAAACGCTTGAGAAACTCAAAATTTTCGCAGTTCTGATGCTAGAAACGAGTAACTAGAACGGCCCAGGGGAAAAATGCGCATACCGTTGAAATCGGGCGAGTTTCTACTTTCAGATGCAACAGAAACTTTGCGGATTGATCAATCCGTTCGCGAGATATGGCAGTTTGGAGATAAGAAACGCTTTAGAAACTCAAAATTTTCGCAGTTCTGATGCTCGAAACGAATAACTAGAACGGCCCAGGGGAAAAGTGCGCATACCGTTGTAATCGGTCGAGTTTCTACTTTCAAATGCAACAGAAATTTTGCGGATTGGTCAATCCGTTCGCGAGATATGGCAGTTTGGAGGTAAGAAACGCTTGAGAAACTCAAAATTTTCGCAGTTCTGATGCTCGAAACGAATAAATGGAACGGTCTAGTTGAAAACTACACATGCGTTGTAATTGGGCGAGTTTCTATTTTCAGATGCAACAGAAATATTGCGGATTGGTCAATCCGTTCGCGAGATATGGCAGTTTGGAAGTAAGAGACGCTTGAGAAACTCAAAATTTTCGCAGTTCTGATGCTCGAAACGAATAACTAGACGGCCTAGGGGAAAAGTGCTCATACCGCTGTAATCGGGCGAGTTTCTACTTTCAGATGCAACAGAAATTATGAGGATTGGTCAATCCGTTCGCGAGATATGGCCGTTTGGATGTAAGAAACGCTTGAGAAACTCAAAATTTTCGCAGTTCTGATGCTCGAAATGAATAACTAGAACGGCCTAGGGGAGAAGTACGCATACCGTTGTAATTGGTCGACTTTCTACTTTCAGATGCAACAGAAATTTTGCGGATTGATCAATCCGTTCGCGAGATATGGCAGTTTGGAAATAAGAAACGCTTGAGAAACTCAAAATTTTCGCAGTTCTGATGCTAGAAACGAGTAACTAGAACGGCCTAGGGGAAAAGTACGCATACCGTTGTAATTGGTCGACTTTCTACTTTCAGATGCAAAAGAAATTTTGCGGATTGGTCAATCCGTTCGCGAGATATGGCAGTTTGGAAATAAGAAACGCTTGAGAAACTCAAAATTTTCGCAGTTCTGATGCTAGAAACGAGTAACTAGAACGGCCTAGGGGAAAAGTACGCATACCGTTGTAATCGAGCGAGTTTCTACTTTCAGATGCAACAGAAATTTTGCGGATTGGTCAATCCGTTCGCGAGATATGGCAGTTTGGAGGTAAGAAACGCTTGAGAAACTCAAAATTTGCGCAGTTCTGATGCTTGAAACGAATAACTAGAACGGCCCAGGGGAAAAGTGCGCATATCGTTGTAATCGGGCGAGTTTCTACATTCAAATGCAACAGAAATTTTGCGGATTGTTTAATCCGTTCGCGAGATATGGCAGTTTGGAAGTAAGAAACGCTTGAGAAACTCAAAATTTTCGAAGTTCTGATGCTCGAAACGAATAACTAGACGGCCTAGGGGAAAAGTGCGCATACCGTTGTAATCGGGCGAGTTTCTACTTTCAGATGCAACAGAAATTTTGCGGATTCATCAATCCGTTCGCGAGATATGGCAGTTTGGATGTAAGAAACGCTTGAGAAACTGGAAATTTTCACAGTTCTGATGCTCGAAACGAATAACTGGAACGGCCTAGGGGAAAACTACACATACCGTTGTAATCGGGCGAGTCTCTACTTTCAGATGCAACAGAAATTTTGCGGATTGGTCAATCCGTTCGCGAGATGTGGCAGTTTGGAGGTAAGAAACGCTTGAGAAACTCAAAATTTTCGCAGTTCTGATGCTCGAAACGAATAACTAGAACGGTCTAGGGGAAAAATGCGCATACCGTTGAAATCGGGCGAGTTTCTACTTTCAGATGCAACAGAAACTTTGCGGATTGATCAATCCGTTCGCGAGATATGGCAGTTTGGATATAAGAAACGCTTGAGAAACTCAAAATTTTCGCAGTTCTGATGCTAGAAACGAGTAACTAGAACGGCCTAGGGGAAAAGTACGCATACCGTTGTAATCGAGCGAGTTTCTACTTTCAGATGCAACAGAAATTTTGCGGATTGGTCAATACGTTCGCGAGATATGGTAGTTTGGAGGTAAGAAGCGCTTGAGAAACTCAAAATTTTCGCAGTTCTGATGCTCGAAACGAATGACTAGAACGGCCTAGGGGAGAAGTACGGATACCGTTGTAATCGGGCGAGATTCCACTTTCAGATGCAACAGAAATGTTGCGGATTGATCAATCTGTTCGCGAGATATGGCAGTTTGGAGATAAGAAACGCTTTAGAAACTCAAAATTTTCGCAGTTCTGATGTTCGAAACGAATAACTAGAACGGCCCAGGGGAAAAGTGCGCATATCGTTGTAGTCGGGCGAGTTTCTACATTCAAATGCAACAGAAATTTTGCGGATTGTTCAATCCGTTCGCGAGATATGGCAGTTTGGAGGTAAGAAACGCCTGAGAAACTCAAAATTTTCGCAGTTCTGATGCTCGAAACGAATAACTGGAACGGTCTAGCGGAAAACTACACATACCGTTGTAATCGGGCGAGTTTCCACTTTCAGATGCAACAGAAATTTTGCGGATTGGTCAATCCGTTCGCGAGATGTGGCAGTTTGGAGGTAAGAAACGCTTGAGAAACTCAAAATTTTCGCAGCTCTGATGCTCGAAACGAATAACTAGAACGGCCTAGGGGAAAAGTGCGCATACCGTTGTAATCGGGCGAGTTTCTACTTTCAAATGCAACAGAAATTTTGCGGATTGGTCAATCCGTTCGCGAGATATGGCAGTTTGGAGGTAAGAAACGCTTGAGAAACTCAAAATTTGCGCAGTTCTGATGCTTGAAACGAATAACTAGAACGGCCTAGGGGAAAAGTGCGCATACCGTTGTAATCGGGCGAGTTTCTACTTTCAGATGCAACAGAAATTTTGCGGATTCATCAATCCGTTCGCGAGATATGGCAGTTTGGATGTAAGAAACGCTTGAGAAACTGGAAATTTTCACAGTTCTGATGCTCGGAACGAATAACTGGAACGGCCTAGGGGAAAACTACACATACCGTTGTAATCGGGCGAGTCTCTACTTTCAGATGCAACAGAAATTTTGCGGATTGGTCAATACGTTCGCGAGATATGGTAGTTTGGAGGTAAGAAGCGCTTGAGAAACTCAAAATTTTCGCAGTTCTGATGCTCGAAACGAATGACTAGAACGGCCTAGGGGAGAAGTACGGATACCGTTGTAATCGGGCGAGATTCCACTTTCAGATGCAACAGAAATGTTGCGGATTGATCAATCCGTTCGCGAGATATGGCAGTTTGGAGGTAAGAAACGCTTGAGAAACTCAAAATTTTCGCAGTTCTGATGCTCGAAACGAATAACTAGAACGGCCTAGGGGAAAAATGCGCATACCGTTGAAATCGGGCGAGTTTCTACTTTCAGATGCAACAGAAACTTTGCGGATTGATCAATCCGTTCGCGAGATATGGCAGTTTGGATATAAGAAACGCTTGAGAAACTCAAAATTTTCGCAGTTCTGATGCTAGAAACGAGTAACTAGAACGGCCTAGGGGAAAAGTACGCATACCGTTGTAATCGAGCGAGTTTCTACTTTCAGATGCAACAGAAATTTTGCGGATTGGTCAATACGTTCGCGAGATATGGTAGTTTGGAGGTAAGAAGCGCTTGAGAAACTCAACATTTTCGCAGTTCTGATGCTCGAAACGAATGACTAGAACGGCCTAGGGGAGAAGTACGGATACCGTTGTAATCGGGCGAGATTCCACTTTCAGATGCAACAGAAATGTTGCGGATTGATCAATCCGTTCGCGAGATATGGCAGTTTGGAGATAAGAAACGCTTTAGAAACTCAAAATTTTCGCAGTTCTGATGTTCGAAACGAATAACTAGAACGGCCCAGGGGAAAAGTGCGCATATCGTTGTAGTCGGGCGAGTTTCTACATTCAAATGCAACAGAAATTTTGCGGATTGTTCAATCCGTTCGCGAGATATGGCAGTTTGGAGGTAAGAAACGCCTGAGAAACTCAAAATTTTCGCAGTTCTGATGCTCGAAACGAATAACTGGAACGGTCTAGCGGAAAACTACACATACCGTTGTAATCGGGCGAGTTTCCACTTTCAGATGCAACAGAAATTTTGCGGATTGGTCAATCCGTTCGCGAGATGTGGCAGTTTGGAGGTAAGAAACGCTTGAGAAACTCAAAATTTTCGCAGCTCTGATGCTCGAAACGAATAACTAGAACGGCCTAGGGGAAAAGTGCGCATACCGTTGTAATCGGGCGAGTTTCTACTTTCAAATGCAACAGAAATTTTGCGGATTGGTCAATCCGTTCGCGAGATATGGCAGTTTGGAGGTAAGAAACGCTTGAGAAACTCAAAATTTGCGCAGTTCTGATGCTTGAAACGAATAACTAGAACGGCCTAGGGGAAAAGTGCGCATACCGTTGTAATCGGGCGAGTTTCTACTTTCAGATGCAACAGAAATTTTGCGGATTCATCAATCCGTTCGCGAGATATGGCAGTTTGGATGTAAGAAACGCTTGAGAAACTGGAAATTTTCACAGTTCTGATGCTCGGAACGAATAACTGGAACGGCCTAGGGGAAAACTACACATACC
This sequence comes from Ptiloglossa arizonensis, assembly GCF_051014685.1. Taxonomy (NCBI): domain Eukaryota; kingdom Metazoa; phylum Arthropoda; class Insecta; order Hymenoptera; family Colletidae; genus Ptiloglossa; species Ptiloglossa arizonensis. Next base: position 241,801 of record NW_027478663.1, read on the forward strand.
GTTGTAATCGGGCGAGTCTCTACTTTCAGATGCAACAGAAATTTTGCGGATTGGTCAATACGTTCGCGAGATATGGTAGTTTGGAGGTAAGAAGCGCTTGAGAAACTCAAAATTTTCGCAGTTCTGATGCTCGAAACGAATGACTAGAACGGCCTAGGGGAGAAGTACGGATACCGTTGTAATCGGGCGAGATTCCACTTTCAGATGCAACAGAAATGTTGCGGATTGATCAATCCGTTCGCGAGATATGGCAGTTTGGAGATAAGAAACGCTTTAGAAACTCAAAATTTTCGCAGTTCTGATGTTCGAAACGAATAACTAGAACGGCCCAGGGGAAAAGAGCGCATATCGTTGTAATCGGGCGAGTTTCTACATTCAAATGCAACAGAAATTTTGCGGATTGTTCAATCCGTTCGCGAGATATGGCAGTTTGGAGGTAAGAAACGCTTGAGAAACTCAAAATTTTCGTAGTTCTGATGCTCGAAACGAATAACTGGAACGGTCTAGGGGAAAAGTGCGCATACCGTTGTAATCGGGCGAGTTTCTACTTTCAGATGCAACAGAAATTATGAGGATTGGTCAATCCGTTCGCGAGATATGGCCGTTTGGATGTAAGAAACGCTTGAGAAACTCAAAATTTTCGCAGTTCTGATGCTCGAAATGAATAACTAGAACGGCCTAGGGGAGAAGTACGCATACCGTTGTAATTGGTCGACTTTCTACTTTCAGATGCAACAGAAATTTTGCGGATTGTTCAATCCGTTCGCGAGATATGGCAGTTTGGAAATAAGAAACGCTTGAGAAACTCAAAATTTTCGCAGTTCTGATGCTAGAAACGAGTAACTAGAACGGCCTAGGGGAAAAGTACGCATACCGTTGTAATTGGTCGACTTTCTACTTTCAGATGCAACAGAAATTTTGCGGATTGGTCAATCCGTTCGCGAGATATGGCAGTTTGGAAATAAGAAACGCTTGAGAAACTCAAAATTTTCGCAGTTCTGATGCTAAAAACGAGTAACTAGAACGGCCTAGCGGAAAAGTACGCATACCGTTGTAATCGAGCGAGTTTCTACTTTCAGATGCAACAGAAATTTTGCGGATTGGTCAATCCGTTCGCGAGATATGCCAGTTTGGAGGTAAGAAACGCTTGAGAAACTCAAAATTTGCGCAGTTCTGATGCTTGAAACGAATAACTAGAACGGCCTAGGGGAAAAGTGCGCATACCGTTGTAATCGGGCGAGTTTCTACTTTCAGATGCAACAGAAACTTTGCGGATTGATCAATCCGTTCGCGAGATATTGCAGTTTGGAGATAAGAAACGCTTTAGAAACTCAAAATTTTCGCAGTTCTGATGCTCGAAACGAATAACTAGAACGGCCCAGGGGAAAAGTGCGCATACCGTTGTAATCGGGCGAGTTTCTACTTTCAAATGCAACAGAAATTTTGCGGATTGGTCAATCCGTTCGCGAGATATGGCAGTTTGGAGGTAAGAAACGCTTGAGAAACTCAAAATTTTCGCAGTTCTGATGCTCGAAACGAATAACTGGAACGGTCTAGTGGAAAACTACACATACCGTTGTAATTGGGCGAGTTTCTACTTTCAGATGCAACAGAAATATTGCGGATTGGTCAATCCGTTCGCGAGATATGGCAGTTTGGAAGTAAGAAACGCTTGAGAAACTCAAAATTTTCGCAGTTCTGATGCTCGAAACGAATAACTAGACGGCCTAGGGGAAAAGTGCGCATACCGTTGTAATCGGGCGAGTTATTACTTTCAGATGCAACAGAAATTATGAGGATTGGTCAATCCGTTCGCGAGATATGGCCGTTTGGATGTAAGAAACGCTTGAGAAACTCAAAATTTTCGCAGTTCTGATGCTCGAAATGAATAACTAGAACGGCCTAGGGGAGAAGTACGCATACCGTTGTAATTGGTCGACTTTCTACTTTCAGATGCAACAGAAATTTTGCGGATTGATCAATCCGTTCGCGAGATATGGCAGTTTGGAAATAAGAAACGCTTGAGAAACTCAAAATTTTCGCAGTTCTGATGCTAGAAACGAGTAACTAGAACGGCCTAGGGGAAAAGTACGCATACCGTTGTAATTGGTCGACTTTCTACTTTCAGATGCAACAGAAATTTTGCGGATTGGTCAATCCGTTCGCGAGATATGGCAGTTCGGAAATAAGAAACGCTTGAGAAACTCAAAATTTTCGCAGTTCTGATGCTAAAAACGAGTAACTAGAACGGCCTAGGGGAAAAGTACGCATACCGTTGTAATCGAGCGAGTTTCTACTTTCAGATGCAACAGAAATTTTGCGGATTGGTCAATCCGTTCGCGAGATATGCCAGTTTGGAGGTAAGAAACGCTTGAGAAACTCAAAATTTGCGCAGTTCTGATGCTTGAAACGAATAACTAGAACGGCCTAGGGGAAAAGTGCGCATACCGTTGTAATCGGGCGAGTTTCTACTTTCAGATGCAACAGAAATTTTGCGGATTGATCAATCCGTTCGCGAGATATGGCAGTTTGGAGATAAGAAACGCTTTAGAAACTGGAAATTTTCACAGTTCTGATGCTCGAAACGAATAACTGGAACGGCCTAGGGGAAAACTACACATACCGTTGTAATCGGGCGAGTCTCTACTTTCAGATGCAACAGAAATGTTGCGGATTGATCAATCCGTTCGCGAGATATGGCAGTTTGGAGATAAGAAACGCTTTAGAAACTCAAAATTTTCGCAGTTCTGATGTTCGAAACGAATAACTAGAACGGCCCAGGGGAAAAGTGCGCATATCGTTGTAATCGGGCGAGTTTCTACATTCAAATGCAACAGAAATTTTGCGGATTGTTCAATCCGTTCGCGAGATATGGCAGTTTGGAGGTAAGAAACGCTTGAGAAACTCAAAATTTTCGCAGTTCTGATGCTCGAAACGAATGACTAGAACGGCCTAGGGGAGTAGTACGGATACCGTTGTAATCGGGCGAGATTCCACTTTCAGATGCAACAGAAATGTTGCGGATTGATCAATCCGTTCGCGAGATATGGCAGTTTGGAGATAAGAAACGCTTTAGAAACTCAAAATTTTCGCAGTTCTGATGTTCGAAACGAATAACTAGAACGGCCCAGGGGAAAAGTGCGCATATCGTTGTAATCGGGCGAGTTTCTACATTCAAATGCAACAGAAATTTTGCGGATTGTTCAATCCGTTCGCGAGATATGGCAGTTTGGAGGTAAGAAACGCTTGAGAAACTCAAAATTTGCGCAGTTCTGATGCTTGAAACGAATAACTAGAACGGCCTAGGGGAAAAGTGCGCATACCGTTGTAATCGGGCGAGTTTCTACTTTCAGATGCAACAGAAATTTTGCGGATTCATCAATCCGTTCGCGAGATATGGCAGTTTGGATGTAAGAAACGCTTGAGAAACTGGAAATTTTCACAGTTCTGATGCTCGAAACGAATAACTGGAACGGCCTAGGGGAGAAGTACGGATACCGTTGTAATCGGGCGAGATTCCACTTTCAGATGCAACAGAAATGTTGCGGATTGATCAATCCGTTCGCGAGATATGGCAGTTTGGAGATAAGAAACGCTTTAGAAACTCAAAATTTTCGCAGTTCTGATGTTCGAAACGAATAACTAGAACGGCCCAGGGGAAAAGTGCGCATATCGTTGTAATCGGGCGAGTTTCTACATTCAAATGCAACAGAAATTTTGCGGATTGTTCAATCCGTTCGCGAGATATGGCAGTTTGGAGGTAAGAAACGCTTGAGAAACTCAAAATTTTCGCAGTTCTGATGCTCGAAACGAATAACTGGAACGGTCTAGGGGAAAACTACACATACCGTTGTAATCGGGCGAGTTTCCACTTTCAGATGCAACAGAAATTTTGCGGATTGGTCAATCCGTTCGCGAGATGTGGCAGTTTGGAGGTAAGAGACGCTTGAGAAACTCAAAATTTTCGCAGTTCTGATGCTCGAAACGAATAACTAGAACGGCCTAGGGGAAAAATGCGCATACCGTTGAAATCGGGCGAGTTTCTACTTTCAGATGCAACAGAAACTTTGCGGATTGATCAATCCGTTCGCGAGATATGGCAGTTTGGAGATAAGAAACGCTTTAGAAACTCAAAATTTTCGCAGTTCTGATGATCGAAACGAATAACTAGAACGGCCCAGGGGAAAAGTGCGCATACCGTTGTAATCGGGCGAGTTTCTACTTTCAAATGCAACAGAAATATTGCGGATTGGTCAATCCGTTCGCGAGATATGGCAGTTTGGAGGTAAGAAACGCTTGAGAAACTCAAAATTTTCGCAGTTCTGATGCTCGAAACGAATAACTGGAACGGTCTAGGGGAAAACTACACATACCGTTGAAATCGGGCGAGTTTCTACTTTCAGATGCAACAGAAACTTTGCGGATTGATCAATCCGTTCGCGAGATATGGCAGTTTGGAAATAAGAAACGCTTTAGAAACTCAAAATTTTCGCAGTTCTGATGCTCGAAACGAATAACTAGAACGGCCCAGGGGAAAAGTGCGCATACCGTTGTAATCGGTCGAGTTTCTACTTTCAAATGCAACAGAAATTTTGCGGATTGGTCAATCCGTTCGCGAGATATGGCAGTTTGGAGGTAAGAAACGCTTGAGAAACTCAAAATTTTCGCAGTTCTGATGCCCGAAACGAATAACTGGAACGGTCTAGTGGAAAACTACACATACCGTTGTAATTGGGCGAGTTTCTACTTTCAGATGCAACAGAAATATTGCGGATTGGTCAATCCGTTCGCGAGATATGGCAGTTTGGAGGTAAGAAACGCTTGAGAAACTCAAAATTTTCGCAGTTCTGATGCTCGAAACGAGTAACTAGAACGGCCTAGGGGAAAAGTACGCATACCGTTGTAATCGAGCGAGTTTCTACTTTCAGATGCAACAGAAATTTTGCGGATTGATCAATCCGTTCGCGAGATATGGCAGTTTGGAGGTAAGAAACGCTTGAGAAACTCAAAATTTGCGCAGTTCTGATGCTGGAAACGAATAACTAGAACGGTCTAGGGGAAAAGTGCGCATACCGTTGTAATCGGGCGAGTTTCTACTTTCAGATGCAACAGAAATTTTGCGGATTCATCAATCCGTTCGCGAGATATGGCAGTTTGGATGTAAGAAACGCTTGAGAAACTGGAAATTTTCGCAGTTCTGATGCTCGAAACGAATAACTAGAACGGCCTAGGGGAAAACTACACATACCGTTGTAATCGGGCGAGTCTCTACTTTCAGATGCAACAGAAATTTTGCGGATTGGTCAATACGTTCGCGAGATATGGTAGTTTGGAGGTAAGAAGCGCTTGAGAAACTCAAAATTTTCGCAGTTCTGATGCTCGAAACGAATGACTAGAACGGCCTAGGGGAGAAGTACGGATACCGTTGTAATCGGGCGAGATTCCACTTTCAGATGCAACAGAAATTTTGCGGATCGGTCAATCCGTTCGCGAGATATGGCAGTTTGGAGGTAAGAAACGCTTGAGAAACTCAAAATTTTCGCAGTTCTGATGCTCGAAACGAATAACTAGAACCGCCTAGGGGAAAAGTGCGCATACCGTTGTAATCGGGCGAGTTTCTACTTTCAGATGCAACAGAAATTTTGCGGAATGATCAATCCGTTCGCGAGATATGGCAGTTTGGAGATAAGAAACGCTTGAGAAACTCAAAATTTTCGCAGTTCTGATGCTCGAAACGAATGACTAGAACGGCCTAGGGGAGAAGTACGGATACCGTTGTAATCGGGCGAGATTCTACTTTCAGATGCAACAGAAATGTTGCGGATTGATCAATCCGTTCGCGAGATATGGCAGCTTGGAGATAAGAAACGCTTTAGAAACTCAAAATTTTCGCAGTTCTGATGTTCGAAACGAATAACTAGGACGGCCCAGGGGAAAAGTGCGCATATCGTTGTAATCGGGCGAGTTTCTACATTCAAATGCAACAGAAATTTTGCGGATTGTTCAATCCGTTCGCGAGATATGGCAGTTTGGAGATAAGAAACGCTTGAGAAACTCAAAATTTTCGCAGTTCTGATGCTCGAAACGAATAACTGGAACGGTCTAGGGGAAAACTACACATACCGTTGTAATCGGGCGAGTTTCCACTTTCAGATGCAACCGAAATTTTGCGGATTGGTCTATCCGTTCGCAAGATATGGCAGTTTGGAAGTAAGAAACGCTTGAGAAACTCACAATTTTCGCAGTTCTGATGCTCGAAACGAATAACTGGAACGGTCTAGGGGAAAACTACACATACCGTTGTAATCGGGCGAGTTTCTACTTTCAGATGCAACAGAAATCATGCGGATTGGTCAATCCATTCGCGAGATATGGCCGTTTGGATGTAAGAAACGATTGAGAAACTCAAAATTTTCGCAGTTCTGATGCTCGAAACGAATAACTAGAACGGCCTAGGGGAAAAATGCGCATACCGTTGAAATCGGGCGAGTTTCTACTTTCAGATGCAACAGAAACTTTGCGGATTGATCAATCCGTTCGCGAGATATGGCAGTTTGGAGATAAGAAACGCTTTAGAAACTCAAAATTTTCGCAGTTCTGATGCTCGAAACGAATAACTAGAACGGCCCAGGGGAAAAGTGCGCTTACCGTTGTAATCGGTCGAGTTTCTACTTTCAAATGCAACAGAAATTTTGCGGATTGGTCAATCCGTTCGCGAGATATGGCAGTTTGGAGGTAAGAAACGCTTGAGAAACTCAAAATTTTCGCAGTTCTGATGCTCGAAACGAATAAATGGAACGGTCTAGTTGAAAACTACACATGCGTTGTAATTGGGCGAGTTTCTATTTTCAGATGCAACAGAAATATTGCGGATTGGTCAATCCGTTCGCGAGATATGGCAGTTTGGAAGTAAGAGACGCTTGAGAAACTCAAAATTTTCGCAGTTCTGATGCTCGAAACGAATAACTAGACGGCCTAGGGGAAAAGTGCTCATACCGCTGTAATCGGGCGAGTTTCTACTTTCAGATGCAACAGAAATTATGAGGATTGGTCAATCCGTTCGCGAGATATGGCCGTTTGGATGTAAGAAACGCTTGAGAAACTCAAAATTTTCGCAGTTCTGATGCTCGAAATGAATAACTAGAACGGCCTAGGGGAGAAGTACGCATACCGTTGTAATTGGTCGACTTTCTACTTTCAGATGCAACAGAAATTTTGCGGATTGATCAATCCGTTCGCGAGATATGGCAGTTTGGAAATAAGAAACGCTTGAGAAACTCAAAATTTTCGCAGTTCTGATGCTAGAAACGAGTAACTAGAACGGCCCAGGGGAAAAATGCGCATACCGTTGAAATCGGGCGAGTTTCTACTTTCAGATGCAACAGAAACTTTGCGGATTGATCAATCCGTTCGCGAGATATGGCAGTTTGGAGATAAGAAACGCTTTAGAAACTCAAAATTTTCGCAGTTCTGATGCTCGAAACGAATAACTAGAACGGCCCAGGGGAAAAGTGCGCATACCGTTGTAATCGGTCGAGTTTCTACTTTCAAATGCAACAGAAATTTTGCGGATTGGTCAATCCGTTCGCGAGATATGGCAGTTTGGAGGTAAGAAACGCTTGAGAAACTCAAAATTTTCGCAGTTCTGATGCTCGAAACGAGTAACTAGAACGGCCCAGGGGAAAAATGCGCATACCGTTGAAATCGGGCGAGTTTCTACTTTCAGATGCAACAGAAACTTTGCGGATTGATCAATCCGTTCGCGAGATATGGCAGTTTGGAGATAAGAAACGCTTTAGAAACTCAAAATTTTCGCAGTTCTGATGCTCGAAACGAATAACTAGAACGGCCCAGGGGAAAAGTGCGCATACCGTTGTAATCGGTCGAGTTTCTACTTTCAAATGCAACAGAAATTTTGCGGATTGGTCAATCCGTTCGCGAGATATGGCAGTTTGGAGGTAAGAAACGCTTGAGAAACTCAAAATTTTCGCAGTTCTGATGCTCGAAACGAATAAATGGAACGGTCTAGTTGAAAACTACACATGCGTTGTAATTGGGCGAGTTTCTATTTTCAGATGCAACAGAAATATTGCGGATTGGTCAATCCGTTCGCGAGATATGGCAGTTTGGAAGTAAGAGACGCTTGAGAAACTCAAAATTTTCGCAGTTCTGATGCTCGAAACGAATAACTAGACGGCCTAGGGGAAAAGTGCTCATACCGCTGTAATCGGGCGAGTTTCTACTTTCAGATGCAACAGAAATTATGAGGATTGGTCAATCCGTTCGCGAGATATGGCCGTTTGGATGTAAGAAACGCTTGAGAAACTCAAAATTTTCGCAGTTCTGATGCTCGAAATGAATAACTAGAACGGCCTAGGGGAGAAGTACGCATACCGTTGTAATTGGTCGACTTTCTACTTTCAGATGCAACAGAAATTTTGCGGATTGATCAATCCGTTCGCGAGATATGGCAGTTTGGAAATAAGAAACGCTTGAGAAACTCAAAATTTTCGCAGTTCTGATGCTAGAAACGAGTAACTAGAACGGCCTAGGGGAAAAGTACGCATACCGTTGTAATTGGTCGACTTTCTACTTTCAGATGCAAAAGAAATTTTGCGGATTGGTCAATCCGTTCGCGAGATATGGCAGTTTGGAAATAAGAAACGCTTGAGAAACTCAAAATTTTCGCAGTTCTGATGCTAGAAACGAGTAACTAGAACGGCCTAGGGGAAAAGTACGCATACCGTTGTAATCGAGCGAGTTTCTACTTTCAGATGCAACAGAAATTTTGCGGATTGGTCAATCCGTTCGCGAGATATGGCAGTTTGGAGGTAAGAAACGCTTGAGAAACTCAAAATTTGCGCAGTTCTGATGCTTGAAACGAATAACTAGAACGGCCCAGGGGAAAAGTGCGCATATCGTTGTAATCGGGCGAGTTTCTACATTCAAATGCAACAGAAATTTTGCGGATTGTTTAATCCGTTCGCGAGATATGGCAGTTTGGAAGTAAGAAACGCTTGAGAAACTCAAAATTTTCGCAGTTCTGATGCTCGAAACGAATAACTAGACGGCCTAGGGGAAAAGTGCGCATACCGTTGTAATCGGGCGAGTTTCTACTTTCAGATGCAACAGAAATTTTGCGGATTCATCAATCCGTTCGCGAGATATGGCAGTTTGGATGTAAGAAACGCTTGAGAAACTGGAAATTTTCACAGTTCTGATGCTCGAAACGAATAACTGGAACGGCCTAGGGGAAAACTACACATACCGTTGTAATCGGGCGAGTCTCTACTTTCAGATGCAACAGAAATTTTGCGGATTGGTCAATCCGTTCGCGAGATGTGGCAGTTTGGAGGTAAGAAACGCTTGAGAAACTCAAAATTTTCGCAGTTCTGATGCTCGAAACGAATAACTAGAACGGTCTAGGGGAAAAATGCGCATACCGTTGAAATCGGGCGAGTTTCTACTTTCAGATGCAACAGAAACTTTGCGGATTGATCAATCCGTTCGCGAGATATGGCAGTTTGGATATAAGAAACGCTTGAGAAACTCAAAATTTTCGCAGTTCTGATGCTAGAAACGAGTAACTAGAACGGCCTAGGGGAAAAGTACGCATACCGTTGTAATCGAGCGAGTTTCTACTTTCAGATGCAACAGAAATTTTGCGGATTGGTCAATACGTTCGCGAGATATGGTAGTTTGGAGGTAAGAAGCGCTTGAGAAACTCAAAATTTTCGCAGTTCTGATGCTCGAAACGAATGACTAGAACGGCCTAGGGGAGAAGTACGGATACCGTTGTAATCGGGCGAGATTCCACTTTCAGATGCAACAGAAATGTTGCGGATTGATCAATCTGTTCGCGAGATATGGCAGTTTGGAGATAAGAAACGCTTTAGAAACTCAAAATTTTCGCAGTTCTGATGTTCGAAACGAATAACTAGAACGGCCCAGGGGAAAAGTGCGCATATCGTTGTAGTCGGGCGAGTTTCTACATTCAAATGCAACAGAAATTTTGCGGATTGTTCAATCCGTTCGCGAGATATGGCAGTTTGGAGGTAAGAAACGCCTGAGAAACTCAAAATTTTCGCAGTTCTGATGCTCGAAACGAATAACTGGAACGGTCTAGCGGAAAACTACACATACCGTTGTAATCGGGCGAGTTTCCACTTTCAGATGCAACAGAAATTTTGCGGATTGGTCAATCCGTTCGCGAGATGTGGCAGTTTGGAGGTAAGAAACGCTTGAGAAACTCAAAATTTTCGCAGCTCTGATGCTCGAAACGAATAACTAGAACGGCCTAGGGGAAAAGTGCGCATACCGTTGTAATCGGGCGAGTTTCTACTTTCAAATGCAACAGAAATTTTGCGGATTGGTCAATCCGTTCGCGAGATATGGCAGTTTGGAGGTAAGAAACGCTTGAGAAACTCAAAATTTGCGCAGTTCTGATGCTTGAAACGAATAACTAGAACGGCCTAGGGGAAAAGTGCGCATACCGTTGTAATCGGGCGAGTTTCTACTTTCAGATGCAACAGAAATTTTGCGGATTCATCAATCCGTTCGCGAGATATGGCAGTTTGGATGTAAGAAACGCTTGAGAAACTGGAAATTTTCACAGTTCTGATGCTCGGAACGAATAACTGGAACGGCCTAGGGGAAAACTACACATACCGTTGTAATCGGGCGAGTCTCTACTTTCAGATGCAACAGAAATTTTGCGGATTGGTCAATACGTTCGCGAGATATGGTAGTTTGGAGGTAAGAAGCGCTTGAGAAACTCAAAATTTTCGCAGTTCTGATGCTCGAAACGAATGACTAGAACGGCCTAGGGGAGAAGTACGGATACCGTTGTAATCGGGCGAGATTCCACTTTCAGATGCAACAGAAATGTTGCGGATTGATCAATCCGTTCGCGAGATATGGCAGTTTGGAGGTAAGAAACGCTTGAGAAACTCAAAATTTTCGCAGTTCTGATGCTCGAAACGAATAACTAGAACGGCCTAGGGGAAAAATGCGCATACCGTTGAAATCGGGCGAGTTTCTACTTTCAGATGCAACAGAAACTTTGCGGATTGATCAATCCGTTCGCGAGATATGGCAGTTTGGATATAAGAAACGCTTGAGAAACTCAAAATTTTCGCAGTTCTGATGCTAGAAACGAGTAACTAGAACGGCCTAGGGGAAAAGTACGCATACCGTTGTAATCGAGCGAGTTTCTACTTTCAGATGCAACAGAAATTTTGCGGATTGGTCAATACGTTCGCGAGATATGGTAGTTTGGAGGTAAGAAGCGCTTGAGAAACTCAAAATTTTCGCAGTTCTGATGCTCGAAACGAATGACTAGAACGGCCTAGGGGAGAAGTACGGATACCGTTGTAATCGGGCGAGATTCCACTTTCAGATGCAACAGAAATGTTGCGGATTGATCAATCCGTTCGCGAGATATGGCAGTTTGGAGATAAGAAACGCTTTAGAAACTCAAAATTTTCGCAGTTCTGATGTTCGAAACGAATAACTAGAACGGCCCAGGGGAAAAGTGCGCATATCGTTGTAGTCGGGCGAGTTTCTACATTCAAATGCAACAGAAATTTTGCGGATTGTTCAATCCGTTCGCGAGATATGGCAGTTTGGAGGTAAGAAACGCCTGAGAAACTCAAAATTTTCGCAGTTCTGATGCTCGAAACGAATAACTGGAACGGTCTAGCGGAAAACTACACATACCGTTGTAATCGGGCGAGTTTCCACTTTCAGATGCAACAGAAATTTTGCGGATTGGTCAATCCGTTCGCGAGATGTGGCAGTTTGGAGGTAAGAAACGCTTGAGAAACTCAAAATTTTCGCAGCTCTGATGCTCGAAACGAATAACTAGAACGGCCTAGGGGAAAAGTGCGCATACCGTTGTAATCGGGCGAGTTTCTACTTTCAAATGCAACAGAAATTTTGCGGATTGGTCAATCCGTTCGCGAGATATGGCAGTTTGGAGGTAAGAAACGCTTGAGAAACTCAAAATTTGCGCAGTTCTGATGCTTGAAACGAATAACTAGAACGGCCTAGGGGAAAAGTGCGCATACCGTTGTAATCGGGCGAGTTTCTACTTTCAGATGCAACAGAAATTTTGCGGATTCATCAATCCGTTCGCGAGATATGGCAGTTTGGATGTAAGAAACGCTTGAGAAACTGGAAATTTTCACAGTTCTGATGCTCGGAACGAATAACTGGAACGGCCTAGGGGAAAACTACACATACCGTTGTAATCGGGCGAGTCTCTACTTTCAGATGCAACAGAAATTTTGCGGATTGGTCAATACGTTCGCGAGATATGGTAGTTTGGAGGTAAGAAGCGCTTGAGAAACTCAAAATTTTCGCAGTTCTGATGCTCGAAACGAATGACTAGAACGGCCTAGGGGAGAAGTACGGATACCGTTGTAATCGGGCGAGATTCCACTTTCAGATGCAACAGAAATGTTGCGGATTGATCAATCCGTTCGCGAGATATGGCAGTTTGGAGATAAGAAACGCTTTAGAAACTCAAAATTTTCGCAGTTCTGATGTTCGAAACGAATAACTAGAACGGCCCAGGGGAAAAGAGCGCATATCGTTGTAATCGGGCGAGTTTCTACATTCAAATGCAACAGAAATTTTGCGGATTGTTCAATCCGTTCGCGAGATATGGCAGTTTGGAGGTAAGAAACGCTTGAGAAACTCAAAATTTTCGCAGTTCTGATGCTCGAAACGAATAACTGGAACGGTCTAGGGGAAAAGTGCGCATACCGTTGTAATCGGGCGAGTTTCTACTTTCAGATGCAACAGAAATTATGAGGATTGGTCAATCCGTTCGCGAGATATGGCCGTTTGGATGTAAGAAACGCTTGAGAAACTCAAAATTTTCGCAGTTCTGATGCTCGAAATGAATAACTAGAACGGCCTAGGGGAGAAGTACGCATACCGTTGTAATTGGTCGACTTTCTACTTTCAGATGCAACAGAAATTTTGCGGATTGTTCAATCCGTTCGCGAGATATGGCAGTTTGGAAATAAGAAACGCTTGAGAAACTCAAAATTTTCGCAGTTCTGATGCTAGAAACGAGTAACTAGAACGGCCTAGGGGAAAAGTACGCATACCGTTGTAATTGGTCGACTTTCTACTTTCAGATGCAACAGAAATTTTGCGGATTGGTCAATCCGTTCGCGAGATATGGCAGTTTGGAAATAAGAAACGCTTGAGAAACTCAAAATTTTCGCAGTTCTGATGCTAAAAACGAGTAACTAGAACGGCCTAGCGGAAAAGTACGCATACCGTTGTAATCGAGCGAGTTTCTACTTTCAGATGCAACAGAAATTTTGCGGATTGGTCAATCCGTTCGCGAGATATGCCAGTTTGGAGGTAAGAAACGCTTGAGAAACTCAAAATTTGCGCAGTTCTGATGCTTGAAACGAATAACTAGAACGGCCTAGGGGAAAAGTGCGCATACCGTTGTAATCGGGCGAGTTTCTACTTTCAGATGCAACAGAAACTTTGCGGATTGATCAATCCGTTCGCGAGATATTGCAGTTTGGAGATAAGAAACGCTTTAGAAACTCAAAATTTTCGCAGTTCTGATGCTCGAAACGAATAACTAGAACGGCCCAGGGGAAAAGTGCGCATACCGTTGTAATCGGGCGAGTTTCTACTTTCAAATGCAACAGAAATTTTGCGGATTGGTCAATCCGTTCGCGAGATATGGCAGTTTGGAGGTAAGAAACGCTTGAGAAACTCAAAATTTTCGCAGTTCTGATGCTCGAAACGAATAACTGGAACGGTCTAGTGGAAAACTACACATACCGTTGTAATTGGGCGAGTTTCTACTTTCAGATGCAACAGAAATATTGCGGATTGGTCAATCCGTTCGCGAGATATGGCAGTTTGGAAGTAAGAAACGCTTGAGAAACTCAAAATTTTCGCAGTTCTGATGCTCGAAACGAATAACTAGACGGCCTAGGGGAAAAGTGCGCATACCGTTGTAATCGGGCGAGTTATTACTTTCAGATGCAACAGAAATTATGAGGATTGGTCAATCCGTTCGCGAGATATGGCCGTTTGGATGTAAGAAACGCTTGAGAAACTCAAAATTTTCGCAGTTCTGATGCTCGAAATGAATAACTAGAACGGCCTAGGGGAGAAGTACGCATACCGTTGTAATTGGTCGACTTTCTACTTTCAGATGCAACAGAAATTTTGCGGATTGATCAATCCGTTCGCGAGATATGGCAGTTTGGAAATAAGAAACGCTTGAGAAACTCAAAATTTTCGCAGTTCTGATGCTAGAAACGAGTAACTAGAACGGCCTAGGGGAAAAGTACGCATACCGTTGTAATTGGTCGACTTTCTACTTTCAGATGCAACAGAAATTTTGCGGATTGGTCAATCCGTTCGCGAGATATGGCAGTTCGGAAATAAGAAACGCTTGAGAAACTCAAAATTTTCGCAGTTCTGATGCTAAAAACGAGTAACTAGAACGGCCTAGGGGAAAAGTACGCATACCGTTGTAATCGAGCGAGTTTCTACTTTCAGATGCAACAGAAATTTTGCGGATTGGTCAATCCGTTCGCGAGATATGCCAGTTTGGAGGTAAGAAACGCTTGAGAAACTCAAAATTTGCGCAGTTCTGATGCTTGAAACGAATAACTAGAACGGCCTAGGGGAAAAGTGCGCATACCGTTGTAATCGGGCGAGTTTCTACTTTCAGATGCAACAGAAATTTTGCGGATTCATCAATCCGTTCGCGAGATATGGCAGTTTGGATGTAAGAGGCGCTTGAGAAACTGGAAATTTTCACAGTTCTGATGCTCGAAACGAATAACTGGAACGGCCTAGGGGAAAACTACACATACCGTTGTAATCGGGCGAGTCTCTACTTTCAGATGCAACAGAAATGTTGCGGATTGATCAATCCGTTCGCGAGATATGGCAGTTTGGAGATAAGAAACGCTTTAGAAACTCAAAATTTTCGCAGTTCTGATGTTCGAAACGAATAACTAGAACGGCCCAGGGGAAAAGTGCGCATATCGTTGTAATCGGGCGAGTTTCTACATTCAGATGCAACAGAAATGTTGCGGATTGATCAATCCGTTCGCGAGATGTGGCAGTTTGGAGATAAGAAACGCTTTAGAAACTCAAAATTTTCGCAGTTCTGATGTTCGAAACGAATAACTAGAACGGCCCAGGGGAAAAGTGCGCATATCGTTGTAATCGGGCGAGTTTCTACATTCAAATGCAACAGAAATTTTGCGGATTGTTCAATCCGTTCGCGAGATATGGCAGTTTGGAGGTAAGAAACGCTTGAGAAACTCAAAATTTGCGCAGTTCTGATGCTTGAAACGAATAACTAGAACGGCCTAGGGGAAAAGTGCGCATACCGTTGTAATCGGGCGAGTTTCTACTTTCAGATGCAACAGAAATTTTGCGGATTCATCAATCCGTTCGCGAGATATGGCAGTTTGGATGTAAGAAACGCTTGAGAAACTGGAAATTTTCACAGTTCTGATGCTCGAAACGAATAACTGGAACGGCCTAGGGGAAAACTACACATACCGTTGTAATCGGGCGAGTCTCTACTTTCAGATGCAACAGAAATTTTGCGGATTGGTCAATACGTTCGCGAGATATGGTAGTTTGGAGGTAAGAAGCGCTTGAGAAACTCAAAATTTTCGCAGTTCTGATGCTCGAAACGAATGACTAGAACGGCCTAGGGGAGAAGTACGGATACCGTTGTAATCGGGCGAGATTCCACTTTCAGATGCAACAGAAATGTTGCGGATTGATCAATCCGTTCGCGAGATATGGCAGTTTGGAGATAAGAAACGCTTTAGAAACTCAAAATTTTCGCAGTTTTGATGTTCGAAACGAATAACTAGAACGGCCCAGGGGAAAAGTGCGCATATCGTTGTAATCGGGCGAGTTTCTACATTCAAATGCAACAGAAATTTTGCGGATTGTTCAATCCGTTCGCGAGATATGGCAGTTTGGAGGTAAGAAACGCTTGAGAAACTCAAAATTTTCGCAGTTCTGATGCTCGAAACGAATAACTGGAACGGTCTAGGGGAAAACTACACATACCGTTGTAATCGGGCGAGTTTCCACTTTCAGATGCAACAGAAATTTTGCGGATTGGTCAATCCGTTCGCGAGATGTGGCAGTTTGGAGGTAAGAGACGCTTGAGAAACTCAAAATTTTCGCAGTTCTGATGCTCGAAACGAATAACTAGACGGCCTAGGGGAAAAGTGCGCATACCGTTGTAATCGGGCGAGTTTCTACTTTCAGATGCAACAGAAATTATGAGGATTGGTCAATCCGTTCGCGAGATATGGCCGTTTGGATGTAAGAAACGCTTGAGAAACTCAAAATTTTCGCAGTTCTGATGCTCGAAATGAATAACTAGAACGGCCTAGGGGAGAAGTACGCATACCGTTGTAATTGGTCGACTTTCTACTTTCAGATGCAACAGAAATTTTGCGGATTGATCAATCCGTTCGCGAGATATGGCAGTTTGGAAATAAGAAACGCTTGAGAAACTCAAAATTTTCGCAGTTCTGATGCTAGAAACGAGTAACTAGAACGGCCTAGGGGAAAAGTACGCATACCGTTGTAATTGGTCGACTTTCTACTTTCAGATGCAACAGAAATTTTGCGGATTGGTCAATCCGTTCGCGAGATATGGCAGTTTGGAAATAAGAAACGCTTGAGAAACTCAAAATTTTCGCAGTTCTGATGCTAGAAACGAGTAACTAGAACGGCCTAGGGGAAAAGTACGCATACCGTTGTAATCGAGCGAGTTTCTACTTTCAGATGCAATAGAAATTTTGCGGATTGGTCAATCCGTTCGCGAGATATGCCAGTGTGGAGGTAAGAAACGCTTGAGAAACTCAAAATTTGCGCAGTTCTGATGCTTGAAACGAATAACTAGAACGGCCTAGGGGAAAAGTGCGCATACCGTTGTAATCGGGCGAGTTTCTACTTTCAGATGCAACAGAAATTTTGCGGATTCATCAATCCGTTCGCGAGATATGGCAGTTTGGATGTAAGAGACGCTTGAGAAACTGGAAATTTTCACAGTTCTGATGCTCGAAACGAATAACTGGAACGGCCTAGGGGAAAACTACACATACCGTTGTAATCGGGCGAGTCTCTACTTTCAGATGCAACAGAAATGTTGCGGATTGATCAATCCGTTCGCGAGATATGGCAGTTTGGAGATAAGAAACGCTTTAGAAACTCAAAATTTTCGCAGTTCTGATGTTCGAAACGAATAACTAGAACGGCCCAGGGGAAAAGTGCGCATATCGTTGTAATCGGGCGAGTTTCTACATTCAAATGCAACAGAAATTTTGCGGATTGTTCAATCCGTTCGCGAGATATGGCAGTTTGGAGGTAAGAAACGCTTGAGAAACTCAAAATTTTCGCAGTTCTGATGCTCGAAACGAATGACTAGACCGGCCTAGGGGAGTAGTACGGATACCGTTGTAATCGGGCGAGATTCCACTTTCAGATGCAACAGAAATGTTGCGGATTGATCAATCCGTTCGCGAGATATGGCAGTTTGGAGATAAGAAACGCTTTAGAAACTCAAAATTTTCGCAGTTCTGATGTTCGAAACGAATAACTAGAACGGCCCAGGGGAAAAGTGCGCATATCGTTGTAATCGGGCGAGTTTCTACATTCAAATGCAACAGAAATTTTGCGGATTGTTCAATCCGTTCGCGAGATATGGCAGTTTGGAGGTAAGAAACGCTTGAGAAACTCAAAATTTTCGCAGTTCTGATGCTCGAAACGAATAACTGGAACGGTCTAGGGGAAAAATACACATACCGTTGTAATCGGGCGAGTTTCCACTTTCAGATGCAACAGAAATTTTGCGGATTGGTCAATCCGTTCGCGAGATGTGGCAGTTTGGAGGTAAGAAACGCTTGAGAAACTCAAAATTTTCGCAGTTCTGATGCTCGAAACGTATAACTAGAACGGCGTAGGGGAAAAGTACGCATACCGATGTAATCGGGCGAGTTTCTACTTTCAGATGCAACAGAAATTTTGCGGATTGGTCTATCCGTTCGCGAGATATGGCAGTTTGGAAGTAAGAAACGCTTGAGAAACTCAAAATTTTCGCAGTTCTGATGCTCGAAACGAATAACTGGAACGGTCTAGGGGAAAACTACACATACCGTTGTAATCGGGCGAGTTTCTACTTTCAGATGCAACAGAAATTTTGCGGATTGGTCAATCCGTTCGCGAGATGTGGCAGTTTGGAGGTAAGAAACGCTTGAGAAACTCAAAATTTTCGCAGTTCTGATGCTCGAAACGAATAACTAGAACGGCCTAGGGGAAAAGTACGCATACCGATGTAATCGGGCGAGTTTCTACTTTCAGATGCAACAGAAATCATGCGGATTGGTCAATCCGTTCGCGAGATATGGCCGTTTGGATGTAAGAAACGATTGAGAAACTCAAAATTTTCGCAGTTCTGATGCTAGAAACGAATGACTAGAACGGCCTAGGGGAGAAGTACGAATACCGTTGTAATCGGGCGAGTTTCTACTTTCAGATGCAACAGAAATTTTGCGGATTGATCAATCCGTTCGCGAGATATGGCAGTTTGGATGTAAGAAACGCTTGAGAAACTGGAAATTTTCGCAGTTCTGATGCTCGAAACGAATAACTGGAACGGCCTAGGGGAAAACTACACATACCGTTGTAATCGGGGGAGTCTCTACTTTCAGATGCAACAGAAATTTTGCGGATTGGTCAATACGTTCGCGAGATATGGTAGTTTGGAGGTAAGAAGCGCTTGAGAAACTCAAAATTTTCGCAGTTCTGATGCTCGAAACGAATGACTAGAACGGCCTAGGGTAGAAGTACGGATACCGTTGTAATCGGGCGAGATTCCACTTTCAGATGCAACAGAAATGTTGCGGATTGATCAATCCGTTCGCGAGATATGGCAGTTTGGAGATAAGAAACGCTTGAGAAACTCAAAATTTTCGCAGTTCTGATGCTCGAAACGAATGACTAGAACGGCCTAGGGGAGAAATACGCATACCGTTGTAATCGGGCGAGTTTCTACTTTCAGATGCAACAGAAATTATGAGGATTGGTCAATCCGTTCGCGAGATATGGCCGTTTGGATGTAAGAAAGGCGTTGAGAAACTGGTAATTTTCGCACTTCTGATGCTCGAAACGAATAACTAGAACGGCCTAGGGGAAAAATGCGCATACCGTTGAAATCGGGCGAGTTTCTACTTTCAGATGCAACAGAAACTTTGCGGATTGATCAATCCGTTCGCGAGATATGGCAGTTTGGAGGTAAGAAACGCTTGAGAAACTCAAAATTTGCGCACTTCTGATGCTTGAAACGAATAACTAGAACGGCCTAGGGGAAAAGTGCGCATACCGTTGTAATCGGGCGAGTTTCTACTTTCAGATGCAACAGAAATTTTGCGGATTCATCAATCCGTTCGCGAGATATGGCAGTTTGGATGTAAGAAACGCTTGAGAAACTGGAAATTTTCGCAGTTCTGATGCTCGAAACGAATAACTGGAACGGCCTAGGGGAAAACTACACATACCGTTGTAATCGGGCGAGTCTCTACTTTCAGATGCAACAGAAATTTTGCGGATTGGTCAATACGTTCGCGAGATATGGTAGTTTGGAGGTAAGAAGCGCTTGAGAAACTCAAAATTTTCGCAGTTCTGATGCTCGAAACGAATGACTAGAACGGCCTAGGGGAGAAGTACGGATACCGTTGTAATCGGGCGAGTTTCTACATTCAAATGCAACAGAAATTTTGCGGATTGTTCAATCCGTTCGCGAGATGTGGCAGTTTGGAGGTAAGAAACGCTTGAGAAACTCAAAATTTTCGCAGTTCTGATGCTCGAAACGAATAACTGGAACGGTCTAGGGGAAAACTACACATACCGTTGTAATCGGGCGAGTTTCCACTTTCAGATGCAACAGAAATTTTGCGGATTGGTCAATCCGTTCGCGAGATGTGGCAGTTTGGAGGTAAGAAACGCTTGAGAAACTCAAAATTTTCGCAGTTCTGATGCTCGAAACGAATAACTGGAACGGTCTAGGGGAAAACTACACATACCGTTGTAATCGGGCGAGTTTCCACTTTCAGATGCAACAGAAATTTTGCGGATTGGTCAATCCGTTCGCGAGATGTGGCAGTTTGGAGGTAAGAAACGCTTGAGAAACTCAAAATTTTCGCAGTTCTGATGCTCGAAACGAATAACTGGAACGGTCTAGGGGAAAACTACACATACCGTTGTAATCGGGCGAGTTTCCACTTTCAGATGCAACAGAAATTTTGCGGATTGGTCAATCCGTTCGCGAGATGTGGCAGTTTGGAGGTAAGAAACGCTTGAGAAACTCAAAATTTTCGCAGTTCTGATGCTCGAAACGTATAACTAGAACGGCGTAGGGGAAAAGTACGCATACCGATGTAATCGGGCGAGATTCTACTTTCAGATGCAACAGAAATTTTGCGGATTGGTCTATCCGTTCGCGAGATATGGCAGTTTGGAGGTAAGAAACGCTTGAGAAACTCAAAATTTTCGCAGTTCTGATGCTCGAAACGAATAACTGGAACGGTCTAGGGGAAAACTACACATACCGTTGTAATCGGGCGAGTTTCCACTTTCAGATGCAACAGAAATTTTGCGGATTGGTCAATCCGTTCGCGAGATGTGGCAGTTTGGAGGTAAGAAACGCTTGAGAAACTCAAAATTTTCGCAGTTCTGATGCTCGAAACGTATAACTAGAACGGCGTAGGGGAAAAGTACGCATACCGATGTAATCGGGCGAGTTTCTACTTTCAGATGCAACAGAAATTTTGCGGATTGGTCTATCCGTTCGCGAGATATGGCAGTTTGGAGGTAAGAAACGCTTGAGAAACTCAAAATTTTCGCAGTTCTGATGCTCGAAACGAATAACTGGAACGGTCTAGGGGAAAACTACACATACCGTTGTAATCGGGCGAGTTTCCACTTTCAGATGCAACAGAAATTTTGCGGATTGGTCAATCCGTTCGCGAGATGTGGCAGTTTGGAGGTAAGAAACGCTTGAGAAACTCAAAATTTTCGCAGTTCTGATGCTCGAAACGTATAACTAGAACGGCGTAGGGGAAAAGTACGCATACCGATGTAATCGGGCGAGTTTCTACTTTCAGATGCAACAGAAATTTTGCGGATTGGTCTATCCGTTCGCGAGATATGGCAGTTTGGAAGTAAGAAACGCTTGAGAAACTCAAAATTTTCGCAGTTCTGATGCTCGAAACGAATAACTGGAACGGTCTAGGGGAAAACTACACATACCGATGTAATCGGGCGAGTTTCTACTTTCAGATGCAACAGAAATCATGCGGATTGGTCAATCCGTTCGCGAGATATGGCCGTTTGGATGTAAGAAACGATTGAGAAACTCAAAATTTTCGCAGTTCTGATTCTCGAAACGAATAACTAGAACGGCCTAGGGGAAAAATGCGCATACCGTTGAAATCGGGCGAGTTTCTACTTTCAGATGCAACAGAAATCATGCGGATTGGTCAATCCGTTCGCGAGATATGGCCGTTTGGATGTAAGAAACGATTGAGAAACTCAAAATTTTCGCAGTTCTGATGCTCGAAACGAATAACTAGAACGGCCCAGGGGAAAAGTGCGCATACCGTTGTAATCGGGCGAGTTTCTACTTTCAAATGCAACAGAAATTTTGCGGATTGGTCAATCCGTTCGCGAGATATGGCAGTTTGGAGGTAAGGAACGCTTGAGAAACTGGAAATTTTCACAGTTCTGATGCTCGAAACGAATAACTGGAACGGCCTAGGGGAAAACTACACATACCGTTGTAATCGGGCGAGTCTCTACTTTCAGATGCAACAGAAATTTTGCGGATTGGTCAATACGTTCGCGAGATATGGTAGTTTGGAGGTAAGAAGCGCTTGAGAAACTCAAAATTTTCGCAGTTCTGATGCTCGAAACGAATGACTAGAACGGCCTAGGGGAGAAGTACGGATACCGTTGTAATCGGGCGAGATTCCACTTTCAGATGCAACAGAAATGTTGCGGATTGATCAATCCGTTCGCGAGATATGGCAGTTTGGAGATAAGAAACGCTTTAGAAACTCAAAATTTTCGCAGTTTTGATGTTCGAAACGAATAACTAGAACGGCCCAGGGGAAAAGTGCGCATATCGTTGTAATCGGGCGAGTTTCTACATTCAAATGCAACAGAAATTTTGCGGATTGTTCAATCCGTTCGCGAGATATGGCAGTTTGGAGGTAAGAAACGCTTGAGAAACTCAAAATTTTCGCAGTTCTGATGCTCGAAACGAATAACTGGAACGGTCTAGGGGAAAACTACACATACCGTTGTAATCGGGCGAGTTTCCACTTTCAGATGCAACAGAAATTTTGCGGATTGGTCAATCCGTTCGCGAGATGTGGCAGTTTGGAGGTAAGAGACGCTTGAGAAACTCAAAATTTTCGCAGTTCTGATGCTCGAAACGAATAACTAGACGGCCTAGGGGAAAAGTGCGCATACCGTTGTAATCGGGCGAGTTTCTACTTTCAGATGCAACAGAAATTATGAGGATTGGTCAATCCGTTCGCGAGATATGGCCGTTTGGATGTAAGAAACGCTTGAGAAACTCAAAATTTTCGCAGTTCTGATGCTCGAAATGAATAACTAGAACGGCCTAGGGGAGAAGTACGCATACCGTTGTAATTGGTCGACTTTCTACTTTCAGATGCAACAGAAATTTTGCGGATTGATCAATCCGTTCGCGAGATATGGCAGTTTGGAAATAAGAAACGCTTGAGAAACTCAAAATTTTCGCAGTTCTGATGCTAGAAACGAGTAACTAGAACGGCCTAGGGGAAAAGTACGCATACCGTTGTAATCGAGCGAGTTTCTACTTTCAGATGCAATAGAAATTTTGCGGATTGGTCAATCCGTTCGCGAGATATGCCAGTGTGGAGGTAAGAAACGCTTGAGAAACTCAAAATTTGCGCAGTTCTGATGCTTGAAACGAATAACTAGAACGGCCTAGGGGAAAAGTGCGCATACCGTTGTAATCGGGCGAGTTTCTACTTTCAGATGCAACAGAAATTTTGCGGATTCATCAATCCGTTCGCGAGATATGGCAGTTTGGAGGTAAGAAACGCTTGAGAAACTCAAAATTTTCGCAGTTCTGATGCTCGAAACGAATAACTGGAACGGTCTAGGGGAAAACTACACATACCGTTGTAATCGGGCGAGTTTCTACTTTCAGATGCAACAGAAATTTTGCGGATTGGTCAATCCGTTCGCGAGATGTGGCAGTTTGGAGGTAAGAAACGCTTGAGAAACTCAAAATTTTCGCAGTTCTGATGCTCGAAACGAATAACTAGAACGGCCTAGGGGAAAAGTACGCATACCGATGTAATCGGGCGAGTTTCTACTTTCAGATGCAACAGAAATCATGCGGATTGGTCAATCCGTTCGCGAGATATGGCCGTTTGGATGTAAGAAACGATTGAGAAACTCAAAATTTTCGCAGTTCTGATGCTAGAAACGAATGACTAGAACGGCCTAGGGGAGAAGTACGAATACCGTTGTAATCGGGCGAGTTTCTACTTTCAGATGCAACAGAAATTTTGCGGATTGATCAATCCGTTCGCGAGATATGGCAGTTTGGATGTAAGAAACGCTTGAGAAACTGGAAATTTTCGCAGTTCTGATGCTCGAAACGAATAACTGGAACGGCCTAGGGGAAAACTACACATACCGTTGTAATCGGGGGAGTCTCTACTTTCAGATGCAACAGAAATTTTGCGGATTGGACAATACGTTCGCGAGATATGGTAGTTTGGAGGTAAGAAGCGCTTGAGAAACTCAAAATTTTCGCAGTTCTGATGCTCGAAACGAATGACTAGAACGGCCTAGGGTAGAAGTACGGATACCGTTGTAATCGGGCGAGATTCCACTTTCAGATGCAACAGAAATGTTGCGGATTGATCAATCCGTTCGCGAGATATGGCAGTTTGGAGATAAGAAACGCTTGAGAAACTCAAAATTTTCGCAGTTCTGATGCTCGAAACGAATGACTAGAACGGCCTAGGGGAGAAGTACGCATACCGTTGTAATCGGGCGAGTTTCTACTTTCAGATGCAACAGAAATTATGAGGATTGGTCAATCCGTTCGCGAGATATGGCAGTTTGGATGTAAGAAACGCGTTGAGAAACTGGAAATTTTCGCACTTCTGATGCTCGAAACGAATAACTAGAACGGCCTAGGGGAAAAATGCGCATACCGTTGAAATCGGGCGAGTTTCTACTTTCAGATGCAACAGAAACTTTGCGGATTGATCAATCCGTTCGCGAGATATGGCAGTTTGGAGGTAAGAAACGCTTGAGAAACTCAAAATTTGCGCACTTCTGTTGCTTGAAACGAATAACTAGAACGGCCTAGGGGAAAAGTGCGCATACCGTTGTAATCGGGCGAGTTTCTACTTTCAGATGCAACAGAAATTTTGCGGATTCATCAATCCGTTCGCGAGATATGGCAGTTTGGATGTAAGAAACGCTTGAGAAACTGGAAATTTTCGCAGTTCTGATGCTCGAAACGAATAACTGGAACGGCCTAGGGGAAAACTACACATACCGTTGTAATCGGGCGAGTCTCTACTTTCAGATGCAACAGAAATTTTGCGGATTGGTCAATACGTTCGCGAGATATGGTAGTTTGGAGGTAAGAAGCGCTTGAGAAACTCAAAATTTTCGCAGTTCTGATGCTCGAAACGAATGACTAGAACGGCCTAGGGGAGAAGTACGGATACCGTTGTAATCGGGCGAGATTCCACTTTCAGATGCAACAGAAATGTTGCGGATTGATCAATCCGTTCGCGAGATATGGCAGTTTGGAGATAAGAAACGCTTTAGAATCTCAAAATTTTCGCTGTTCTGATGTTCGAAACGAATAACTAGAACGGCCCAGGGGAAAAGTGCGCATATCGTTGTAATCGGGCGAGGTTCTACATTCAAATGCAACAGAAATTTTGCGGATTGTTCAATCCGTTCGCGAGATATGGCAGTTTGGATGTAAGAAACGCTTGAGAAACTCAAAATTTTCGCAGTTCTGATGCTCGAAACGAATAACTGGAACGGTCTAGGGGAAAACTACACATACCGTTGTAATCGGGCGAGTTTCCACTTTCAGATGCAACAGAAATTTTGCGGATTGGTCAATCCGTTCGCGAGATGTGGCAGTTTGGAGGTAAGAAACGCTTGAGAAACTCAAAATTTTCGCAGTTCTGATGCTCGAAACGTATAACTAGAACGGCGTAGGGGAAAAGTACGCATACCGATGTAATCGGGCGAGATTCTACTTTCAGATGCAACAGAAATTTTGCGGATTGGTCTATCCGTTCGCGAGATATGGCAGTTTGGAGGTAAGAAACGCTTGAGAAACTCAAAATTTTCGCAGTTCTGATGCTCGAAACGAATAACTGGAACGGTCTAGGGGAAAACTACACATACCGTTGTAATCGGGCGAGTTTCCACTTTCAGATGCAACAGAAATCATGCGGATTGGTCAATCCGTTCGCGAGATATGGCCGTTTGGATGTAAGAAACGATTGAGAAACTCAAAATTTTCGCAGTTCTGATTCTCGAAACGAATAACTAGAACGGCCTAGGGGAAAAATGCGCATACCGTTGAAATCGGGCGAGTTTCTACTTTCAGATGCAACAGAAATCATGCGGATTGGTCAATCCGTTCGCGAGATATGGCCGTTTGGATGTAAGAAACGATTGAGAAACTCAAAATTTTCGCAGTTCTGATGCTCGAAACGAATAACTAGAACGGCCCAGGGGAAAAGTGCGCATACCGTTGTAATCGGGCGAGTTTCTACTTTCAAATGCAACAGAAATTTTGCGGATTGGTCAATCCGTTCGCGAGATATGGCAGTTTGGAGGTAAGGAACGCTTGAGAAACTCAAAATTTTCGCAGTTCTGATGCTCGAAACGAATAACTGGAACGGTCTAGGGTAAAACTACACATACCGTTGTAATCGGGCGAGTTTCTACTTTCAGATGCAACAGAAATTTTGCGGATTGGTCAATCCGTTCGCGAGATATGGCAGTTTGGAAGTAAGAAACGCTTGAGAAACTCAAAATTTTCGCAGTTCTGATGCTCGAAACGAATAACTAGAACGGCCCAGGGGAAAAGTGCGCATACCGTTGTAATCGGGCGAGTTTCTACTTTCAAATGCAACAGAAATTTTGCGGATTGGTCAATCCGTTCGCGAGATATGGCAGTTTGGAGGTAAGGAACGCTTGAGAAACTCAAAATTTTCGCAGTTCTGATGCTCGAAACGAATAACTGGAACGGTCTAGGGGAAAACTACACATACCGTTGTAATCGGGCGAGTTTCTACTTTCAGATGCAACAGAAATTTTGCGGATTGGTCAATCCGTTCGCGAGATGTGGCAGTTTGGAGGTAAGAAACGCTTGAGAAACTCAAAATTTTCGCAGTTCTGATGCTCGAAACGAATAACTAGAACGGCCTAGGGGAAAAGTACGCATACCGATGTAATCGGGCGAGTTTCTACTTTCAGATGCAACAGAAATCATGCGGATTGGTCAATCCGTTCGCGAGATATGGCCGTTTGGATGTAAGAAACCATTGAGAAACTCAAAATTTTCGCAGTTCTGATGCTAGAAACGAATGACTAGAACGGCCTAGGGGAGAAGTACGAATACCGTTGTAATCGGGCGAGTTTCTACTTTCAGATGCAACAGAAATTTTGCGGATTGATCAATCCGTTCGCGAGATATGGCAGTTTGGATGTAAGAAACGCTTGAGAAACTGGAAATTTTCGCAGTTCTGATGCTCGAAACGAATAACTGGAACGGCCTAGGGGAAAACTACACATACCGTTGTAATCGGGGGAGTCTCTACTTTCAGATGCAACAGAAATTTTGCGGATTGGACAATACGTTCGCGAGATATGGTAGTTTGGAGGTAAGAAGCGCTTGAGAAACTCAAAATTTTCGCAGTTCTGATGCTCGAAACGAATGACTAGAACGGCCTAGGGTAGAAGTACGGATACCGTTGTAATCGGGCGAGATTCCACTTTCAGATGCAACAGAAATGTTGCGGATTGATCAATCCGTTCGCGAGATATGGCAGTTTGGAGATAAGAAACGCTTGAGAAACTCAAAATTTTCGCAGTTCTGATGCTCGAAACGAATGACTAGAACGGCCTAGGGGAGAAGTACGCATACCGTTGTAATCGGGCGAGTTTCTACTTTCAGATGCAACAGAAATTATGAGGATTGGTCAATCCGTTCGCGAGATATGGCAGTTTGGATGTAAGAAACGCGTTGAGAAACTGGAAATTTTCGCACTTCTGATGCTCGAAACGAATAACTAGAACGGCCTAGGGGAAAAATGCGCATACCGTTGAAATCGGGCGAGTTTCTACTTTCAGATGCAACAGAAACTTTGCGGATTGATCAATCCGTTCGCGAGATATGGCAGTTTGGAGGTAAGAAACGCTTGAGAAACTCAAAATTTGCGCACTTCTGTTGCTTGAAACGAATAACTAGAACGGCCTAGGGGAAAAGTGCGCATACCGTTGTAATCGGGCGAGTTTCTACTTTCAGATGCAACAGAAATTTTGCGGATTCATCAATCCGTTCGCGAGATATGGCAGTTTGGATGTAAGAAACGCTTGAGAAACTGGAAATTTTCGCAGTTCTGATGCTCGAAACGAATAACTGGAACGGCCTAGGGGAAAACTACACATACCGTTGTAATCGGGCGAGTCTCTACTTTCAGATGCAACAGAAATTTTGCGGATTGGTCAATACGTTCGCGAGATATGGTAGTTTGGAGGTAAGAAGCGCTTGAGAAACTCAAAATTTTCGCAGTTCTGATGCTCGAAACGAATGACTAGAACGGCCTAGGGGAGAAGTACGGATACCGTTGTAATCGGGCGAGATTCCACTTTCAGATGCAACAGAAATGTTGCGGATTGATCAATCCGTTCGCGAGATATGGCAGTTTGGAGATAAGAAACGCTTTAGAATCTCAAAATTTTCGCTGTTCTGATGTTCGAAACGAATAACTAGAACGGCCCAGGGGAAAAGTGCGCATATCGTTGTAATCGGGCGAGGTTCTACATTCAAATGCAACAGAAATTTTGCGGATTGTTCAATCCGTTCGCGAGATATGGCAGTTTGGATGTAAGAAACGCTTGAGAAACTCAAAATTTTCGCAGTTCTGATGCTCGAAACGAATAACTGGAACGGTCTAGGGGAAAACTACACATACCGTTGTAATCGGGCGAGTTTCCACTTTCAGATGCAACAGAAATTTTGCGGATTGGTCAATCCGTTCGCGAGATGTGGCAGTTTGGAGGTAAGAAACGCTTGAGAAACTCAAAATTTTCGCAGTTCTGATGCTCGAAACGTATAACTAGAACGGCGTAGGGGAAAAGTACGCATACCGATGTAATCGGGCGAGATTCTACTTTCAGATGCAACAGAAATTTTGCGGATTGGTCTATCCGTTCGCGAGATATGGCAGTTTGGAGGTAAGAAACGCTTGAGAAACTCAAAATTTTCGCAGTTCTGATGCTCGAAACGAATAACTGGAACGGTCTAGGGGAAAACTACACATACCGTTGTAATCGGGCGAGTTTCCACTTTCAGATGCAACAGAAATCATGCGGATTGGTCAATCCGTTCGCGAGATATGGCCGTTTGGATGTAAGAAACGATTGAGAAACTCAAAATTTTCGCAGTTCTGATTCTCGAAACGAATAACTAGAACGGCCTAGGGGAAAAATGCGCATACCGTTGAAATCGGGCGAGTTTCTACTTTCAGATGCAACAGAAATCATGCGGATTGGTCAATCCGTTCGCGAGATATGGCCGTTTGGATGTAAGAAACGATTGAGAAACTCAAAATTTTCGCAGTTCTGATGCTCGAAACGAATAACTAGAACGGCCCAGGGGAAAAGTGCGCATACCGTTGTAATCGGGCGAGTTTCTACTTTCAAATGCAACAGAAATTTTGCGGATTGGTCAATCCGTTCGCGAGATATGGCAGTTTGGAGGTAAGGAACGCTTGAGAAACTCAAAATTTTCGCAGTTCTGATGCTCGAAACGAATAACTGGAACGGTCTAGGGTAAAACTACACATACCGTTGTAATCGGGCGAGTTTCTACTTTCAGATGCAACAGAAATTTTGCGGATTGGTCAATCCGTTCGCGAGATATGGCAGTTTGGAAGTAAGAAACGCTTGAGAAACTCAAAATTTTCGCAGTTCTGATGCTCGAAACGAATAACTAGAACGGCCCAGGGGAAAAGTGCGCATACCGTTGTAATCGGGCGAGTTTCTACTTTCAAATGCAACAGAAATTTTGCGGATTGGTCAATCCGTTCGCGAGATATGGCAGTTTGGAGGTAAGGAACGCTTGAGAAACTCAAAATTTTCGCAGTTCTGATGCTCGAAACGAATAACTGGAACGGTCTAGGGGAAAACTACACATACCGTTGTAATCGGGCGAGTTTCTACTTTCAGATGCAACAGAAATTTTGCGGATTGGTCAATCCGTTCGCGAGATATGGCAGTTTGGAAGTAAGAAACGCTTGAGAAACTCAAAATTTTCGCAGTTCTGATGCTCGAAACGAATGACTAGAACGGCCTAGGGGAGAAGTACGAATACCGTTGTAATCGGGCGAGTTTCTACTTTCAGATGCAACAGAAATTATGAGGATTGGTCAATCCGTTCGCGAGATATGGCCGTTTGGATGTAAGAAACGCGTTGAGAAACTCAAAATTTTCGCAGTTCTGATGCTCGAAACGAATAACTAGAACGGCCTAGGGGAAAAGTGCGCATACCGTTGTAATCGGGCGAGTTTCTACTTTCAGAAGCAACAGAAATCATGCGGATTGGTCAATTCGTTCGCGAGATATGGCCGTTTGGATGTAAGAAACGATTGAGAAACTCAAAATTTTCGCAGTTCTGATGCTCGAAACGAATAACTAGAACGGCCTAGGGGAAAAATGCGCATACCGTTGAAATCGGGCGAGTTTCTACTTTCAGATGCAACAGAAACTTTGCGGATTGATCAATCCGTTCGCGAGATATGGCAGTTTGGAGATAAGAAACGCTTTAGAAACTCAAAATTTTCGCAGTTCTGATGCTCGAAACGAATAACTAGAACGGCCCAGGGGAAAAGTGCGCATACCGTTGTAATCGGGCGAGTTTCTACTTTCAAATGCAACAGAAATTTTGCGGATTGGTCAATCCGTTCGCGAGATATGGCAGTTTGGAGGTAAGAAACGCTTGAGAAACTCAAAATTTTCGCAGTTCTGATGCTCGAAACGAATAACTGGAACGGTCTAGTGGAAAACTACACATACCGTTGTAATTGGGCGAGTTTCTACTTTCAGATGCAACAGAAATATTGCGGATTGGTCAATCCGTTCGCGAGATATGGCAGTTTGGAAGTAAGAAACGCTTGAGAAACTCAAAATTTTCGCAGTTCTGATGTTCGAAACGAATAACTAGACGGCCTAGGGGAAAAGTGCGCATACCGTTGTAATCGGGCGAGTTTCTACTTTCAGATGCAACAGAAATTATGAGGATTGGTCAATCCGTTCGCGAGATATGGCCGTTTGGATGTAAGAAACGCTTGAGAAACTCAAAATTTTCGCAGTTCTGATGCTCGAAACGAATAACTAGACGGCCTAGGGGAAAAGTGCGCATACCGTTGTAATCGGGCGAGTTTCTACTTTCATAAGCAACAGAAATTTTGCGGATTGGTCAATCCGTTCGCGAGATATGGCAGTTTGGAGGTAAGAAACGCTTGAGAAACTCAAAATTTTCGCAGTTCTGATGCTCGAAATGAATAACTAGAACGGCCTAGGGGAGAAGTACGCATACCGTTGTAATTGGTCGACTTTCTACTTTCAGATGCAACAGAAATTTTGCGGATTGATCAATCCGTTCGCGAGATATGGCTGTTTGGAAATAAGAAACGCTTGAGAAACTCAAAATTTTCGCAGTTCTGATGCTAGAAACGAGTAACTAGAACGGCCTAGGGGAAAAGTACGCATACCGTTGTAATCGAGCGAGTTTCTACTTTCAGATGCAACAGAAATTTTGCGGATTGGTCAATCCGTTCGCGAGATATGGCAGTTTGGAAGTAAGAAACGCTTGAGAAACTCAAAATTTGCGCAGTTCTGATGCTTGAAACGAATAACTAGAACGGCCTAGTGGAAAAGTGCGCATACCGTTGTAATCGGGCGAGTTTCTACTTTCAGATGCAACAGAAATTTTGCGGATTCATCAATCCGTTCGCGAGATATGGCAGTTTGGATGTAAGAAACGCTTGAGAAACTGGAAATTTTCGCAGTTCTGATGCTCGAAACGAATAACTGGAACGGCCTAGGGGAAAACTACACATACCGTTGTAATCGGGCGAGTCTCTACTTTCAGATGCAACAGAAATTTTGCGGATTGGTCAATACGTTCGCGAGATATGGTAGTTTGGAGGTAAGAAGCGCTTGAGAAACTCAAAATTTTCGCAGTTCTGATGCTCGAAACGAATGACTAGAACGGCCTAGGGTAGAAGTACGGATACCGTTGTAATCGGGCGAGATTCCACTTTCAGATGCAACAGAAATGTTGCGGATTGATCAATCCGTTCGCAAGATGTGGCAGTTTGGAGGTAAGAAACGCTTGAGAAACTCAAAATTTTCGCAGTTCTGATGCTCGAAACGTATAACTAGAACGGCGTAGGGGAAAAGTACGCATACCGATGTAATCGGGCGAGTTTCTACTTTCAGATGCAACAGAAATTTTGCAGATTGGTCTATCCGTTCGCGAGATATGGCAGTTTGGAAGTAAGAAACGCTTGAGAAACTCAAAATTTTCGCAGTTCTGATGCTCGAAACGAATAACTGGAAGGGTCTAGGGGAAAACTACACATACCGTTGTAATTGGGCGAGTTTCTACTTTCAGATGCAACAGAAATATTGCGGATTGGTCAATCCGTTCGCGAGATATGGCAGTTTGGAAGTAAGAAACGCTTGAGAAACTCAAAATTTTCGCAGTTCTGATGCTCGAAACGAATAACTAGACGGCCTAGGGGAAAAGTGCGCATACCGTTGTAATCGGGCGAGTTTCTACTTTCAGATGCAACAGAAATGATGAGGATTGGTCAATCCGTTCGCGAGATATGGCCGTTTGGATGTAAGAAACGCTTGAGAAACTCAAAATTTTCGCAGTTCTGATGCTCGAAACGAATAACTAGACGGCCTAGGGGAAAAGTGCGCATACCGTTGTAATCGGGCGAGTTTCTACTTTCAGAAGCAACAGAAATTTTGCGGATTGGTCAATCCGTTCGCGAGATATGGCAGTTTGGATGTAAGAAACGCTTGAGAAACTCAAAATTTTCGCAGTTCTGATGCTCGAAATGAATAACTAGAACGGCCTAGGGGAGAAGTACGCATACCGTTGTAATTGGTCGACTTTCTACTTTCAGATGCAACAGAAATTTTGCGGATTGATCAATCCGTTCGCGAGATATGGCAGTTTGGAAATAAGAAACGCTTGAGAAACTCAAAATTTTCGCAGTTCTGATGCTAGAAACGAGTAACTAGAACGGCCTAGGGGAAAAGTACGCATACCGTTGTAATCGAGCGAGTTTCTACTTTCAGATGCAACAGAAATTTTGCGGATTGGTCAATCCGTTCGCGAGATATGGCAGTTTGGAAGTAAGAAACGCTTGAGAAACTCAAAATTTGCGCAGTTCTGATGCTTGAAACGAATAACTGGAACGGTCTAGGGGAAAACTACACATACCGTTGTAATCGGGGGAGTTTCTACTTTCAGATGCAACAGAAATCATGCGGATTGGTCAATCCGTTCGCGAGATATGGCCGTTTGGATGTAAGAAACGATTGAGAAACTCAAAATTTTCGCAGTTCTGATGCTCGAAACGAATAACTAGAACGGCCTAGGGGAAAAATGCGCATACCGTTGAAATCGGGCGAGTTTCTACTTTCAGATGCAACAGAAACTTCGCGGATTGATCAATCCGTTCGCGAGATATGGCAGTTTGGAGATAAGAAACGCTTTAGAAACTCAAAATTTTCGCAGTTCTGATGCTCGAAACGAATAACTAGAACGGCCCAGGGGAAAAGTGCGCATACCGTTGTAATCGGGCGAGTTTCTACTTTCAGATGCAACAGAAACTTTGCGGATTGATCAATCCGTTCGCGAGATATGGCAGTTTGGAGATAAGAAACGCTTTAGAAACTCAAAATTTTCGCAGTTCTGATGCTCGAAACGAATAACTAGAACGGCCCAGGGGAAAAGTGCGCATACCGTTGTAATCGGGCGAGTTTCTACTTTCAAATGCAACAGAAATTTTGCGGATTGGTCAATCCGTTCGCGAGATATGGCAGTTTGGAGGTAAGAAACGCTTGAGAAACTCAAAATTTTCGCAGTTCTGATGCTCGAAACGAATAACTGGAACGGTCTAGTGGAAAACTACACATACCGTTGTAATTGGGCGAGTTTCTACTTTCAGATGCAACAGAAATATTGCGGATTGGTCAATCCGTTCGCGAGATATGGCAGTTTGGAAGTAAGAAACGCTTGAGAAACTCAAAATTTTCGCAGTTCTGATGTTCGAAACGAATAACTAGACGGCCTAGGGGAAAAGTGCGCATACCGTTGTAATCGGGCGAGTTTCTACTTTCAGATGCAACAGAAATTATGAGGATTGGTCAATCCGTTCGCGAGATATGGCCGTTTGGATGTAAGAAACGCTTGAGAAACTCAAAATTTTCGCAGTTCTGATGCTCGAAACGAATAACTAGACGGCCTAGGGGAAAAGTGCGCATACCGTTGTAATCGGGCGAGTTTCTACTTTCAGAAGCAACAGAAATTTTGCGGATTGGTCAATCCGTTCGCGAGATATGGCAGTTTGGAGGTAAGAAACGCTTGAGAAACTCAAAATTTTCGCAGTTCTGATGCTCGAAATGAATAACTAGAACGGCCTAGGGGAGAAGTACGCATACCGTTGTAATTGGTCGACTTTCTACTTTCAGATGCAACAGAAATTTTGCGGATTGATCAATCCGTTCGCGAGATATGGCTGTTTGGAAATAAGAAACGCTTGAGAAACTCAAAATTTTCGCAGTTCTGATGCTAGAAACGAGTAACTAGAACGGCCTAGGGGAAAAGTACGCATACCGTTGTAATCGAGCGAGTTTCTACTTTCAGATGCAACAGAAATTTTGCGGATTGGTCAATCCGTTCGCGAGATATGGCAGTTTGGAAGTAAGAAACGCTTGAGAAACTCAAAATTTGCGCAGTTCTGATGCTTGAAACGAATAACTAGAACGGCCTAGTGGAAAAGTGCGCATACCGTTGTAATCGGGCGAGTTTCTACTTTCAGATGCAACAGAAATTTTGCGGATTCATCAATCCGTTCGCGAGATATGGCAGTTTGGATGTAAGAAACGCTTGAGAAACTGGAAATTTTCGCAGTTCTGATGCTCGAAACGAATAACTGGAACGGCCTAGGGGAAAACTACACATACCGTTGTAATCGGGCGAGTCTCTACTTTCAGATGCAACAGAAATTTTGCGGATTGGTCAATACGTTCGCGAGATATGGTAGTTTGGAGGTAAGAAGCGCTTGAGAAACTCAAAATTTTCGCAGTTCTGATGCTCGAAACGAATGACTAGAACGGCCTAGGGTAGAAGTACGGATACCGTTGTAATCGGGCGAGATTCCACTTTCAGATGCAACAGAAATGTTGCGGATTGATCAATCCGTTCGCGAGATATGGCAGTTTGGAGATAAGAAACGCTTTAGAAACTCAAAATTTTCGCAGTTCTGATGTTCGAAACGAATAACTAGAACGGCCCAGGGGAAAAGTGCGCATATCGTTGTAATCGGGCGAGTTTCTACATTCAAATGCAACAGAAATTTTGCGGATTGTTCAATCCGTTCGCGGGATATGGCAGTTTGGAGGTAAGAAACGCTTGAGAAACTCAAAATTTTCGCAGTTCTGATGCTCGAAACGAATAACTGGAACGGTCTAGGGGAAAACTACACATACCGTTGTAATCGGGCGAGTTTCCACTTTCAGATGCAACGGAAATTTTGCGGATTGGTCAATCCGTTCGCGAGATGTGGCAGTTTGGAGGTAAGAAACGCTTGAGAAACTCAAAATTTTCGCAGTTCTGATGCTCGAAACGTATAACTAGAACGGCGTAGGGGAAAAGTACGCATACCGATGTAATCGGGCGAGTTTCTACTTTCAGATGCAACAGAAATTTTGCGGATTCATCAATCCGTTCGCGAGATATGGCAGTTTGGATGTAAGAAACGCTTGAGAAACTGGAAATTTTCGCAGTTCTGATGCTCGAAACGAATAACTGGAACTGCCTAGGGGAAAACTACACATACCGTTGTAATCGGGGGAGTCTCTACTTTCAGATGCAACAGAAATTTTGCGGATTGGTCAATACGTTCGCGAGATATGGTAGTTTGGAGGTAAGAAGCGCTTGAGAAACTCAAAATTTTCGCAGTTCTGATGCTCGAAACGAATGACTAGAACGGCCTAGGGTAGAAGTACGGATACCGTTGTAATCGGGCGAGATTCCACTTTCAGATGCAACAGAAATGTTGCGGATTGATCAATCCGTTCGCGAGATATGGCAGTTTGGAGATAAGAAACGCTTTAGAAACTCAAAATTTTCGCAGTTCTGATGTTCGAAACGAATAACTAGAACGGCCCAGGGGAAAAGTGCGCATATCGTTGTAATCGGGCGAGTTTCTACATTCAAATGCAACAGAAATTTTGCGGATTGTTCAATCCGTTCGCGAGATATGGCAGTTTGGAGGTAAGAAACGCTTGAGAAACTCAAAATTTTCGCAGTTCTGATGCTCGAAACGAATAACTGGAACGGTCTAGGGGAAAACTACTCATACCGTTGTAATCGGGCGAGTTTCCACTTTCAGGTGCAACAGAAATTTTGCGGATTGGTCACTCCGTTCGCAAGATGTGGCAGTTTGGAGGTAAGAAACGCTTGAGAAACTCAAAATTTTCGCAGTTCTGATGCTCGAAACGTATAACTAGAACGGCGTAGGGGAAAAGTACGCATACCGATGTAATCGGGCGAGTTTCTACTTTCAGATGCAACAGAAATTTTGCAGATTGGTCTATCCGTTCGCGAGATATGGCAGTTTGGAAGTAAGAAACGCTTGAGAAACTCAAAATTTTCGCAGTTCTGATGCTCGAAACGAATAACTGGAAGGGTCTAGGGGAAAACTACACATACCGTTGTAATTGGGCGAGTTTCTACTTTCAGATGCAACAGAAATATTGCGGATTGGTCAATCCGTTCGCGAGATATGGCAGTTTGGAAGTAAGAAACGCTTGAGAAACTCAAAATTTTCGCAGTTCTGATGCTCGAAACGAATAACTAGACGGCCTAGGGGAAAAGTGCGCATACCGTTGTAATCGGGCGAGTTTCTACTTTCAGATGCAACAGAAATGATGAGGATTGGTCAATCCGTTCGCGAGATATGGCCGTTTGGATGTAAGAAACGCTTGAGAAACTCAAAATTTTCGCAGTTCTGATGCTCGAAACGAATAACTAGACGGCCTAGGGGAAAAGTGCGCATACCGTTGTAATCGGGCGAGTTTCTACTTTCAGAAGCAACAGAAATTTTGCGGATTGGTCAATCCGTTCGCGAGATATGGCAGTTTGGAGGTAAGAAACGCTTGAGAAACTCAAAATTTTCGCAGTTCTGATGCTCGAAATGAATAACTAGAACGGCCTAGGGGAGAAGTACGCATACCGTTGTAATTGGTCGACTTTCTACTTTCAGATGCAACAGAAATTTTGCGGATTGATCAATCCGTTCGCGAGATATGGCAGTTTGGAAATAAGAAACGCTTGAGAAACTCAAAATTTTCGCAGTTCTGATGCTAGAAACGAGTAACTAGAACGGCCTAGGGGAAAAGTACGCATACCGTTGTAATCGAGCGAGTTTCTACTTTCAGATGCAACAGAAATTTTGCGGATTGGTCAATCCGTTCGCGAGATATGGCAGTTTGGAAGTAAGAAACGCTTGAGAAACTCAAAATTTGCGCAGTTCTGATGCTTGAAACGAATAACTGGAACGGTCTAGGGGAAAACTACACATACCGTTGTAATCGGGGGAGTTTCTACTTTCAGATGCAACAGAAATCATGCGGATTGGTCAATCCGTTCGCGAGATATGGCCGTTTGGACGTAAGAAACGATTGAGAAACTCAAAATTTTCGCAGTTCTGATGCTCGAAACGAATAACTAGAACGGCCTAGGGGAAAAATGCGCATACCGTTGAAATCGGGCGAGTTTCTACTTTCAGATGCAACAGAAACTTCGCGGATTGATCAATCCGTTCGCGAGATATGGCAGTTTGGAGATAAGAAACGCTTTAGAAACTCAAAATTTTCGCAGTTCTGATGCTCGAAACGAATAACTAGAACGGCCCAGGGGAAAAGTGCGCATACCGTTGTAATCGGGCGAGTTTCTACTTTCAAATGCAACAGAAATTTTGCGGATTGGTCAATCCGTTCGCGAGATATGGTAGTTTGGAGGTAAGGAACGCTTGAGAAACTCAAAATTTTCGCAGTTCTGATGCTCGAAACGAATAACTGGAACGGTCTAGGGGAAAACTACACATACCGTTGTAATCGGGCGAGTTTCTACTTTCAGATGCAACAGAAATTTTGCGGATTGGTCAATCCGTTCGCGAGATATGGCAGTTTGGAAGTAAGAAACGCTTGAGAAACTCAAAATTTTCGCAGTTCTGAAGCTCGAAACGAATGACTAGAACGGCCTAGGGGAGAAGTACGCATACCGTTGTAATCGGGCGAGTTTCTACTTTCAGATGCAACAGAAATTATGAGGATTGGTCAATCCGTTCGCGAGATATGGCCGTTTGGATGTAAGAAACGCGTTGAGAAACTCAAAATTTTCGCAGTTCTGATGCTCGAAACGAATAACTAGAACGGCCTAGGGGAAAAGTGCGCATACCGTTGTAATCGGGCGAGTTTCTACTTTCAGAAGCAACAGAAATTTTGCGGATTGGTCAATCCGTTCGGGAGATATGGCAGTTTGGATGTAAGAAAAGCTTGAGAAACTCGAAATTTTCGCAGTTCTGATGCTCGAAACGAATAACTGGAACGGCCTAGGGGAAAACTACACATACCGTTGTAATCGGGCAAGACTCTACTTTCAGATGGAACAGAAATTTTGCGGATTGGTCAATCCGTTCGCCAGATATGGCAGTTTGGAGGTAAGAAACGCTTGAGAAACTCAAAATTTTCGCAGTTCTGATGCTCGAAACGAATAACTGGAACGGTCTAGGGGAAAACTACACATACCGTTGTAATCGGGCGAGTTTCCACTTTCAGATGCAACAGAAATTTTGCGGATTGGTCAATCCGTTCGCGAGATGTGGCAGTTTGGAGGTAAGAAACGCTTGAGAAACTCAAAATTTTCGCAGTTCTGATGCTCGAAACGTATAACTAGAACGGCGTAGGGGAAAAGTACGCATACCGATGTAATCGGGCGAGTTTCTACTTTCAGATGCAACAGAAATTTTGCAGATTGGTCTATCCGTTCGCGAGATATGGCAGTTTGGAAGTAAGAAACGCTTGAGAAACTCAAAATTTTCGCAGTTCTGATGCTCGAAACGAATAACTGGAACGGTCTAGGGGAAAACTACACATACCGTTGTAATCGGGCGAGTTTCTACTTTCAGATGCAACAGAAATCATGCGGATTGGTCAATCCGTTCGCGAGATATGGCCGTTTGGATGTAAGAAACGATTGAGAAACTCAAAATTTTCGCAGTTCTGATGCTCGAAACGAATAACTAGAACGGCCTAGGGGAAAAATGCGCATACCGTTGAAATCGGGCGAGTTTCTACTTTCAGATGCAACAGAAACTTCGCGGATTGATCAATCCGTTCGCGAGATATGGCAGTTTGGAGATAAGAAACGCTTTAGAAACTCAA
This sequence comes from Ptiloglossa arizonensis, assembly GCF_051014685.1. Lineage (NCBI taxonomy): Eukaryota > Metazoa > Arthropoda > Insecta > Hymenoptera > Colletidae > Ptiloglossa > Ptiloglossa arizonensis. The sequence continues at coordinate 280,924 of NW_027478663.1, forward strand.
AATTTTCGCAGTTCTGATGCTCGAAACGAATAACTAGAACGGCCCAGGGGAAAAGTGCGCATACCGTTGTAATCGGGCGAGTTTCTACTTTCAAATGCAACAGAAATTTTGCGGATTGGTCAATCCGTTCGCGAGATATGGTAGTTTGGAGGTAAGGAACGCTTGAGAAACTCAAAATTTTCGCAGTTCTGATGCTCGAAACGAATAACTGGAACGGTCTAGGGGAAAACTACACATACCGTTGTAATCGGGCGAGTTTCTACTTTCAGATGCAACAGAAATATTGCGGATTGGTCAATCCGTTCGCGAGATATGGCAGTTTGGAAGTAAGAAACGCTTGAGAAACTCAAAATTTTCGCAGTTCTGATGCTCGAAACGAATAACTAGACGGCCTAGGGGAAAAGTGCGCATACCGTTGTAATCGGGCGAGTTTCTACTTTCAGATGCAACAGAAATGATGAGGATTGGTCAATCCGTTCGCGAGATATGGCCGTTTGGATGTAAGAAACGCTTGAGAAACTCAAAATTTTCGCAGTTCTGATGCTCGAAACGAATAACTAGACGGCCTAGGGGAAAAGTGCGCATACCGTTGTAATCGGGCGAGTTTCTACTTTCAGAAGCAACAGAAATTTTGCGGATTGGTCAATCCGTTCGCGAGATATGGCAGTTTGGAGGTAAGAAACGCTTGAGAAACTCAAAATTTTCGCAGTTCTGATGCTCGAAATGAATAACTAGAACGGCCTAGGGGAGAAGTACGCATACCGTTGTAATTGGTCGACTTTCTACTTTCAGATGCAACAGAAATTTTGCGGATTGATCAATCCGTTCGCGAGATATGGCAGTTTGGAAATAAGAAACGCTTGAGAAACTCAAAATTTTCGCAGTTCTGATGCTAGAAACGAGTAACTAGAACGGCCTAGGGGAAAAGTACGCATACCGTTGTAATCGAGCGAGTTTCTACTTTCAGATGCAACAGAAATTTTGCGGATTGGTCAATCCGTTCGCGAGATATGGCAGTTTGGAAGTAAGAAACGCTTGAGAAACTCAAAATTTGCGCAGTTCTGATGCTTGAAACGAATAACTGGAACGGTCTAGGGGAAAACTACACATACCGTTGTAATCGGGGGAGTTTCTACTTTCAGATGCAACAGAAATCATGCGGATTGGTCAATCCGTTCGCGAGATATGGCCGTTTGGATGTAAGAAACGATTGAGAAACTCAAAATTTTCGCAGTTCTGATGCTCGAAACGAATAACTAGAACGGCCTAGGGGAAAAATGCGCATACCGTTGAAATCGGGCGAGTTTCTACTTTCAGATGCAACAGAAACTTCGCGGATTGATCAATCCGTTCGCGAGATATGGCAGTTTGGAGATAAGAAACGCTTTAGAAACTCAAAATTTTCGCAGTTCTGATGCTCGAAACGAATAACTAGAACGGCCCAGGGGAAAAGTGCGCATACCGTTGTAATCGGGCGAGTTTCTACTTTCAAATGCAACAGAAATTTTGCGGATTGGTCAATCCGTTCGCGAGATATGGTAGTTTGGAGGTAAGGAACGCTTGAGAAACTCAAAATTTTCGCAGTTCTGATGCTCGAAACGAATAACTGGAACGGTCTAGGGGAAAACTACACATACCGTTGTAATCGGGCGAGTTTCTACTTTCAGATGCAACAGAAATTTTGCGGATTGGTCAATCCGTTCGCGAGATATGGCAGTTTGGAAGTAAGAAACGCTTGAGAAACTCAAAATTTTCGCAGTTCTGAAGCTCGAAACGAATGACTAGAACGGCCTAGGGGAGAAGTACGCATACCGTTGTAATCGGGCGAGTTTCTACTTTCAGATGCAACAGAAATTATGAGGATTGGTCAATCCGTTCGCGAGATATGGCCGTTTGGATGTAAGAAACGCGTTGAGAAACTCAAAATTTTCGCAGTTCTGATGCTCGAAACGAATAACTAGAACGGCCTAGGGGAAAAGTGCGCATACCGTTGTAATCGGGCGAGTTTCTACTTTCAGAAGCAACAGAAATTTTGCGGATTGGTCAATCCGTTCGGGAGATATGGCAGTTTGGATGTAAGAAAAGCTTGAGAAACTCGAAATTTTCGCAGTTCTGATGCTCGAAACGAATAACTGGAACGGCCTAGGGGAAAACTACACATACCGTTGTAATCGGGCAAGACTCTACTTTCAGATGGAACAGAAATTTTGCGGATTGGTCAATCCGTTCGCCAGATATGGCAGTTTGGAGGTAAGAAACGCTTGAGAAACTCAAAATTTTCGCAGTTCTGATGCTCGAAACGAATAACTGGAACGGTCTAGGGGAAAACTACACATACCGTTGTAATCGGGCGAGTTTCCACTTTCAGATGCAACAGAAATTTTGCGGATTGGTCAATCCGTTCGCGAGATGTGGCAGTTTGGAAGTAAGAAACGCTTGAGAAACTCAAAATTTTCGCAGTTCTGATGCTCGAAACGTATAACTAGAACGGCGTAGGGGAAAAGTACGCATACCGATGTAATCGGGCGAGTTTCTACTTTCAGATGCAACAGAAATTTTGCAGATTGGTCTATCCGTTCGCGAGATATGGCAGTTTGGAAGTAAGAAACGCTTGAGAAACTCAAAATTTTCGCAGTTCTGATGCTCGAAACGAATAACTGGAACGGTCTAGGGGAAAACTACACATACCGTTGTAATCGGGCGAGTTTCTACTTTCAGATGCAACAGAAATCATGCGGATTGGTCAATCCGTTCGCGAGATATGGCCGTTTGGATGTAAGAAACGATTGAGAAACTCAAAATTTTCGCAGTTCTGATGCTCGAAACGAATAACTAGAACGGCCTAGGGGAAAAATGCGCATACCGTTGAAATCGGGCGAGTTTCTACTTTCAGATGCAACAGAAACTTCGCGGATTGATCAATCCGTTCGCGAGATATGGCAGTTTGGAGATAAGAAACGCTTTAGAAACTCAAAATTTTCGCAGTTCTGATGCTCGAAACGAATAACTAGAACGGCCCAGGGGAAAAGTGCGCATACCGTTGTAATCGGGCGAGTTTCTACTTTCAAATGCAACAGAAATTTTGCGGATTGGTCAATCCGTTCGCGAGATATGGTAGTTTGGAGGTAAGGAACGCTTGAGAAACTCAAAATTTTCGCAGTTCTGATGCTCGAAACGAATAACTGGAACGGTCTAGGGGAAAACTACACATACCGTTGTAATCGGGCGAGTTTCTACTTTCAGATGCAACAGAAATTTTGCGGATTGGTCAATCCGTTCGCGAGATATGGCAGTTTGGAAGTAAGAAACGCTTGAGAAACTCAAAATTTTCGCAGTTCTGAAGCTCGAAACGAATGACTAGAACGGCCTAGGGGAGAAGTACGCATACCGTTGTAATCGGGCGAGTTTCTACTTTCAGATGCAACAGAAATTATGAGGATTGGTCAAACCGTTCGGGAGATATGGCAGTTTGGAGGTAAGAAAAGCTTGAGAAACTCGAAATTTTCGCAGTTCTGATGCTCGAAACGAATAACTGGAACGGCCTAGGGGAAAACTACACATACCGTTGTAATCGGGCAAGACTCTACTTTCAGATGGAACAGAAATTTTGCGGATTGGTCAATCCGTTCGCCAGATATGGCAGTTTGGAGGTAAGAAACGCTTGAGAAACTCAAAATTTTCGCAGTTCTGATGCTCGAAACGAATAACTCGAACGGCCTAGGGGAAAACTACACATACCGTTGTAATCGGGCGAGACTCTACATTCAGATGCAACAGAAATTTTGCGGATTGGTCAATCCGTTCGTGAGATATGGCAGTTTGGAGGTAAGGAACGCTTGAGAAACTCAAAATTTTCGAAGTTCTGATGCTCGAAATGAATAACTAGAACGGCCTAGGGGAGAAGTACGCATACCGTTGTAATTGGGCGACTTTCTACTTTCAGATGCAACAGAAATTTTGCAGATCGGTCAATCCGTTCGCGAGATATGGCAGTTTGGATGTAAGAAACGCTAGAGAAACTCGAAATTTTCGCAGTTCTGATGCTCGGAACGAATAACTGGAACGGCCTAGGGGAAAACTACACATACCGTTGTAATCGGGCGAGTTTCTACTTTCAGATGCAACAGAAATTTTGCGGATTGGTCGATCCGTTCGCGAGATGTGGCAGTTTTGAAGTAAGAAACGCTTGAGATACTCAAAATTTTCGCAGTTCTGATGCTCGAAACGAATAACTAGAACGGCCTAGGGGAAAACTACACCTACCGTTGTAATCGGGAGAGTTTCTACATTCAGATGCAACAGAAATTTTGCGGATTGGTCAATCCGTTCGCGAGATATGGCAGTTTGGAGGTAAGAAACGCTTGAGAGACTCAAAATTTTCGCAGTTCTGATGCTCGAAACGCATAACTAGAACGGCCTAGGGGAAAACTACACCTACCGTTGTAATCGGGCGAGACTCTACATTCAGATGCAACAGAAATTTTGCGGATTGGTCAATCCGTTGGCGAGATATGGCAGTTTGGAGATAGGAAACGCTTGAGAAACTCAAAATTTTCGCAGTTCTGATGCTCGAAACGAATGACTAGAACGGCCTAGGGGAGAAGTACGCTTACCGTTGTAATCGGGCGAGTTTCTACTTTCAGATGCAACAGAAATTATGAGGATTGGTCAATCCGTTCGCGAGATATGGCCGTTTGGATGTAAGAAACGCTTGAGAAACTCAAAATTTTCGCAGTTCTGATGCTCGAAACGAATAACTAGAACGGCCTAGGGGAAAAGTGCGCATACCGTTGTAATCGGGCGAGTCTCTACTTTCAGATGCAACAGAAATTTTGCGGGTTGGTCAATCAGTTCGCGAGATATGGCAGTTAGGATGTAAGAAACGCTTGAGAAACTCGAAATTTTCGCAGTTCAGATGCTCGAAACGAATAACTGGAACGGCCTAGGGGAAAACTACACATACCGTTGTAATCGGGCGAGTCTCTACTTTCAGATTCAACAGAAATTTTGCGGATTCGTCAATCCGTTCGCGAGATATGGCAGTTTGGAGGTAAGAAACGCTTGAGAAACTCGAAATTTTCGCAGTTCAGATGCTCGAAACGAATAACTGGAACGGCCTAGGGGAAAACTACACATACCGTTGTAATCGGGCGAGTCTCTACTTTCAGATGCAACAGAAATTTTGCGGATTGGTCGATCCGTTCGCGAGATGTGGCAGTTTGGAAGTAAGAAACGCTTGAGAGACTCAAAATTTTCGCAGTTCTGATGCTCGAAACGAATGACTAGTACTGCCTAGGGAAGAAGTACGTATACCGTTGAAATCGGGCGAGTGTCTACTTTCAGATACAACAGAAATTTTGCGGTTTGGTCAATCCGTTCATGAGATATAGCAGTTTGGATGTAAGAAACGCTTGAGAAACTCAAAATTTTCGCAGTTCTGATGCTCGAAACGAATAACTAGAACCGCCTAGGGGAAAAGTGCGCATACCGTTGTAATCGGGCGTGTTTCCACTTTCAGATGCAACAGAAATTTTGCGGATTGATCAATCCGTTCGCGAGATATGGCAGTTTGGAAATAAGAAACGCTTGAGAAACTCAAAATTTTCGCAGTTCTGATGCTCGAAACGAATAACTAGAACAGCCTAGGGGAAAAGTGCGCATACCGTTGTAAAAGGGCGAGTCTCTACTTTCAGATGCAACAGAAATTTTGCGGATCGATCAATCCGTTCGGGAGATATGGCAGTTTGGAGGTAAGAAACGCTTGAGAAACTCAAACTTTTCGCAGTTCTGATGCTCGAAACGAATAACTAGAACCGCCTAGGGGAAAAGTGCATATACCGTTGTAATCGGGTGTGTTTCTACTTTCAGATGCAACAGAAATTTTGCGGATTGATCTATCCGTTCGCGAGATATGGCAGTTTGGAGATAAGAAACGCTTGAGAAACTCAAAATTATCGCAGTTCTGATGCTCGCAACGAATGACTAGAACGGCCTAGGGGAGAAGTACGCATACCGTTGTAATCGGGCGAGTGTCTACTTACAGACGCAACAGAAATTTTGCGGATCGGTCAATCCGTTCGCGAGATATGGCAGATTGGATGTAAGAAACGCTAGAGAAACTCGAAATTTTCGCAGTTCTGATGCTCCGAACGAATAACTGGAACGGCCTAGGGGAAAACTACACATACCGTTGTAATCGGGCGAGTCTCTACTTTCAGATGCAACAGAAATTTTGCGGATTGGTCAATCCGTTCGCGAGATATGGCAGTTTGGAGGTAAGAAACGCTTCAGAAACTCAAAATTTTCGCAGTTCCGATGCTCGAAACGAATAACTGGAACGGCCTAGGGGCAAACTACACATACCGTTGTAATCGGGCGAGTTTCTACTTTCAGATGCAACAGAAATTTTGCGGATTGGTCAATCCGTTCGCGAGATATGGCAGTTTGGAGGTAAGAAACGCTTGAGAAACTAAAAATTTTCGCAGTTCTGATGCTCGGAACGAATAACTGGAACGGCCTAGGGGAAAACTACACATACCGTTGTAATCGGGCGAGTTTCTACTTTCACATGCAACAGAAATTTTGCGGATTGGTCGATCCGTTCGCGAGATGTGGCAGTTTTGAAGTAAGAAACGCTTGAGATACTCAAAATTTTCGCAGTTCTGATGCTCGAAACGAATAACTAGAACGGCCTAGGGGAAAACTACACCTACCGTTGTAATCGGGAGAGTTTCTACATTCAGATGCAACAGAAATTTTGCGGATTGGTCAATCCGTTCGCGAGATATGGCAGTTTGGAGGTAAGAAACGCTTGAGAGACTCAAAATTTTCGCAGTTCTGATGCTCGAAACGCATAACTAGAACGGCCTAGGGGAAAACTACACCTACCGTTGTAATCGGGCGAGTTTCTACATTCAGATGCAACAGAAATTTTGCGGATTGGTCAATCCGTTCGCGAGATATGGCAGTTTGGAGGTAAGAAACGCTTGAGAAACTCAAAATTTTCGCAGTTCTGATACTCGAAACGAATAACTAGAACAGCCTAGGGGAAAAGTGCGCATACCGTTGTAATCGGGCGAGTTTCTACTTTCAGATGCAACAGAAATTTTGCGGAATGATCAATCCGTTCGCGAGATATGGCAGTTTGGAGATGAGAAACGCTTAAGAAACTCAAAATTTTCGCAGTTCTGATGCTCGAAACGAATGACTAGAACTGCCTAGGGGAGAAGTACGTATACCGTTGTAATCGGGCGAGTGTCTACTTTCAGATACAACAGAAATTTTGCGGATTGGTCAATCCGTTCGCGAGATATGGCAGTTTGGAGGTAAGAAACGCTTGAGAAACTCAAAATTTTCGCAGTTCTGATGCTCGAAACGAATAACTAGAACCGCCTAGGGGAAAAGTGCGCATACCGTTGTAATCGGGCGTGTTTCTACGTTCAGATGCAACAGAAATTTTGCGGATTGATCAATCCGTTCGCGAGATATGGCAGATTGGAGATAAGAAACGCTTGAGAAACTCAAAATTTTCGCAGTTCTGATGCTCGAAACGAATAACTAGAACCGCCTAGGGGAAAAGTGCGCATACCGTTGTAATCGGGCGAGTTTCTACTTTCAGATGCAACAGAAATTTTGCGGATTGATCAATCCGTTCGCGAGATATGGCAGTTTGGAGATAAGAAACGCTTGAGAAACTCAAAATTTTCGCAGTTCTGATGCTCGAAACGAATAACTAGAACAGCCTAGGGGAAAAGTGCGCATACCGTTGTAAAAGGGCGAGTCTCTACTTTCAGATGCAACAGAAATTTTGCGGATCGATCAATCCGTTCGCGAGATATGGCAGTTTGGAGGTAAGAAACGCTTGAGAAACTCAAACTTTTCGCAGTTCTGATGCTCGAAACGAATAACTAGAACCGCCTAGGGGAAAAGTGCATATACCGTTGTAATCGGGCGTGTTTCTACTTTCAGATGCAACAGAAATTGTGCGGATTGATCAATCCGTTCGCGAGGTATGGCAGTTTGGAGATAAGAAACGCTTGAGAAACTCAAAATTATCGCAGTTCTGATGCTCGCAACGAATGACTAGAACGGCCTAGGGGAGAAGTACGCATACCGTTGTAATCGGGCGAGTGTCTACTTACAGACGCAACAGAAATTTTGCGGATCGGTCAATCCGTTCGCGAGATATGGCAGTTTGGATGTTAGAAACGCTAGAGAAACTCGAAATTTTCGCAGTTCTGATGCTCCGAACGAATAACTGGAACGGCCTAGGGGAAAACTACACATACCGTTGTAATCGGGCGAGTCTCTACTTTCAGATGCAACAGAAATTTTGCGGATTGGTCAATCCGTTCGCGAGATATGGCAGTTTGGAGGTAAGAAACGCTTGAGAAACTCAAAATTTTCGCAGTTCTGATGCTCGAAACGAATGACTAGAACGGCCTAGGGGAGAAGTTCGCATACCGTTGTAATCGGGCGAGTGTCTACTTTCAGATGCAACAGAAATTTTGCGGATTGATCGTTCCGTTCGCGAGATATGGCAGTTTGGAGATAAGAAACGCTTTAGAAACTCAAAATTTTCGCAGTTCTGATGCTCGAAACGAATAACTGGATCGGCCTAGGGGAAAACTACACATACCCTTGTAATCGGGCGAGTTTCTACTTTCAGATGCAACAGAAAGTTTGCGGAATGGTCGATCCGTTCGCGAGATGTGGCAGTTTGGAAGTAAGAAACGCTTGAGAAACTCAAAATTTTCGCAGTTCTGATGCTCGAAACGAATAACTAGAACGGTCTAGGGGAAAACTACACCTACCGTTGTAATCGGGCGAGTTTCTACATTCAGATGCAACAGAAATTTTGCGGATTGGTCAATCCGTTCGCGAGATATGGCAGTTTGGAGGTAAGAAACGCTTGAGAAACTCAAAATTTTCGCAGTTCTGATGCTCGAAACGAATAACTAGAACCGCCTAGGGGAAAAGTGCGCATACCGTTGTGATCGGGCGAGTTTCTACTTTCAGATGCAACAGAAATTTTGCGGAATGGTCGATCCGTTCGCGAGATGTGGCAGTTTGGAAGTAAGAAACGCTTGAGAAACTCAAAATTTTCGCAGTTCTGATGCTCGAAACGAATAACTAGAACGGCCTAGGGGAAAACTACACCTACCGTTGTAATCGGGCGAGTTTCTACATTCAGATGCAACAGAAATTTTGCGGATTGGTCAATCCGTTCGCGAGATATGGCAGTTTGGAGGTAAGAAACGCTTGAGAAACTCAAAATTTTCGCAGTTCTGATACTCGAAACGAATAACTAGAACAGCCTAGGGGAAAAGTGCGCATACCGTTGTAATCGGGCGAGTTTCTACTTTCAGATGCAACAGAAATTTTGCGGAATGATCAATCCGTTCGCGAGATATGGCAGTTTGGAGATGAGAAACGCTTAAGAAACTCAAAATTTTCGCAGTTCTGATGCTCGAAACGAATAACTAGAACCGCCTAGGGGAAAAGTGCGCATACCGTTGTAATCGGGCGTGTTTCTACGTTCAGATGCAACAGAAATTTTGCGGATTGATCAATCCGTTCGCGAGATATGGCAGATTGGAGATAAGAAACGCTTGAGAAACTCAAAATTTTCGCAGTTCTGATGCTCGAAACGAATAACTAGAACCGCCTAGGGGAAAAGTGCGCATACCGTTGTAATCGGGCGAGTTTCTACTTTCAGATGCAACAGAAATTTTGCGGATTGATCAATCCGTTCGCGAGATATGGCAGTTTGGAGATAAGAAACGCTTGAGAAACTCAAAATTTTCGCAGTTCTGATGCTCGAAACGAATAACTAGAACAGCCTAGGGGAAAAGTGCGCATACCGTTGTAAAAGGGCGAGTCTCTACTTTCAGATGCAACAGAAATTTTGCGGATCGATCAATCCGTTCGCGAGATATGGCAGTTTGGAGGTAAGAAACGCTTGAGAAACTCAAACTTTTCGCAGTTCTGATGCTCGAAACGAATAACTAGAACCGCCTAGGGGAAAAGTGCATATACCGTTGTAATCGGGCGTGTTTCTACTTTCAGATGCAACAGAAATTGTGCGGATTGATCAATCCGTTCGCGAGATATGGCAGTTTGGAGATAAGAAACGCTTGAGAAACTCAAAATTATCGCAGTTCTGATGCTCGCAACGAATGACTAGAACGGCCTAGGGGAGAAGTACGCATACCGTTGTAATCGGGCGAGTGTCTACTTACAGACGCAACAGAAATTTTGCGGATCGGTCAATCCGTTCGCGAGATATGGCAGTTTGGATGTTAGAAACGCTAGAGAAACTCGAAATTTTCGCAGTTCTGATGCTCCGAACGAATAACTGGAACGGCCTAGGGGAAAACTACACATACCGTTGTAATCGGGCGAGTCTCTACTTTCAGATGCAACAGAAATTTTGCGGATTGGTCAATCCGTTCGCGAGATATGGCAGTTTGGAGGTAAGAAACGCTTGAGAAACTCAAAATTTTCGCAGTTCTGATGCTCGAAACGAATGACTAGAACGGCCTAGGGGAGAAGTTCGCATACCGTTGTAATCGGGCGAGTGTCTACTTTCAGATGCAACAGAAATTTTGCGGATTGATCGTTCCGTTCGCGAGATATGGCAGTTTGGAGATAAGAAACGCTTTAGAAACTCAAAATTTTCGCAGTTCTGATGCTCGAAACGAATAACTGGATCGGCCTAGGGGAAAACTACACATACCCTTGTAATCGGGCGAGTTTCTACTTTCAGATGCAACAGAAATTTTGCGGAATGGTCGATCCGTTCGCGAGATGTGGCAGTTTGGAAGTAAGAAACGCTTGAGAAACTCAAAATTTTCGCAGTTCTGATGCTCGAAACGAATAACTAGAACGGTCTAGGGGAAAACTACACCTACCGTTGTAATCGGGCGAGTTTCTACATTCAGATGCAACAGAAATTTTGCGGATTGGTCAATCCGTTCGCGAGATATGGCAGTTTGGAGGTAAGAAACGCTTGAGAAACTCAAAATTTTCGCAGTTCTGATGCTCGAAACGAATAACTAGAACCGCCTAGGGGAAAAGTGCGCATACCGTTGTGATCGGGCGAGTTTCTACTTTCAGATGCAACAGAAATTTTGCGGAATGGTCGATCCGTTCGCGAGATGTGGCAGTTTGGAAGTAAGAAACGCTTGAGAAACTCAAAATTTTCGCAGTTCTGATGCTCGAAACGAATAACTAGAACGGTCTAGGGGAAAACTACACCTACCGTTGTAATCGGGCGAGTTTCTACATTCAGATGCAACAGAAATTTTGCGGATTGGTCAATCCGTTCGCGAGATATGGCAGTTTGGAGGTAAGAAACGCTTGAGAAACTCAAAATTTTCGCAGTTCTGATGCTCGAAACGAATAACTAGAACCGCCTAGGGGAAAAGTGCGCATACCCTTGTAATCGGGCGAGTTTCTACTTTCAGATGCAACAGAAATTTTGCGGAATGGTCGATCCGTTCGCGAGATGTGGCAGTTTGGAAGTAAGAAACGCTTGAGAAACTCAAAATTTTCGCAGTTCTGATGCTCGAAACGAATAACTAGAACGGTCTAGGGGAAAACTACACCTACCGTTGTAATCGGGCGAGTTTCTACATTCAGATGCAACAGAAATTTTGCGGATTGGTCAATCCGTTCGCGAGATATGGCAGTTTGGAGGTAAGAAACGCTTGAGAAACTCAAAATTATCGCAGTTCTGATGCTCGAAACGAATGACTAGGACGGCCTAGGGGAGAAGTACGGATACCGTTGTAATCGGGCGAGTGTCTACTTTCAGATACAACAGAAATTTTGCGGATCGGTCAATCCGTTCGCTTGATATGGCAGTTTGGATGTAAGAAACGCTAGAGAAACTCGAAATTTTCGCAGTTCTGATGCTCGAAACGAATAACTGGAACGGCCTACGGGAAATCTACACATCCCGTTGTAATCGGGCGAGTCTCTACTTTCAGATGCAACAGAAATTTTGCGGATTGGTCAATCCGTTCGCGAGATATGGCAGTTTGGATGTAAGAAACGCTTGAGAAACTCAAAATTTTCGCAGTTCTGATGCTCGAAACGAATAACTAGAACCGCATAGTGGAAAAGTGCGCATACCGTTGTAATCGGGCGAGTTTCTACTTTCAGATGCAATAGAAATTTTGCGGATTGGTCAATCCGTTCGCGAGATATGGCAGTTTGGATGTAAGAAACGCTTGAGAAACTCGAAATTTTCGCAGTTCTGATGCTCGAAACGAATAACTGGAACTGCCTAGGGGAAAACTACACATACCGTTGTAATCGGGCAAGTTTCTACTTTCAGATGCAACAGAAATTTTGCGGATTGGTCAATCCGTTCGCGAGATGTGGCAGTTTGGAGGTAAGAATCGCTTTAGAAACTCAAAATTTTCGCAGTTCTGATGCTCTAAACGAATAACTGGAATGGCCTAGGGGAAAAGTGCGCATACCGTTGTAATCGGGCGAGTTTCTACTTTCGGATGCAACAGAAATTTTGTGGATTGATCAATCCGTTCGCGAGATATGGCAGTTTGGAGGTAAGAAACGCTTGAGAAACTCAAAATTTTCGCAGTTCTGATGCTCGAAACGAATGACTAGAACGGCCTAGGGGAGAAGTACGGATACCGTTGTAATCGGGCGAGTGTCTACTTTCAGATACAACAGAAATTTTGCGGATCGGTCAATCCGTTCGCGAGATATTGCAGTTTGGATGTAAGAAACGCTAGAGAAACTCGAAATTTTCGCAGTTCTGATGCTCGAAACGAATAACTGGAACGGCCTAGGGGAAAACTACACATACCGTTGTTATCGGGCGAGTCTCTACTTTCAGATTCAACAGAAATTTTGCGGATTGGTCAATCCGTTCGCGAGATATGGCAGTTTGGAGATAAGAAACGCTTGAGAAACTCAAAATTTTCGCAGTTCTGATGCTCGAAACGAATGACTAGAACGGCCTAGGGGAGAAGTACGCATACCGTTGTAATTGGGCGAGTTTCTACTTTCAGATGCAACAGAAATTATGAGGATTGGTCAATCCGTTCGCGAGATATGGCAGTTTGGATGTAAGAAACGCTTGAGAAACTCGAAATTTTCGCAGTTCTGATGCTCGAAACGAATAACTGGAACGGCCTAGGGGAAAACTACACATACCGTTGTAATCGGGCGAGACTCTACTTTCAGATGCAACAGAAATTTTGCGGATTGGTCAATCCGTTCGCGAGATATGGCAGTTTGGAGGTAAGAAACGCTTGAGAAACTCAAAATTATCGCAGTTCTGATGCTCGAAACGAATAACTCGAACGGCCTAGGGGAAAACTACACATACCGTTCTAAACGGGCGAGTTTCTACTTTCAGATGCAACAGAAATTTTGCGGATTGGTCAATCCGTTCGCGAGATGTGGCAGTTTGGATGTAAGAAACGCTTGAGAAACTCAAAATTTTCGCAGTTCTGATGCTCGAAACGAATAACTAGAACCGCCTAGGGGAAAAGTGCGCATACCGTTGTAATCGGGCGAGTTTCTACTTTCAGATGCAACAGAAATTTTGCGGATTGATCAATCCGTTCGCAAGATATGGCAGTTTGGAGATAAGAAACGCTTGAGAAACTCAAAATTTTCGCAGTTCTGATGCTCGAAACGAATGAATAGAACGGCCTAGGGGAGAAGTACGCACACCGTTGTAATCGGGCGAGTTTCTACTTTCAGATGCAACAGAAATTATGAGGATTGGTCAATCCGTTCGCGAGATATGGCCGTTTGGATGTAAGAAACGGTTGAGAAACTCAAAATTTTCGCAGTTCTGATGCTCGAAACGAATAACTAGAACGGCCTAGGGGAAAAGTGCGCATACCGTTGTAATCGGGCGAGTTTCTACTTTCAGAAGCAACAGAAATTTTGCGGATTGGTCAATCCGTTCGCGAGATATGGCAGTTTGGAGGTAAGAAACGCTTGAGAAACTCAAAATTTTCGCAGTTCTGATGCTCGAAACGAATAACTAGAACGGCCTAGGGGAAAAGTGCGCATACCGTTGTAATCGGGCGAGTTTCTACTTTCAGAAGCAACAGAAATTTTGCGGATTGGTCAATCCGTTCGCGAGATATGGCAGTTTGGAGGTAAGAAACGCTTGAGAAACTCAAAATGTCCGCAGTTCTGATGCTCGAAATGAATAACTAGAACGGCCTAGGGGAGATGTACGCATACCGTTGTAATTGGGCGACTTTCTACTTTCAGATGCAACAGAAATTTTGCGGATTGGTCAATCCGTTCGCGAGATATGGCAGTTTGGAGGTAAGAAACGCTTGAGAAACTCAAAATTATCGCAGTTCTGATGCTCGAAACGAATAACTCGAACGGCCTAGGGGAAAACTACACATACCGTTCTAAACGGGCGAGTTTCTACTTTCAGATGCAACAGAAATTTTGCGGATTGGTCAATCCGTTCGCGAGATGTGGCAGTTTGGATGTAAGAAACGCTTGAGAAACTCAAAATTTTCGCAGTTCTGATGCTCGAAACGAATAACTAGAACCGCCTAGGGGAAAAGTGCGCATACCGTTGTAATCGGGCGAGTTTCTACTTTCAGATGCAACAGAAATTTTGCGGATTGATCAATCCGTTCGCAAGATATGGCAGTTTGGAGATAAGAAACGCTTGAGAAACTCAAAATTTTCGCAGTTCTGATGCTCGAAACGAATAACTCGAACGGCCTAGGGGAGAAGTACGCACACCGTTGTAATCGGGCGAGTTTCTACTTTCAGATGCAACAGAAATTATGAGGATTGGTCAATCCGTTCGCGAGATATGGCCGTTTGGATGTAAGAAACGCTTGAGAAACTCAAAATTTTCGCAGTTCTGATGCTCGAAACGAATAACTAGAACGGCCTAGGGGAAAAGTGCGCATACCGTTGTAATCGGGCGAGTTTCTACTTTCAGAAGCAACAGAAATTTTGCGGATTGGTCAATCCGTTCGCGAGATATGGCAGTTTGGAGGTAAGAAACGCTTGAGAAACTCAAAATTTTCGCAGTTCTGATGCTCGAAACGAATAACTAGAACGGCCTAGGGGAAAAGTGCGCATACCGTTGTAATCGGGCGAGTTTCTACTTTCAGAAGCAACAGAAATTTTGCGGATTGGTCAATCCGTTCGCGAGATATGGCAGTTTGGAGGTAAGAAACGCTTGAGAAACTCAAAATGTCCGCAGTTCTGATGCTCGAAATGAATAACTAGAACGGCCTAGGGGAGAAGTACGCATACCGTTGTAATTGGGCGACTTTCTACTTTCAGATGCAACAGAAATTTTGCGGATTGATCAATCCGTTCGCGAGATATGGCAGTTTGGATGTAAGAAACGCTTGAGAAACTCGAAATTTTCGCAGTTCTGATGCTCGAAACGAATAACTGGAACGGCCTAGGGGAAAACTACACATACCGTTGTAATCGGGCGAGACTCTACTTTCAGATGCAACAGAAATTTTGCGGATTGGTCAATCCGTTCGCGAGATATGGCAGTTTGGAGGTAAGAAACGCTTGAGAAACTCAAAATTTTCGCAGTTCTGATGCTCGAAACGAATAACTCGAACGGCCTAGGGGAAAACTACACATACCGTTGTAAACGGGCGAGTTTCTACTTTCAGATGCAACAGAAATTTTGCGGATTGGTCAATCCGTTCGCGAGATGTGGCAGTTTGGAGGTAAGAAACGCTTGAGAAACTCAAAATTTTCGCAGTTCTGATGCTCGAAACGAATAACTAGAACCGCCTAGGGGAAAAGTGCGCATACCGTTGTAATCGGGCGAGTTTCTACTTTCAGATGCAACAGAAATTTTGCGGATTGATCAATCCGTTCGCGAGATATGGCAGTTTGGAGATAAGAAACGCTTGAGAAACTCAAAATTTTCGCAGTTCTGATGCTCGAAACGAATAACTAGAACAGCCTAGGGGAAAAGTGCGCATACCGTTGTAAAAGGGCGAGTCTCTACTTTCAGATGCAACAGAAATTTTGCGGATCGATCAATCCGTTCGCGAGATATGGCAGTTTGGAGGTAAGAAACGCTTGAGAAACTCAAACTTTTCGCAGTTCTGATGCTCGAAACGAATAACTAGAACCGCCTAGGGGAAAAGTGCGCATACCGTTGTAATCGGGCGAGTTTCTACTTTCAGATGCAACAGAAATTTTGCGGATTGGTCAATCCGTTCGCGAGATATGGCAGTTTGGATGTAAGAAACGCTTGAGAAACTCGAAATTTTCGCAGTTCTGATGCTCGAAACGAATAACTGGAACGGCCTCGGGGAAAACTACACATACCGTTGTAATCGGGCGAGTTTCTACTTTCAGATGCAACAGAAATTTTGCGGATTGGTCAATCCGTTCGCGAGATGTGGCAGTTTGGAGGTAAGAAACGCTTTAGAAACTCAAAATTTTCGCAGTTCTGATGCTCTAAACGAATAACTGGAACGCAAAGGGGAAAAGTGCGCATACCGTTGTAATCGGGCGAGTTTCTACTTTCAGATGCAACAGAAATTTTGCGGATTGATCAATCCGTTCGCGAGATATGGCAGTTTGGATGTAAGAAACGCTTGAGAAACTCGAAATTTTCGCAGTTCTGATGCTCGAAACGAATAACTGGAACGGCCTCGGGGAAAACTACACATACCGTTGTAATCGGGCGAGACTCTACTTTCAGATGCAACAGAAATTTTGCGGATTGGTCAATCCGTTCGGGAGATATGGCAGTTTGGAGGTAAGAAACGCTTGAGAAACTCAAAATTTTCGCAGTTCTGATGCTCGAAACGAATAACTCGAACGGCCTAGGGGAAAACTACACATACCGTTGTAAACGGGCGAGTTTCTACTTTCAGATGCAACAGAAATTTTGCGGATTGATCAATCCGTTCGCGAGATATGGCAGTTTGGAGATAAGAAACGCTTGAGAAACTCAAAATTATCGCAGTTCTGATGCTCGCAACGAATGACTAGAACGGCCTAGGGGAGAAGTACGCATACCGTTGTAATCGGGCGAGTGTCTACTTACAGACGCAACAGAAATTTTGCGGATCGGTCAATCTGTTCGCGAGATATGGCAGTTTGGATGTAAGAAACGCTAGAGAAACTCGAAATTTTCGCAGTTCTGATGCTCCGAACGAATAACTGGAACGGCCTAGGGGAAAACTACACATACCGTTGTAATCGGGCGAGTCTCTACTTTCAGATGCAACAGAAATTTTGCGGATTGGTCAATCCGTTCGCGAGATATGGCAGTTTGGAGGTAAGAAACGCTTGAGAAACTCAAAATTTTCGCAGTTCTGATGCTCGAAACGAATGACTAGAACGGCCTAGGGGAGAAGTTCGCATACCGTTGTAATCGGGCGAGTGTCTACTTTCAGATGCAACAGAAATTTTGCGGATTGATCGTTCCGTTCGCGAGATATGGCAGTTTGGAGATAAGAAACGCTTTAGAAACTCAAAATTTTCGCAGTTCTGATGCTCGAAACGAATAACTGGATCGGCCTAGGGGAAAACTACACATACCCTTGTAATCGGGCGAGTTTCTACTTTCAGATGCAACAGAAATTTTGCGGAATGGTCGATCCGTTCGCGAGATGTGGCAGTTTGGAAGTAAGAAACGCTTGAGAAACTCAAAATTTTCGCAGTTCTGATGCTCGAAACGAATAACTAGAACGGTCTAGGGGAAAACTACACCTACCGTTGTAATCGGGCGAGTTTCTACATTCAGATGCAACAGAAATTTTGCGGATTGGTCAATCCGTTCGCGAGATATGGCAGTTTGGAGGTAAGAAACGCTTGAGAAACTCAAAATTTTCGCAGTTCTGATGCTCGAAACGAATAACTAGAACCGCCTAGGGGAAAAGTGCGCATACCGTTGTGATCGGGCGAGTTTCTACTTTCAGATGCAACAGAAATTTTGCGGAATGATCAATCCGTTCGCGAGATATGGCAGTTTGGAGATAAGAAACGCTTAAGAAACTCAAAATTTTCGCAGTTCTGATGCTCGAAACGAATGACTAGGACGGCCTAGGGGAGAAGTACGGATACCGTTGTAATCGGGCGAGTGTCTACTTTCAGATGCAACAGAAATTTTGCGGATTGATCAATCCGTTCGCAAGATATGGCAGTTTGGAGATAAGAAACGCTTGAGAAACTCAAAATTTACGCAGTTCTGATGCTCGAAATGAATAACTAGAACGGCCTAGGGGAGAAGTACGCATACCGTTGTAATTGGGCGACTTTCTACTTTCAGATGCAACAGAAATTTTGCGGATTGATCAATCCGTTCGCGAGATATGGCAGTTTGGATGTAAGAAACGCTTGAGAAACTCGAAATTTTCGCAGTTCTGCTGCTCGAAACGAATAACTGGAACGGCCTAGGGGAAAACTACACATACCGTTGTAATCGGGCGAGACTCTACTTTCAGATGCAACAGAAATTTTGCGGATTGGTCAATCCGTTCGCGAGATATGGCAGTTTGGAGGTAAGAAACGCTTGAGAAACTCAAAATTTTCGCAGTTCTGATGCTCGAAACGAATAACTCGAACGGCCTAGGGGAAAACTACACATACCGTTGTAATCGGGCGAGTTTCTACTTTCAGATGCAACAGAAATTTTGCGGATTGGTCAATCCGTTCGCGAGATGTGGCAGTTTGGAGGTAAGAAACGCTTGAGAAACTCAAAATTTTCGCAGTTCTGATGCTCGAAACGAATAACTAGAACCGCCTAGGGGAGAGGTACGCATACCGTTGTAATCGGGCGAGTTTCTACTTTCAGATGCAACAGAAATTATGAGGATTGGTCAATCCTTTCGCGAGATATGGCCGTTTGGATGTAAGAAACGCTTGAGAAACTCAAAATTTTCGCAGTTCTGATGCTCGAAACGAATAACTAGAACGGCCTAGGGGAAAAGTGCGCATACCGTTGTAATCGGGCGAGTTTCTACTTTCAGAAGCAACAGAAATTTTGCGGATTGGTCAATCCGTTCGCGAGATGTGGCAGTTTGGAGGTAAGAAACGCTTGAGAAACTCAAAATTTTCGCAGTTCTGATGCTCGAAACGAATAACTAGAACCGCCTAGGGGAAAAGTGCGCATACCGTTGTAATCGGGCGAGTTTCTACTTTCAGATGCAACAGAAATTTTGCGGATTGATCAATCCGTTCGCAAGATATGGCAGTTTGGAGATAAGAAACGCTTGAGAAACTCAAAATTTTCGCAGTTCTGATGCTCGAAACGAATGACTAGAACGGCCTAGGGGAAAACTACACATACCGTTGTAATCGGGCGAGTCTCTACTTTCAGATGCAACAGAAATTTTGCGGGATGGTCAATCAGTTCGCGAGATATGGCAGTTAGGATGTAAGAAACGCTTGAGAAACTCGAAATTTTCGCAGTTCTGATGCTCGAAACGAATAACTGGAACGGTCTAGGGTAAAACTACACATACCGTTGTAATCGGGCGAGTTTCTACTTTCAGATGCAACAGAAATTTTGCGGATTGGTCAATCCGTTCGCGAGATATGGCAGTTTGGAAGTAAGAAACGCTTGAGAAACTCAAAATTTTCGCAGTTCTGATGCTCGAAACGAATAACTAGAACGGCCCAGGGGAAAAGTGCGCATACCGTTGTAATCGGGCGAGTTTCTACTTTCAAATGCAACAGAAATTTTGCGGATTGGTCAATCCGTTCGCGAGATATGGCAGTTTGGAGGTAAGGAACGCTTGAGAAACTCAAAATTTTCGCAGTTCTGATGCTCGAAACGAATAACTGGAACGGTCTAGGGGAAAACTACACATACCGTTGTAATCGGGCGAGTTTCTACTTTCAGATGCAACAGAAATTTTGCGGATTGGTCAATCCGTTCGCGAGATATGGCAGTTTGGAAGTAAGAAACGCTTGAGAAACTCAAAATTTTCGCAGTTCTGATGCTCGAAACGAATGACTAGAACGGCCTAGGGGAGAAGTACGAATACCGTTGTAATCGGGCGAGTTTCTACTTTCAGATGCAACAGAAATTATGAGGATTGGTCAATCCGTTCGCGAGATATGGCCGTTTGGATGTAAGAAACGCGTTGAGAAACTCAAAATTTTCGCAGTTCTGATGCTCGAAACGAATAACTAGAACGGCCTAGGGGAAAAGTGCGCATACCGTTGTAATCGGGCGAGTTTCTACTTTCAGAAGCAACAGAAATCATGCGGATTGGTCAATTCGTTCGCGAGATATGGCCGTTTGGATGTAAGAAACGATTGAGAAACTCAAAATTTTCGCAGTTCTGATGCTCGAAACGAATAACTAGAACGGCCTAGGGGAAAAATGCGCATACCGTTGAAATCGGGCGAGTTTCTACTTTCAGATGCAACAGAAACTTTGCGGATTGATCAATCCGTTCGCGAGATATGGCAGTTTGGAGATAAGAAACGCTTTAGAAACTCAAAATTTTCGCAGTTCTGATGCTCGAAACGAATAACTAGAACGGCCCAGGGGAAAAGTGCGCATACCGTTGTAATCGGGCGAGTTTCTACTTTCAAATGCAACAGAAATTTTGCGGATTGGTCAATCCGTTCGCGAGATATGGCAGTTTGGAGGTAAGAAACGCTTGAGAAACTCAAAATTTTCGCAGTTCTGATGCTCGAAACGAATAACTGGAACGGTCTAGTGGAAAACTACACATACCGTTGTAATTGGGCGAGTTTCTACTTTCAGATGCAACAGAAATATTGCGGATTGGTCAATCCGTTCGCGAGATATGGCAGTTTGGAAGTAAGAAACGCTTGAGAAACTCAAAATTTTCGCAGTTCTGATGTTCGAAACGAATAACTAGACGGCCTAGGGGAAAAGTGCGCATACCGTTGTAATCGGGCGAGTTTCTACTTTCAGATGCAACAGAAATTATGAGGATTGGTCAATCCGTTCGCGAGATATGGCCGTTTGGATGTAAGAAACGCTTGAGAAACTCAAAATTTTCGCAGTTCTGATGCTCGAAACGAATAACTAGACGGCCTAGGGGAAAAGTGCGCATACCGTTGTAATCGGGCGAGTTTCTACTTTCAGAAGCAACAGAAATTTTGCGGATTGGTCAATCCGTTCGCGAGATATGGCAGTTTGGAGGTAAGAAACGCTTGAGAAACTCAAAATTTTCGCAGTTCTGATGCTCGAAATGAATAACTAGAACGGCCTAGGGGAGAAGTACGCATACCGTTGTAATTGGTCGACTTTCTACTTTCAGATGCAACAGAAATTTTGCGGATTGATCAATCCGTTCGCGAGATATGGCTGTTTGGAAATAAGAAACGCTTGAGAAACTCAAAATTTTCGCAGTTCTGATGCTAGAAACGAGTAACTAGAACGGCCTAGGGGAAAAGTACGCATACCGTTGTAATCGAGCGAGTTTCTACTTTCAGATGCAACAGAAATTTTGCGGATTGGTCAATCCGTTCGCGAGATATGGCAGTTTGGAAGTAAGAAGCGCTTGAGAAACTCAAAATTTGCGCAGTTCTGATGCTTGAAACGAATAACTAGAACGGCCTAGTGGAAAAGTGCGCATACCGTTGTAATCGGGCGAGTTTCTACTTTCAGATGCAACAGAAATTTTGCGGATTCATCAATCCGTTCGCGAGATATGGCAGTTTGGATGTAAGAAACGCTTGAGAAACTGGAAATTTTCGCAGTTCTGATGCTCGAAACGAATAACTGGAACGGCCTAGGGGAAAACTACACATACCGTTGTAATCGGGCGAGTCTCTACTTTCAGATGCAACAGAAATTTTGCGGATTGGTCAATACGTTCGCGAGATATGGTAGTTTGGAGGTAAGAAGCGCTTGAGAAACTCAAAATTTTCGCAGTTCTGATGCTCGAAACGAATGACTAGAACGGCCTAGGGTAGAAGTACGGATACCGTTGTAATCGGGCGAGATTCCACTTTCAGATGCAACAGAAATGTTGCGGATTGATCAATCCGTTCGCGAGATATGGCAGTTTGGAGATAAGAAACGCTTTAGAAACTCAAAATTTTCGCAGTTCTGATGTTCGAAACGAATAACTAGAACGGCCCAGGGGAAAAGTGCGCATATCGTTGTAATCGGGCGAGTTTCTACATTCAAATGCAACAGAAATTTTGCGGATTGTTCAATCCGTTCGCGGGATATGGCAGTTTGGAGGTAAGAAACGCTTGAGAAACTCAAAATTTTCGCAGTTCTGATGCTCGAAACGAATAACTGGAACGGTCTAGGGGAAAACTACACATACCGTTGTAATCGGGCGAGTTTCCACTTTCAGATGCAACGGAAATTTTGCGGATTGGTCAATCCGTTCGCGAGATGTGGCAGTTTGGAGGTAAGAAACGCTTGAGAAACTCAAAATTTTCGCAGTTCTGATGCTCGAAACGTATAACTAGAACGGCGTAGGGGAAAAGTACGCATACCGATGTAATCGGGCGAGTTTCTACTTTCAGATGCAACAGAAATTTTGCGGATTCATCAATCCGTTCGCGAGATATGGCAGTTTGGATGTAAGAAACGCTTGAGAAACTGGAAATTTTCGCAGTTCTGATGCTCGAAACGAATAACTGGAACTGCCTAGGGGAAAACTACACATACCGTTGTAATCGGGGGAGTCTCTACTTTCAGATGCAACAGAAATTTTGCGGATTCATCAATCCGTTCGCGAGATATGGCAGTTTGGATGTAAGAAACGCTTGAGAAACTGGAAATTTTCGCAGTTCTGATGTTCGAAACGAATAACTAGAACGGCCCAGGGGAAAAGTGCGCATATCGTTGTAATCGGGCGAGTTTCTACATTCAAATGCAACAGAAATTTTGCGGATTGTTCAATCCGTTCGCGAGATATGGCAGTTTGGAGGTAAGAAACGCTTGAGAAACTCAAAATTTTCGCAGTTCTGATGCTCGAAACGAATAACTGGAACGGTCTAGGGGAAAACTACTCATACCGTTGTAATCGGGCGAGTTTCCACTTTCAGGTGCAACAGAAATTTTGCGGATTGGTCACTCCGTTCGCAAGATGTGGCAGTTTGGAGGTAAGAAACGCTTGAGAAACTCAAAATTTTCGCAGTTCTGATGCTCGAAACGTATAACTAGAACGGCGTAGGGGAAAAGTACGCATACCGATGTAATCGGGCGAGTTTCTACTTTCAGATGCAACAGAAATTTTGCAGATTGGTCTATCCGTTCGCGAGATATGGCAGTTTGGAAGTAAGAAACGCTTGAGAAACTCAAAATTTTCGCAGTTCTGATGCTCGAAACGAATAACTGGAAGGGTCTAGGGGAAAACTACACATACCGTTGTTATTGGGCGAGTTTCTACTTTCAGATGCAACAGAAATATTGCGGATTGGTCAATCCGTTCGCGAGATATGGCAGTTTGGAAGTAAGAAACGCTTGAGAAACTCAAAATTTTCGCAGTTCTGATGCTCGAAACGAATAACTAGACGGCCTAGGGGAAAAGTGCGCATACCGTTGTAATCGGGCGAGTTTCTACTTTCAGATGCAACAGAAATGATGAGGATTGGTCAATCCGTTCGCGAGATATGGCCGTTTGGATGTAAGAAACGCTTGAGAAACTCAAAATTTTCGCAGTTCTGATGCTCGAAACGAATAACTAGACGGCCTAGGGGAAAAGTGCGCATACCGTTGTAATCGGGCGAGTTTCTACTTTCAGAAGCAACAGAAATTTTGCGGATTGGTCAATCCGTTCGCGAGATATGGCAGTTTGGAGGTAAGAAACGCTTGAGAAACTCAAAATTTTCGCAGTTCTGATGCTCGAAATGAATAACTAGAACGGCCTAGGGGAGAAGTACGCATACCGTTGTAATTGGTCGACTTTCTACTTTCAGATGCAACAGAAATTTTGCGGATTGATCAATCCGTTCGCGAGATATGGCAGTTTGGAAATAAGAAACGCTTGAGAAACTCAAAATTTTCGCAGTTCTGATGCTAGAAACGAGTAACTAGAACGGCCTAGGGGAAAAGTACGCATACCGTTGTAATCGAGCGAGTTTCTACTTTCAGATGCAACAGAAATTTTGCGGATTGGTCAATCCGTTCGCGAGATATGGCAGTTTGGAAGTAAGAAACGCTTGAGAAACTCAAAATTTGCGCAGTTCTGATGCTTGAAACGAATAACTGGAACGGTCTAGGGGAAAACTACACATACCGTTGTAATTGGGCGAGTTTCTACTTTCAGATGCAACAGAAATATTGCGGATTGGTCAATCCGTTCGCGAGATATGGCAGTTTGGAAGTAAGAAACGATTGAGAAACTCAAAATTTTCGCAGTTCTGATGCTCGAAACGAATAACTAGAACGGCCTAGGGGAAAAATGCGCATACCGTTGAAATCGGGCGAGTTTCTACTTTCAGATGCAACAGAAACTTCGCGGATTGATCAATCCGTTCGCGAGATATGGCAGTTTGGAGATAAGAAACGCTTTAGAAACTCAAAATTTTCGCAGTTCTGATGCTCGAAACGAATAACTAGAACGGCCCAGGGGAAAAGTGCGCATACCGTTGTAATCGGGCGAGTTTCTACTTTCAAATGCAACAGAAATTTTGCGGATTGGTCAATCCGTTCGCGAGATATGGTAGTTTGGAGGTAAGGAACGCTTGAGAAACTCAAAATTTTCGCAGTTCTGATGCTCGAAACGAATAACTGGAACGGTCTAGGGGAAAACTACACATACCGTTGTAATCGGGGGAGTTTCTACTTTCAGATGCAACAGAAATCATGCGGATTGGTCAATCCGTTCGCGAGATATGGCCGTTTGGATGTAAGAAACGATTGAGAAACTCAAAATTTTCGCAGTTCTGATGCTCGAAACGAATAACTAGAACGGCCTAGGGGAAAAATGCGCATACCGTTGAAATCGGGCGAGTTTCTACTTTCAGATGCAACAGAAACTTCGCGGATTGATCAATCCGTTCGCGAGATATGGCAGTTTGGAGATAAGAAACGCTTTAGAAACTCAAAATTTTGGCAGTTCTGATGCTCGAAACGAATAACTAGAACGGCCCAGGGGAAAAGTGCGCATACCGTTGTAATCGGGCGAGTTTCTACTTTCAAATGCAACAGAAATTTTGCGGATTGGTCAATCCGTTCGCGAGATATGGTAGTTTGGAGGTAAGGAACGCTTGAGAAACTCAAAATTTTCGCAGTTCTGATGCTCGAAACGAATAACTGGAACGGTCTAGGGGAAAACTACACATACCGTTGTAATCGGGCGAGTTTCTACTTTCAGATGCAACAGAAATTTTGCGGATTGGTCAATCCGTTCGCGAGATATGGCAGTTTGGAAGTAAGAAACGCTTGAGAAACTCAAAATTTTCGCAGTTCTGAAGCTCGAAACGAATGACTAGAACGGCCTAGGGGAGAAGTACGCATACCGTTGTAATCGGGCGAGTTTCTACTTTCAGATGCAACAGAAATTATGAGGATTGGTCAATCCGTTCGCGAGATATGGCCGTTTGGATGTAAGAAACGCGTTGAGAAACTCAAAATTTTCGCAGTTCTGATGCTCGAAACGAATAACTAGAACGGCCTAGGGGAAAAGTGCGCATACCGTTGTAATCGGGCGAGTTTCTACTTTCAGAAGCAACAGAAATTTTGCGGATTGGTCAATCCGTTCGGGAGATATGGCAGTTTGGATGTAAGAAAAGCTTGAGAAACTCGAAATTTTCGCAGTTCTGATGCTCGAAACGAATAACTGGAACGGCCTAGGGGAAAACTACACATACCGTTGTAATCGGGCAAGACTCTACTTTCAGATGGAACAGAAATTTTGCGGATTGGTCAATCCGTTCGCCAGATATGGCAGTTTGGAGGTAAGAAACGCTTGAGAAACTCAAAATTTTCGCAGTTCTGATGCTCGAAACGAATAACTGGAACGGTCTAGGGGAAAACTACACATACCGTTGTAATCGGGCGAGTTTCCACTTTCAGATGCAACAGAAATTTTGCGGATTGGTCAATCCGTTCGCGAGATGTGGCAGTTTGGAGGTAAGAAACGCTTGAGAAACTAAAAATTTTCGCAGTTCTGATGCTCGAAACGTATAACTAGAACGGCGTAGGGGAAAAGTACGCATACCGATGTAATCGGGCGAGTTTCTACTTTCAGATGCAACAGAAATTTTGCAGATTGGTCTATCCGTTCGCGAGATATGGCAGTTTGGAAGTAAGAAACGCTTGAGAAACTCAAAATTTTCGCAGTTCTGATGCTCGAAACGAATAACTGGAACGGTCTAGGGGAAAACTACACATACCGTTGTAATCGGGCGAGTTTCTACTTTCAGATGCAACAGAAATCATGCGGATTGGTCAATCCGTTCGCGAGATATGGCCGTTTGGATGTAAGAAACGATTGAGAAACTCAAAATTTTCGCAGTTCTGATGCTCGAAACGAATAACTAGAACGGCCTAGGGGAAAAATGCGCATACCGTTGAAATCGGGCGAGTTTCTACTTTCAGATGCAACAGAAACTTCGCGGATTGATCAATCCGTTCGCGAGATATGGCAGTTTGGAGATAAGAAACGCTTTAGAAACTCAAAATTTTCGCAGTTCTGATGCTCGAAACGAATAACTAGAACGGCCCAGGGGAAAAGTGCGCATACCGTTGTAATCGGGCGAGTTTCTACTTTCAAATGCAACAGAAATTTTGCGGATTGGTCAATCCGTTCGCGAGATATGGTAGTTTGGAGGTAAGGAACGCTTGAGAAACTCAAAATTTTCGCAGTTCTGATGCTCGAAACGAATAACTGGAACGGTCTAGGGGAAAACTACGCATACCGTTGTAATCGGGCGAGTTTCTACTTTCAGATGCAACAGAAATTATGAGGATTGGTCAAACCGTTCGGGAGATATGGCAGTTTGGAGGTAAGAAAAGCTTGAGAAACTCGAAATTTTCGCAGTTCTGATGCTCGAAACGAATAACTGGAACGGCCTAGGGGAAAACTACACATACCGTTGTAATCGGGCAAGACTCTACTTTCAGATGGAACAGAAATTTTGCGGATTGGTCAATCCGTTCGCCAGATATGGCAGTTTGGAGGTAAGAAACGCTTGAGAAACTCAAAATTTTCGCAGTTCTGATGCTCGAAACGAATAACTCGAACGGCCTAGGGGAAAACTACACATACCGTTGTAATCGGGCGAGACTCTACATTCAGATGCAACAGAAATTTTGCGGATTGGTCAATCCGTTCGTGAGATATGGCAGTTTGGAGGTAAGGAACGCTTGAGAAACTCAAAATTTTCGAAGTTCTGATGCTCGAAATGAATAACTAGAACGGCCTAGGGGAGAAGTACGCATACCGTTGTAATTGGGCGACTTTCTACTTTCAGATGCAACAGAAATTTTGCAGATCGGTCAATCCGTTCGCGAGATATGGCAGTTTGGATGTAAGAAACGCTAGAGAAACTCGAAATTTTCGCAGTTCTGATGCTCGGAACGAATAACTGGAACGGCCTAGGGGAAAACTACACATACCGTTGTAATCGGGCGAGTTTCTACTTTCAGATGCAACAGAAATTTTGCGGATTGGTCGATCCGTTCGCGAGATGTGGCAGTTTTGAAGTAAGAAACGCTTGAGATACTCAAAATTTTCGCAGTTCTGATGCTCGAAACGAATAACTAGAACGGCCTAGGGGAAAACTACACCTACCGTTGTAATCGGGAGAGTTTCTACATTCAGATGCAACAGAAATTTTGCGGATTGGTCAATCCGTTCGCGAGATATGGCAGTTTGGAGGTAAGAAACGCTTGAGAGACTCAAAATTTTCGCAGTTCTGATGCTCGAAACGCATAACTAGAACGGCCTAGGGCAAAACTACACCTACCGTTGTAATCGGGCGAGACTCTACATTCAGATGCAACAGAAATTTTGCGGATTGGTCAATCCGTTGGCGAGATATGGCAGTTTGGAGGTAAGAAACGCTTGAGAGACTCAAAATTTTCGCAGTTCTGATGCTCGAAACGCATAACTAGAACGGCCTAGGGGAGAAGTACGCTTACCGTTGTAATCGGGCGAGTTTCTACTTTCAGATGCAACAGAAATTATGAGGATTGGTCAATCCGTTCGCGAGATATGGCCGTTTGGATGTAAGAAACGCTTGAGAAACTCAAAATTTTCGCAGTTCTGATGCTCGAAACGAATAACTAGAACGGCCTAGGGGAAAAGTGCGCATACCGTTGTAATCGGGCGAGTCTCTACTTTCAGATGCAACAGAAATTTTGCGGGTTGGTCAATCAGTTCGCGAGATATGGCAGTTAGGATGTAAGAAACGCTTGAGAAACTCGAAATTTTCGCAGTTCAGATGCTCGAAACGAATAACTGGAACGGCCTAGGGGAAAACTACACATACCGTTGTAATCGGGCGAGTCTCTACTTTCAGATTCAACAGAAATTTTGCGGATTCGTCAATCCGTTCGCGAGATATGGCAGTTTGGAGGTAAGAAACGCTTGAGAAACTCAAAATTTTCGCAGTTCTGATGCTCGAAACGAATAACTGGAACGGCCTAGTGGAAAACTACAGATACCGTTGTAATCGGGCGAGTTTCTACTTTCAGATGCAACAGAAATTTTGCGGATTGGTCGATCCGTTCGCGAGATGTGGCAGTTTGGAAGTAAGAAACGCTTGAGAGACTCAAAATTTTCGCAGTTCTGATGCTCGAAACGAATGACTAGTACTGCCTAGGGGAGAAGTACGTATACCGTTGTAATCGGGCGAGTGTCTACTTTCAGATACAACAGAAATTTTGCGGTTTGGTCAATCCGTTCATGAGATATAGCAGTTTGGATGTAAGAAACGCTTGAGAAACTCAAAATTTTCGCAGTTCTGATGCTCGAAACGAATAACTAGAACCGCCTAGGGGAAAAGTGCGCATACCGTTGTAATCGGGCGTGTTTCCACTTTCAGATGCAACAGAAATTTTGCGGATTGATCAATCCGTTCGCGAGATATGGCAGTTTGGAGATAAGAAACGCTTGAGAAACTCAAAATTTTCGCAGTTCTGATGCTCGAAACGAATAACTAGAACAGCCTAGGGGAAAAGTGCGCATACCGTTGTAAAAGGGCGAGTCTCTACTTTCAGATGCAACAGAAATTTTGCGGATCGATCAATCCGTTCGGGAGATATGGCAGTTTGGAGGTAAGAAACGCTTGAGAAACTCAAACTTTTCGCAGTTCTGATGCTCGAAACGAATAACTAGAACCGCCTAGGGGAAAAGTGCATATACCGTTGTAATCGGGTGTGTTTCTACTTTCAGATGCAACAGAAATTTTGCGGATTGATCTATCCGTTCGCGAGATATGGCAGTTTGGAGATAAGAAACGCTTGAGAAACTCAAAATTATCGCAGTTCTGATGCTCGCAACGAATGACTAGAACGGCCTAGGGGAGAAGTACGCATACCGTTGTAATCGGGCGAGTGTCTACTTACAGACGCAACAGAAATTTTGCGGATCGGTCAATCCGTTCGCGAGATATGGCAGATTGGATGTAAGAAACGCTAGAGAAACTCGAAATTTTCGCAGTTCTGATGCTCCGAACGAATAACTGGAACGGCCTAGGGGAAAACTACACATACCGTTGTAATCGGGCGAGTCTCTACTTTCAGATGCAACAGAAATTTTGCGGATTGGTCAATCCGTTCGCGAGATATGGCAGTTTGGAGGTAAGAAACGCTTCAGAAACTCAAAATTTTCGCAGTTCCGATGCTCGAAACGAATAACTGGAACGGCCTAGGGGCAAACTACACATACCGTTGTAATCGGGCGAGTTTCTACTTTCAGATGCAACAGAAATTTTGCGGATTGGTCAATCCGTTCGCGAGATATGGCAGTTTGGAGGTAAGAAACGCTTGAGAAACTAAAAATTTTCGCAGTTCTGATGCTCGGAACGAATAACTGGAACGGCCTAGGGGAAAACTACACATACCGTTGTAATCGGGCGAGTTTCTACTTTCACATGCAACAGAAATTTTGCGGATTGGTCGATCCGTTCGCGAGATGTGGCAGTTTTGAAGTAAGAAACGCTTGAGATACTCAAAATTTTCGCAGTTCTGATGCTCGAAACGAATAACTAGAACGGCCTAGGGGAAAACTACACCTACCGTTGTAATCGGGAGAGTTTCTACATTCAGATGCAACAGAAATTTTGCGGATTGGTCAATCCGTTCGCGAGATATGGCAGTTTGGAGGTAAGAAACGCTTGAGAGACTCAAAATTTTCGCAGTTCTGATGCTCGAAACGCATAACTAGAACGGCCTAGGGGAAAACTACACCTACCGTTGTAATCGGGCGAGTTTCTACATTCAGATGCAACAGAAATTTTGCGGATTGGTCAATCCGTTCGCGAGATATGGCAGTTTGGAGGTAAGAAACGCTTGAGAAACTCAAAATTTTCGCAGTTCTGATACTCGAAACGAATAACTAGAACAGCCTAGGGGAAAAGTGCGCATACCGTTGTAATCGGGCGAGTTTCTACTTTCAGATGCAACAGAAATTTTGCGGAATGATCAATCCGTTCGCGAGATATGGCAGTTTGGAGATGAGAAACGCTTAAGAAACTCAAAATTTTCGCAGTTCTGATGCTCGAAACGAATGACTAGAACTGCCTAGGGGAGAAGTACGTATACCGTTGTAATCGGGCGAGTGTCTACTTTCAGATACAACAGAAATTTTGCGGATTGGTCAATCCGTTCGCGAGATATGGCAGTTTGGAGGTAAGAAACGCTTGAGAAACTCAAAATTTTCGCAGTTCTGATGCTCGAAACGAATAACTAGAACCGCCTAGGGGAAAAGTGCGCATACCGTTGTAATCGGGCGTGTTTCTACGTTCAGATGCAACAGAAATTTTGCGGATTGATCAATCCGTTCGCGAGATATGGCAGATTGGAGATAAGAAACGCTTGAGAAACTCAAAATTTTCGCAGTTCTGATGCTCGAAACGAATAACTAGAACCGCCTAGGGGAAAAGTGCGCATACCGTTGTAATCGGGCGAGTTTCTACTTTCAGATGCAACAGAAATTTTGCGGATTGATCAATCCGTTCGCGAGATATGGCAGTTTGGAGATAAGAAACGCTTGAGAAACTCAAAATTTTCGCAGTTCTGATGCTCGAAACGAATAACTAGAACAGCCTAGGGGAAAAGTGCGCATACCGTTGTAAAAGGGCGAGTCTCTACTTTCAGATGCAACAGAAATTTTGCGGATCGATCAATCCGTTCGCGAGATATGGCAGTTTGGAGGTAAGAAACGCTTGAGAAACTCAAACTTTTCGCAGTTCTGATGCTCGAAACGAATAACTAGAACCGCCTAGGGGAAAAGTGCATATACCGTTGTAATCGGGCGTGTTTCTACTTTCAGATGCAACAGAAATTGTGCGGATTGATCAATCCGTTCGCGAGATATGGCAGTTTGGAGATAAGAAACGCTTGAGAAACTCAAAATTATCGCAGTTCTGATGCTCGCAACGAATGACTAGAACGGCCTAGGGGAGAAGTACGCATACCGTTGTAATCGGGCGAGTGTCTACTTACAGACGCAACAGAAATTTTGCGGATCGGTCAATCCGTTCGCGAGATATGGCAGTTTGGATGTTAGAAACGCTAGAGAAACTCGAAATTTTCGCAGTTCTGATGCTCCGAACGAATAACTGGAACGGCCTAGGGGAAAACTACACATACCGTTGTAATCGGGCGAGTCTCTACTTTCAGATGCAACAGAAATTTTGCGGATTGGTCAATCCGTTCGCGAGATATGGCAGTTTGGAGGTAAGAAACGCTTGAGAAACTCAAAATTTTCGCAGTTCTGATGCTCGAAACGAATGACTAGAACGGCCTAGGGGAGAAGTTCGCATACCGTTGTAATCGGGCGAGTGTCTACTTTCAGATGCAACAGAAATTTTGCGGATTGATCGTTCCGTTCGCGAGATATGGCAGTTTGGAGATAAGAAACGCTTTAGAAACTCAAAATTTTCGCAGTTCTGATGCTCGAAACGAATAACTGGATCGGCCTAGGGGAAAACTACACATACCCTTGTAATCGGGCGAGTTTCTACTTTCAGATGCAACAGAAATTTTGCGGAATGGTCGATCCGTTCGCGAGATGTGGCAGTTTGGAAGTAAGAAACGCTTGAGAAACTCAAAATTTTCGCAGTTCTGATGCTCGAAACGAATAACTAGAACGGTCTAGGGGAAAACTACACCTACCGTTGTAATCGGGCGAGTTTCTACATTCAGATGCAACAGAAATTTTGCGGATTGGTCAATCCGTTCGCGAGATATGGCAGTTTGGAGGTAAGAAACGCTTGAGAAACTCAAAATTTTCGCAGTTCTGATGCTCGAAACGAATAACTAGAACCGCCTAGGGGAAAAGTGCGCATACCGTTGTGATCGGGCGAGTTTCTACTTTCAGATGCAACAGAAATTTTGCGGAATGGTCGATCCGTTCGCGAGATGTGGCAGTTTGGAAGTAAGAAACGCTTGAGAAACTCAAAATTTTCGCAGTTCTGATGCTCGAAACGAATAACTAGAACGGCCTAGGGGAAAACTACACCTACCGTTGTAATCGGGCGAGTTTCTACATTCAGATGCAACAGAAATTTTGCGGATTGGTCAATCCGTTCGCGAGATATGGCAGTTTGGAGGTAAGAAACGCTTGAGAAACTCAAAATTTTCGCAGTTCTGATACTCGAAACGAATAACTAGAACAGCCTAGGGGAAAAGTGCGCATACCGTTGTAATCGGGCGAGTTTCTACTTTCAGATGCAACAGAAATTTTGCGGAATGATCAATCCGTTCGCGAGATATGGCAGTTTGGAGATGAGAAACGCTTAAGAAACTCAAAATTTTCGCAGTTCTGATGCTCGAAACGAATAACTAGAACCGCCTAGGGGAAAAGTGCGCATACCGTTGTAATCGGGCGTGTTTCTACGTTCAGATGCAACAGAAATTTTGCGGATTGATCAATCCGTTCGCGAGATATGGCAGATTGGAGATAAGAAACGCTTGAGAAACTCAAAATTTTCGCAGTTCTGATGCTCGAAACGAATAACTAGAACCGCCTAGGGGAAAAGTGCGCATACCGTTGTAATCGGGCGAGTTTCTACTTTCAGATGCAACAGAAATTTTGCGGATCGATCAATCCGTTCGCGAGATATGGCAGTTTGGAGATAAGAAACGCTTGAGAAACTCAAAATTTTCGCAGTTCTGATGCTCGAAACGAATAACTAGAACAGCC
This sequence comes from Ptiloglossa arizonensis, assembly GCF_051014685.1. Lineage (NCBI taxonomy): Eukaryota > Metazoa > Arthropoda > Insecta > Hymenoptera > Colletidae > Ptiloglossa > Ptiloglossa arizonensis. Next base: position 314,214 of record NW_027478663.1, read on the forward strand.
TAGGGGAAAAGTGCGCATACCGTTGTAAAAGGGCGAGTCTCTACTTTCAGATGCAACAGAAATTTTGCGGATCGATCAATCCGTTCGCGAGATATGGCAGTTTGGAGGTAAGAAACGCTTGAGAAACTCAAACTTTTCGCAGTTCTGATGCTCGAAACGAATAACTAGAACCGCCTAGGGGAAAAGTGCATATACCGTTGTAATCGGGCGTGTTTCTACTTTCAGATGCAACAGAAATTGTGCGGATTGATCAATCCGTTCGCGAGATATGGCAGTTTGGAGATAAGAAACGCTTGAGAAACTCAAAATTATCGCAGTTCTGATGCTCGCAACGAATGACTAGAACGGCCTAGGGGAGAAGTACGCATACCGTTGTAATCGGGCGAGTGTCTACTTACAGACGCAACAGAAATTTTGCGGATCGGTCAATCCGTTCGCGAGATATGGCAGTTTGGATGTTAGAAACGCTAGAGAAACTCGAAATTTTCGCAGTTCTGATGCTCCGAACGAATAACTGGAACGGCCTAGGGGAAAACTACACATACCGTTGTAATCGGGCGAGTCTCTACTTTCAGATGCAACAGAAATTTTGCGGATTGGTCAATCCGTTCGCGAGATATGGCAGTTTGGAGGTAAGAAACGCTTGAGAAACTCAAAATTTTCGCAGTTCTGATGCTCGAAACGAATGACTAGAACGGCCTAGGGGAGAAGTTCGCATACCGTTGTAATCGGGCGAGTGTCTACTTTCAGATGCAACAGAAATTTTGCGGATTGATCGTTCCGTTCGCGAGATATGGCAGTTTGGAGATAAGAAACGCTTTAGAAACTCAAAATTTTCGCAGTTCTGATGCTCGAAACGAATAACTGGATCGGCCTAGGGGAAAACTACACATACCCTTGTAATCGGGCGAGTTTCTACTTTCAGATGCAACAGAAATTTTGCGGAATGGTCGATCCGTTCGCGAGATGTGGCAGTTTGGAAGTAAGAAACGCTTGAGAAACTCAAAATTTTCGCAGTTCTGATGCTCGAAACGAATAACTAGAACGGTCTAGGGGAAAACTACACCTACCGTTGTAATCGGGCGAGTTTCTACATTCAGATGCAACAGAAATTTTGCGGATTGGTCAATCCGTTCGCGAGATATGGCAGTTTGGAGGTAAGAAACGCTTGAGAAACTCAAAATTTTCGCAGTTCTGATGCTCGAAACGAATAACTAGAACCGCCTAGGGGAAAAGTGCGCATACCGTTGTGATCGGGCGAGTTTCTACTTTCAGATGCAACAGAAATTTTGCGGAATGGTCGATCCGTTCGCGAGATGTGGCAGTTTGGAAGTAAGAAACGCTTGAGAAACTCAAAATTTTCGCAGTTCTGATGCTCGAAACGAATAACTAGAACGGTCTAGGGGAAAACTACACCTACCGTTGTAATCGGGCGAGTTTCTACATTCAGATGCAACAGAAATTTTGCGGATTGGTCAATCCGTTCGCGAGATATGGCAGTTTGGAGGTAAGAAACTCTTGAGAAACTCAAAATTTTCGCAGTTCTGATGCTCGAAACGAATAACTAGAACCGCCTAGGGGAAAAGTGCGCATACCCTTGTAATCGGGCGAGTTTCTACCTTCAGATGCAACAGAAATTTTGCGGAATGGTCGATCCGTTCGCGAGATGTGGCAGTTTGGAAGTAAGAAACGCTTGAGAAACTCAAAATTTTCGCAGTTCTGATGCTCGAAACGAATAACTAGAACGGTCTAGGGGAAAACTACACCTACCGTTGTAATCGGGCGAGTTTCTACATTCAGATGCAACAGAAATTTTGCGGATTGGTCAATCCGTTCGCGAGATATGGCAGTTTGGAGGTAAGAAACGCTTGAGAAACTCAAAATTATCGCAGTTCTGATGCTCGAAACGAATGACTAGGACGGCCTAGGGGAGAAGTACGGATACCGTTGTAATCGGGCGAGTGTCTACTTTCAGATACAACAGAAATTTTGCGGATCGGTCAATCCGTTCGCTTGATATGGCAGTTTGGATGTAAGAAACGCTAGAGAAACTCGAAATTTTCGCAGTTCTGATGCTCGAAACGAATAACTGGAACGGCCTACGGGAAATCTACACATCCCGTTGTAATCGGGCGAGACTCTACTTTCAGATGCAACAGAAATTTTGCGGATTGGTCAATCCGTTCGCGAGATATGGCAGTTTGGATGTAAGAAACGCTTGAGAAACTCAAAATTTTCGCAGTTCTGATGCTCGAAACGAATAACTAGAACCGCCTAGTGGAAAAGTGCGCATACCGTTGTAATCGGGCGAGTTTCTACTTTCAGATGCAATAGAAATTTTGCGGATTGGTCAATCCGTTCGCGAGATATGGCAGTTTGGATGTAAGAAACGCTTGAGAAACTCGAAATTTTCGCAGTTCTGATGCTCGAAACGAATAACTGGAACTGCCTAGGGGAAAACTACACATACCGTTGTAATCGGGCGAGTTTCTACTTTCAGATGCAACAGAAATTTTGCGGATTGGTCAATCCGTTCGCGAGATGTGGCAGTTTGGAGGTAAGAATCGCTTTAGAAACTCAAAATTTTCGCAGTTCTGATGCTCTAAACGAATAACTGGAATGGCCTAGGGGAAAAGTGCGCATACCGTTGTAATCGGGCGAGTTTCTACTTTCGGATGCAACAGAAATTTTGTGGATTGATCAATCCGTTCGCGAGATATGGCAGTTTGGAGGTAAGAAACGCTTGAGAAACTCAAAATTTTCGCAGTTCTGATGCTCGAAACGAATGACTAGAACGGCCTAGGGGAGAAGTACGGATACCGTTGTAATCGGGCGAGTGTCTAATTTCAGATACAACAGAAATTTTGCGGATCGGTCAATCCGTTCGCGAGATATTGCAGTTTGGATGTAAGAAACGCTAGAGAAACTCGAAATTTTCGCAGTTCTGATGCTCGAAACGAATAACTGGAACGGCCTAGGGGAAAACTACACATACCGTTGTTATCGGGCGAGTCTCTACTTTCAGATTCAACAGAAATTTTGCGGATTGGTCAATCCGTTCGCGAGATATGGCAGTTTGGAGATAAGAAACGCTTGAGAAACTCAAAATTTTCGCAGTTCTGATGCTCGAAACGAATGACTAGAACGGCCTAGGGGAGAAGTACGCATACCGTTGTAATTGGGCGAGTTTCTACTTTCAGATGCAACAGAAATTATGAGGATTGGTCAATCCGTTCGCGAGATATGGCCGTTTGGATGTAAGAAACGCGTTGAGAAACTCAAAATTTTCGCAGTTCTGATGCTCGAAACGAATAACAAGAACGGCCTAGGGGAAAAGTGCGCATACCGTTGTAATCGGGCGAGTTTCTACTTTCAGATGCAACAGAAATTTTGCGGATTGATCAATCCGTTCGCGAGATATGGCAGTTTGGATGTAAGAAACGCTTGAGAAACTCGAAATTTTCGCAGTTCTGATGCTCGAAACGAATAACTGGAACGGCCTAGGGGAAAACTACACATACCGTTGTAATCGGGCGAGACTCTACTTTCAGATGCAACAGAAATTTTGCGGATTGGTCAATCCGTTCGCGAGATATGGCAGTTTGGAGGTAAGAAACGCTAGAGAAACTCAAAATTATCGCAGTTCTGATGCTCGAAACGAATAACTCGAACGGCCTAGGGGAAAACTACACATACCGTTCTAAACGGGCGAGTTTCTACTTTCAGATGCAACAGAAATTTTGCGGATTGGTCAATCCGTTCGCGAGATGTGGCAGTTTGGAGGTAAGAAACGCTTGAGAAACTCAAAATTTTCGCAGTTCTGATGCTCGAAACGAATAACTAGAACCGCCTAGGGGAAAAGTGCGCATACCGTTGTAATCGGGCGAGTTTCTACTTTCAGATGCAACAGAAATTTTGCGGATTGATCAATCCGTTCGCAAGATATGGCAGTTTGGAGATAAGAAACGCTTGAGAAACTCAAAATTTTCGCAGTTCTGATGCTCGAAACGAATGAATAGAACGGCCTAGGGGAGAAGTACGCACACCGTTGTAATCGGGCGAGTTTCTACTTTCAGATGCAACAGAAATTATGAGGATTGGTCAATCCGTTCGCGAGATATGGCCGTTTGGATGTAAGAAACGGTTGAGAAACTCAAAATTTTCGCAGTTCTGATGCTCGAAACGAATAACTAGAACGGCCTAGGGGAAAAGTGCGCATACCGTTGTAATCGGGCGAGTTTCTACTTTCAGAAGCAACAGAAATTTTGCGGATTGGTCAATCCGTTCGCGAGATATGGCAGTTTGGAGGTAAGAAACGCTTGAGAAACTCAAAATTTTCGCAGTTCTGATGCTCGAAACGAATAACTAGAACGGCCTAGGGGAAAAGTGCGCATACCGTTGTAATCGGGCGAGTTTCTACTTTCAGAAGCAACAGAAATTTTGCGGATTGGTCAATCCGTTCGCGAGATATGGCAGTTTGGAGGTAAGAAACGCTTGAGAAACTCAAAATGTCCGCAGTTCTGATGCTCGAAATGAATAACTAGAACGGCCTAGGGGAGAAGTACGCATACCGTTGTAATTGGGCGACTTTCTACTTTCAGATGCAACAGAAATTTTGCGGATTGATCAATCCGTTCGCGAGATATGGCAGTTTGGATGTAAGAAACGCTTGAGAAACTCGAAATTTTCGCAGTTCTGATGCTCGAAACGAATAACTGGAACGGCCTAGGGGAAAACTACACATACCGTTGTAATCGGGCGAGACTCTACTTTCAGATGCAACAGAAATTTTGCGGATTGGTCAATCCGTTCGCGAGATATGGCAGTTTGGAGGTAAGAAACGCTTGAGAAACTCAAAATTTTCGCAGTTCTGATGCTCGAAACGAATAACTCGAACGGCCTAGGGGAAAACTACACATACCGTTGTAATCGGGCGAGTTTCTACTTTCAGATGCAACAGAAATTATGAGGATTGGTCAATCCGTTCGCGAGATATGGCCGTTTGGATGTAAGAAACGCTTGAGAAACTCATAATTTTCGCAGTTCTGATGCTCGAAACGAATAACTAGAACGGCCTAGGGGAAAAGTGCGCATACCGTTGTAATCGGGCGAGTTTCTACTTTCAGAAGCAACAGAAATTTTGCGGATTGGTCAATCCGTTCGCGAGATATGGCAGTTTGGAGGTAAGAAACGCTTGAGAAACTCAAAATTTTCGCAGTTCTGATGCTCGAAACGAATAACTAGAACGGCCTAGGGGAAAAGTGCGCATACCGTTGTAATCGGGCGAGTTTCTACTTTCAGAAGCAACAGAAATTTTGCGGATTGGTCAATCCGTTCGCGAGATATGGCAGTTTGGAGGTAAGAAACGCTTGAGAAACTCAAAATGTCCGCAGTTCTGATGCTCGAAATGAATAACTAGAACGGCCTAGGGGAGAAGTACGCATACCGTTGTAATTGGGCGACTTTCTACTTTCAGATGCAACAGAAATTTTGCGGATTGATCAATCCGTTCGCGAGATATGGCAGTTTGGATGTAAGAAACGCTAGAGAAACTCGAAATTTTCGCAGTTCTGATGCTCCGAACGAATAACTGGAACGGCCTAGGGGAAAACTACACATACCGTTGTAATCGGGCGAGTCTCTACTTTCAGATGCAACAGAAATTTTGCGGATTGGTCAATCCGTTCGCGAGATATGGCAGTTTGGAGGTAAGAAACGCTTGAGAAACTCAAAATTTTCGCAGTTCTGATGCTCGAAACGAATAACTGGATCGGCCTAGGGGAAAACTACACATACCCTTGTAATCGGGCGAGTTTCTACTTTCAGATGCAACAGAAATTTTGCGGAATGGTCGATCCGTTCGCGAGATGTGGCAGTTTGGAAGTAAGAAACGCTTGAGAAACTCAAAATTTTCGCAGTTCTGATGCTCGAAACGAATAACTAGAACGGTCTAGGGGAAAACTACACCTACCGTTGTAATCGGGCGAGTTTCTACATTCAGATGCAACAGAAATTTTGCGGATTGGTCAATCCGTTCGCGAGATATGGCAGTTTGGAGGTAAGAAACGCTTGAGAAACTCAAAATTTTCGCAGTTCTGATGCTCGAAACGAATAACTAGAACCGCCTAGAGGAAAAGTGCGCATACCGTTGTGATCGGGCGAGTTTCTACTTTCAGATGCAACAGAAATTTTGCGGAATGATCAATCCGTTCGCGAGATATGGCAGTTTGGAGATAAGAAACGCTTAAGAGACTCAAAATTTTCGCAGTTCTGATGCTCGAAACGAATGACTAGGACGGCCTAGGGGAGAAGTACGGATACCGTTGTAATCGGGCGAGTGTCTACTTTCAGATGCAACAGAAATTTTGCGGATTGATCAATCCGTTCGCAAGATATGGCAGTTTGGAGATAAGAAACGCTTGAGAAACTCAAAATTTACGCAGTTCTGATGCTCGAAATGAATAACTAGAACGGCCTAGGGGAGAAGTACGCATACCGTTGTAATTGGGCGACTTTCTACTTTCAGATGCAACAGAAATTTTGCGGATTGATCAATCCGTTCGCGAGATATGGCAGTTTGGATGTAAGAAACGCTTGAGAAACTCGAAATTTTCGCAGTTCTGCTGCTCGAAACGAATAACTGGAACGGCCTAGGGGAAAACTACACATACCGTTGTAATCGGGCGAGACTCTACTTTCAGATGCAACAGAAATTTTGCGGATTGGTCAATCCGTTCGCGAGATATGGCAGTTTGGAGGTAAGAAACGCTTGAGAAACTCAAAATTTTCGCAGTTCTGATGCTCGAAACGAATAACTCGAACGGCCTAGGGGAAAACTACACATACCGTTGTAAACGGGCGAGTTTCTACTTTCAGATGCAACAGAAATTTTGCGGATTGATCAATCCGTTCGCGAGATATGGCAGTTTGGAGATAAGAAACGCTTGAGAAACTCAAAATTATCGCAGTTCTGATGCTCGCAACGAATGACTAGAACGGCCTAGGGGAGAAGTACGCATACCGTTGTAATCGGGCGAGTGTCTACTTACAGACGCAACAGAAATTTTGCGGATCGGTCAATCTGTTCGCGAGATATGGCAGTTTGGATGTAAGAAACGCTAGAGAAACTCGAAATTTTCGCAGTTCTGATGCTCCGAACGAATAACTGGAACGGCCTAGGGGAAAACTACACATACCGTTGTAATCGGGCGAGTCTCTACTTTCAGATGCAACAGAAATTTTGCGGATTGGTCAATCCGTTCGCGAGATATGGCAGTTTGGAGGTAAGAAACGCTTGAGAAACTCAAAATTTTCGCAGTTCTGATGCTCGAAACGAATAACTGGATCGGCCTAGGGGAAAACTACACATACCCTTGTAATCGGGCGAGTTTCTACTTTCAGATGCAACAGAAATTTTGCGGAATGGTCGATCCGTTCGCGAGATGTGGCAGTTTGGAAGTAAGAAACGCTTGAGAAACTCAAAATTTTCGCAGTTCTGATGCTCGAAACGAATAACTAGAACGGTCTAGGGGAAAACTACACCTACCGTTGTAATCGGGCGAGTTTCTACATTCAGATGCAACAGAAATTTTGCGGATTGGTCAATCCGTTCGCGAGATATGGCAGTTTGGAGGTAAGAAACGCTTGAGAAACTCAAAATTTTCGCAGTTCTGATGCTCGAAACGAATAACTAGAACCGCCTAGGGGAAAAGTGCGCATACCGTTGTGATCGGGCGAGTTTCTACTTTCAGATGCAACAGAAATTTTGCGGAATGATCAATCCGTTCGCGAGATATGGCAGTTTGGAGATAAGAAACGCTTAAGAGACTCAAAATTTTCGCAGTTCTGATGCTCGAAACGAATGACTAGGACGGCCTAGGGGAGAAGTACGGATACCGTTGTAATCGGGCGAGTGTCTACTTTCAGATGCAACAGAAATTTTGCGGATTGATCAATCCGTTCGCAAGATATGGCAGTTTGGAGATAAGAAACGCTTGAGAAACTCAAAATTTACGCAGTTCTGATGCTCGAAATGAATAACTAGAACGGCCTAGGGGAGAAGTACGCATACCGTTGTAATTGGGCGACTTTCTACTTTCAGATGCAACAGAAATTTTGCGGATTGATCAATCCGTTCGCGAGATATGGCAGTTTGGATGTAAGAAACGCTTGAGAAACTCGAAATTTTCGCAGTTCTGCTGCTCGAAACGAATAACTGGAACGGCCTAGGGGAAAACTACACATACCGTTGTAATCGGGCGAGACTCTACTTTCAGATGCAACAGAAATTTTGCGGATTGGTCAATCCGTTCGCGAGATATGGCAGTTTGGAGGTAAGAAACGCTTGAGAAACTCAAAATTTTCGCAGTTCTGATGCTCGAAACGAATAACTCGAACGGCCTAGGGGAAAACTACACATACCGTTGTAATCGGGCGAGTTTCTACTTTCAGATGCAACAGAAATTTTGCGGATTGGTCAATCCGTTCGCGAGATGTGGCAGTTTGGAGGTAAGAAACGCTTGAGAAACTCAAAATTTCCGCAGTTCTGATGCTCGAAATGAATAACTAGAACGGCCTAGGGGAGAAGTACGCATACCGTTGTAATTGGGCGACTTTCTACTTTCAGATGCAACAGAAATTTTGCGGATTGATCAATCCGTTCGCGAGATATGGCAGTTTGGATGTAAGAAACGCTTGAGAAACTCGAAATTTTCGCAGTTCTGATGCTCGAAACGAATAACTGGAACGGCCTAGGGGAAAACTACACATACCGTTGTAATCGGGCGAGACTCTACTTTCAGATGCAACAGAAATTTTGCGGATTGGTCAATCCGTTCGCGAGATATGGCAGTTTGGAGGTAAGAAACGCTTGAGAAACTCAAAATTTTCGCAGTTCTGATGCTCGAAACGAATAACTCGAACGGCCTAGGGGAAAACTACACATACCGTTGTAAACGGGCGAGTTTCTACTTTCAGATGCAACAGAAATTTTGCGGATTGGTCAATCCGTTCGCGAGATGTGGCAGTTTGGAGGTAAGAAACGCTTGAGAAACTCAAAATTTTCGCAGTTCTGATGCTCGAAACGAATAACTAGAACCGCCTAGGGGAAAAGTGCGCATACCGTTGTAATCGGGCGAGTTTCTACTTTCAGATGCAACAGAAATTTTGCGGATTGATCAATCCGTTCGCAAGATATGGCAGTTTGGAGATAAGAAACGCTTGAGAAACTCAAAATTTACGCAGTTCTGATGCTCGAAATGAATAACTAGAACGGCCTAGGGGAGAAGTACGCATACCGTTGTAATTGGGCGACTTTCTACTTTCAGATGCAACAGAAATTTTGCGGATTGATCAATCCGTTCGCGAGATATGGCAGTTTGGATGTAAGAAACGCTTGAGAAACTCGAAATTTTCGCAGTTCTGATGCTCGAAACGAATAACTGGAACGGCCTAGGGGAAAACTACACATACCGTTGTAATCGGGCGAGACTCTACTTTCAGATGCAACAGAAATTTTGCGGATTGGTCAATCCGTTCGCGAGATATGGCAGTTTGGAGGTAAGAAACGCTTGAGAAACTCAAAATTTTCGCAGTTCTGATGCTCGAAACGAATAACTCGAACGGCCTAGGGGAAAACTACACATACCGTTGTAATCGGGCGAGTTTCTACTTTCAGATGCAACAGAAATTTTGCGGATTGGTCAATCCGTTCGCGAGATGTGGCAGTTTGGAGGTAAGAAACGCTTGAGAAACTCAAAATTTTCGCAGTTCTGATGCTCGAAACGAATAACTAGAACCGCCTAGGGGAGAAGTACGCATACCGTTGTAATCGGGCGAGTTTCTACTTTCAGATGCAACAGAAATTATGAGGATTGGTCAATCCTTTCGCGAGATATGGCCGTTTGGATGTAAGAAACGCTTGAGAAACTCAAAATTTTCGCAGTTCTGATGCTCGAAACGAATAACTAGAACGGCCTAGGGGAAAAGTGCGCATACCGTTGTAATCGGGCGAGTTTCTACTTTCAGAAGCAACAGAAATTTTGCGGATTGGTCAATCCGTTCGCGAGATGTGGCAGTTTGGAGGTAAGAAACGCTTGAGAAACTCAAAATTTTCGCAGTTCTGATGCTCGAAACGAATAACTAGAACCGCCTAGGGGAAAAGTGCGCATACCGTTGTAATCGGGCGAGTTTCTACTTTCAGATGCAACAGAAATTTTGCGGATTGATCAATCCGTTCGCAAGATATGGCAGTTTGGAGATAAGAAACGCTTGAGAAACTCAAAATTTTCGCAGTTCTGATGCTCGAAACGAATGACTAGAACGGCCTAGGGGAAAACTACACATACCGTTGTAATCGGGCGAGTCTCTACTTTCAGATGCAACAGAAATTTTGCGGGATGGTCAATCAGTTCGCGAGATATGGCAGTTAGGATGTAAGAAACGCTTGAGAAACTCGAAATTTTCGCAGTTCAGATGCTCGAAACGAATAACTGGAACGGCCTAGGGGAAAACTACACATACCGTTGTAATCGGGCGAGTCTCTACTTTCAGATTCAACAGAAATTTTGCGGATTGGTCAATCCGTTCGCGAGATATGGCAGTTTGGAGGTAAGAAACGCTTGAGAAACTCAAAATTTTCGCAGTTCTGATGCTCGAAATGAATAACTAGAACGGCCTAGGGGAGAAGTACGCATACCGTTGTAATTGGGCGACTTTCTACTTTCAGATGCAACAGAAATTTTGCGGATCGGTCAATCCGTTCGCGAGATATGGCAGTTTGGATGTAAGAAACGCTAGAGAAACTCGAAATTTTCGCAGTTCTGATGCACGAAACGAATAACTGGAACGGCCTAGGGGAAAACTACACATACCGTTGTAATCGGGCGAGTCTCTGCTTTCAGATGCAACAGAAATTTTGCGGGTTGGTCAATCAGTTCGCGAGATATGGCAGTTAGGATGTAAGAAACGCTTGAGAAACTCGAAATTTTCGCAGTTCAGATGCTCGAAACGAATAACTGGAACGGCCTAGGGGAAAACTACACATACCGTTGTAATCGGGCGAGTCTCTACTTTCAGATTCAACAGAAATTTTGCGGATTGGTCAATCCGTTCGCGAGATATGGCAGTTTGGAGGTAAGAAACGCTTGAGAAACTCAAAATTTTCGCAGTTCTGATGCTCGAAACGAATAACTGGAACGGCCTAGGGGAAAACTACAGATACCGTTGTAATCGGGCGAGTTTCTACTTTCAGATGCAACAGAAATTTTGCGGATTGGTCGATCCGTTCGCGAGATGTGGCAGTTTGGAAGTAAGAAACGTTTGAGAGACTCAAAATTTTCGCAGTTCTGATGCTCGAAACGAATAACTAGAACGGCCTAGGGGAAAACTACACCTACCGTTGTAATCGGGCGAGTTTCTACATTCAGATGCAACAGAAATTTTGCGGATTGGTCAATCCGTTCGCGAGATATGGCAGTTTGGAGATGAGAAACGCTTAAGAAACTCAAAATTTTCGCAGTTCTGATGCTCGAAACGAATGACGAGAACGTCCTAGGGGAGAAGTTCGTATACCGTTGTAATCGGGCGAGTGTCTACTTTCAGATACAACAGAAATTTTGCGGATTGGTCAATCCGTTCGCGAGATATGGCAGTTTGGAGGTAAGAAACGCTTGAGAAACTCAAAATTTTCGCAGTTCTGATGCTCGAAACGAATAACTAGAACCGCCTAGGGGAAAAGTGCGCATACCGTTGTAATCGGGCGTGTTTCTACTTTCAGATGCAACAGAAATTTTGCGGATTGATCAATCCGTTCGCGAGATATGGCAGATTGGAGATAAGAAACGCTTGAGAAACTCAAAATTTTCGCAGTTCTGGTGCTCGAAACGAATAACTAGAACCGCCTAGGGGAAAAGTGCGCATACCGTTGTAATCGGGCGAGTTTCTACTTTCAGATGCAACAGAAATTTTGCGGATTGATCAATCCGTTCGCGAGATATGGCAGTTTGGAGATAAGAAACGCTTGAGAAACTCAAAATTTTCGCAGTTCTGATGCTCGAAACGAATAACTAGAACAGCCTAGGGGAAAAGTGCGCATACCGTTGTAAATGGGCGAGTTTCTACTTTCAGATGCAACAGAAATTTTGCGGATCTATCAATCCGTTCGCGAGATATGGCAGTTTGGAGGTAAGAAACGCTTGAGAAACTCAAAATTTTCGCAGTTCTGATGCTCGAAACGAATAACTAGAACCGCCTAGGGGAAAAGTGCATATACCGTTGTAATCGGGCGTGTTTCTACTTTCAGATGCAACAGAAATTTTGCGGATTGATCAATCCCTTCGCGAGATATGGCAGTTTGGAGATAAGAAACGCTTGAGAAACTCAGAATTATCGCAGTTCTGATGCTCGCAACGAATGACTAGAACGGCCTAGGGGAGAAGTACGCATACCGTTGTAATCGGGCGAGTGTCTACTTACAGACGCAACAGAAATTTTGCGGATCGGTCAATCCGTTCGCTTGATATGGCAGTTTGGATGTAAGAAACGCTAGAGAAACTCGAAATTTTCGCAGTTCTGATGCTAGAAACGAATAACTGGAACTGCCTACGGGAAAACTACACATACCGTTGTAATCGGGCGAGTCTCTACTTTCAGATGCAACAGAAATTTTGCGGATTGGTCAATCCGTTCGCGAGATATGGCAGTTTGGATGTAGAAACGCTTGAGAAACTCAAAATTTTCGCAGTTCTGATGCTCGAAACGAATAACTAGAACCGCCTAGGGGAAAACTACACCTACCGTTGTAATCGAGCGAGTTTCTACATTCAGATGCAACAGAAATTTTGCGGATTGGTCAATCCGTTCGCGAGATTTAGCAGTTTGGAGGTAAGAAACGCTTGAGAAACTCAAAATTTTCGCAGTTCTGATGCTCGAAACGAATAACTAGAACGGCCTAGGGGAAAAGTGCGCATACCGTTGTAATCGGGCGAGTTTCTACTTTCAGAAGCAACAGAAATTTTGCGGATTGGTCAATCCGTTCGCGAGATATGGCAGTTTGGAGGTAAGAAACGCTTGAGAAACTCAAAATGTCCGCAGTTCTGATGCTCGAAATGAATAACTAGAACGGCCTAGGGGAGAAGTACGCATACCGTTGTAATTGGGCGACTTTCTACTTTCAGATGCAACAGAAATTTTGCGGATTGATCAATCCGTTCGCGAGATATGGCAGTTTGGATGTAAGAAACGCTTGAGAAACTCGAAATTTTCGCAGTTCTGATGCTCGAAACGAATAACTGGAACGGCCTAGGGGAAAACTACACATACCGTTGTAATCGGGCGAGACTCTACTTTCAGATGCAACAGAAATTTTGCGGATTGGTCAATCCGTTCGCGAGATATGGCAGTTTGGAGGTAAGAAACGCTTGAGAAACTCAAAATTTTCGCAGTTCTGATGCTCGAAACGAATAACTCGAACGGCCTAGGGGAAAACTACACATACCGTTGTAATCGGGCGAGTTTCTACTTTCAGATGCAACAGAAATTATGAGGATTGGTCAATCCGTTCGCGAGATATGGCCGTTTGGATGTAAGAAACGCTTGAGAAACTCAAAATTTTCGCAGTTCTGATGCTCGAAACGAATAACTAGAACGGCCTAGGGGAAAAGTGCGCATACCGTTGTAATCGGGCGAGTTTCTACTTTCAGAAGCAACAGAAATTTTGCGGATTGGTCAATCCGTTCGCGAGATATGGCAGTTTGGAGGTAAGAAACGCTTGAGAAACTCAAAATTTTCGCAGTTCTGATGCTCGAAACGAATAACTAGAACGGCCTAGGGGAAAAGTGCGCATACCGTTGTAATCGGGCGAGTTTCTACTTTCAGAAGCAACAGAAATTTTGCGGATTGGTCAATCCGTTCGCGAGATATGGCAGTTTGGAGGTAAGAAACGCTTGAGAAACTCAAAATGTCCGCAGTTCTGATGCTCGAAATGAATAACTAGAACGGCCTAGGGGAGAAGTACGCATACCGTTGTAATTGGGCGACTTTCTACTTTCAGATGCAACAGAAATTTTGCGGATTGATCAATCCGTTCGCGAGATATGGCAGTTTGGATGTAAGAAACGCTTGAGAAACTCGAAATTTTCGCAGTTCTGATGCTCGAAACGAATAACTGGAACGGCCTAGGGGAAAACTACACATACCGTTGTAATCGGGCGAGACTCTACTTTCAGATGCAACAGAAATTTTGCGGATTGGTCAATCCGTTCGCGAGATATGGCAGTTTGGAGGTAAGAAACGCTTGAGAAACTCAAAATTTTCGCAGTTCTGATGCTCGAAACGAATAACTCGAACGGCCTAGGGGAAAACTACACATACCGTTGTAAACGGGCGAGTTTCTACTTTCAGATGCAACAGAAATTTTGCGGATTGGTCAATCCGTTCGCGAGATGTGGCAGTTTGGAGGTAAGAAACGCTTGAGAAACTCAAAATTTTCGCAGTTCTGATGCTCGAAACGAATAACTAGAACCGCCTAGGGGAAAAGTGCGCATACCGTTGTAATCGGGCGAGTTTCTACTTTCAGATGCAACAGAAATTTTGCGGATTGATCAATCCGTTCGCGAGATATGGCAGTTTGGAGATAAGAAACGCTTGAGAAACTCAAAATTTTCGCAGTTCTGATGCTCGAAACGAATAACTAGAACAGCCTAGGGGAAAAGTGCGCATACCGTTGTAAAAGGGCGAGTCTCTACTTTCAGATGCAACAGAAATTTTGCGGATCGATCAATCCGTTCGCGAGATATGGCAGTTTGGAGGTAAGAAACGCTTGAGAAACTCAAACTTTTCGCAGTTCTGATGCTCGAAACGAATAACTAGAACCGCCTAGGGGAAAAGTGCGCATACCGTTGTAATCGGGCGAGTTTCTACTTTCAGATGCAACAGAAATTTTGCGGATTGGTCAATCCGTTCGCGAGATATGGCAGTTTGGATGTAAGAAACGCTTGAGAAACTCGAAATTTTCGCAGTTCTGATGCTCGAAACGAATAACTGGAACGGCCTCGGGGAAAACTACACATACCGTTGTAATCGGGCGAGTTTCTACTTTCAGATGCAACAGAAATTTTGCGGATTGGTCAATCCGTTCGCGAGATGTGGCAGTTTGGAGGTAAGAAACGCTTTAGAAACTCAAAATTTTCGCAGTTCTGATGCTCTAAACGAATAACTGGAACGGCAAAGGGGAAAAGTGCGCATACCGTTGTAATCGGGCGAGTTTCTACTTTCAGATGCAACAGAAATTTTGCGGATTGATCAATCCGTTCGCGAGATATGGCAGTTTGGATGTAAGAAACGCTTGAGAAACTCGAAATTTTCGCAGTTCTGATGCTCGAAACGAATAACTGGAACGGCCTCGGGGAAAACTACACATACCGTTGTAATCGGGCGAGACTCTACTTTCAGATGCAACAGAAATTTTGCGGATTGGTCAATCCGTTCGGGAGATATGGCAGTTTGGAGGTAAGAAACGCTTGAGAAACTCAAAATTTTCGCAGTTCTGATGCTCGAAACGAATAACTCGAACGGCCTAGGGGAAAACTACACATACCGTTGTAAACGGGCGAGTTTCTACTTTCAGATGCAACAGAAATTTTGCGGATTGATCAATCCGTTCGCGAGATATGGCAGTTTGGAGATAAGAAACGCTTGAGAAACTCAAAATTATCGCAGTTCTGATGCTCGCAACGAATGACTAGAACGGCCTAGGGGAGAAGTACGCATACCGTTGTAATCGGGCGAGTGTCTACTTACAGACGCAACAGAAATTTTGCGGATCGGTCAATCTGTTCGCGAGATATGGCAGTTTGGATGTAAGAAACGCTAGAGAAACTCGAAATTTTCGCAGTTCTGATGCTCCGAACGAATAACTGGAACGGCCTAGGGGAAAACTACACATACCGTTGTAATCGGGCGAGTCTCTACTTTCAGATGCAACAGAAATTTTGCGGATTGGTCAATCCGTTCGCGAGATATGGCAGTTTGGAGGTAAGAAACGCTTGAGAAACTCAAAATTTTCGCAGTTCTGATGCTCGAAACGAATGACTAGAACGGCCTAGGGGAGAAGTTCGCATACCGTTGTAATCGGGCGAGTGTCTACTTTCAGATGCAACAGAAATTTTGCGGATTGATCGTTCCGTTCGCGAGATATGGCAGTTTGGAGATAAGAAACGCTTTAGAAACTCAAAATTTTCGCAGTTCTGATGCTCGAAACGAATAACTGGATCGGCCTAGGGGAAAACTACACATACCCTTGTAATCGGGCGAGTTTCTACTTTCAGATGCAACAGAAATTTTGCGGAATGGTCGATCCGTTCGCGAGATGTGGCAGTTTGGAAGTAAGAAACGCTTGAGAAACTCAAAATTTTCGCAGTTCTGATGCTCGAAACGAATAACTAGAACGGTCTAGGGGAAAACTACACCTACCGTTGTAATCGGGCGAGTTTCTACATTCAGATGCAACAGAAATTTTGCGGATTGGTCAATCCGTTCGCGAGATATGGCAGTTTGGAGGTAAGAAACGCTTGAGAAACTCAAAATTTTCGCAGTTCTGATGCTCGAAACGAATAACTAGAACCGCCTAGGGGAAAAGTGCGCTTACCGTTGTGATCGGGCGAGTTTCTACTTTCAGATGCAACAGAAATTTTGCGGAATGATCAATCCGTTCGCGAGATATGGCAGTTTGGAGATAAGAAACGCTTAAGAAACTCAAAATTTTCGCAGTTCTGATGCTCGAAACGAATGACTAGGACGGCCTAGGGGAGAAGTACGGATACCGTTGTAATCGGGCGAGTGTCTACTTTCAGATGCAACAGAAATTTTGCGGATTGATCAATCCGTTCGCAAGATATGGCAGTTTGGAGATAAGAAACGCTTGAGAAACTCAAAATTTACGCAGTTCTGATGCTCGAAATGAATAACTAGAACGGCCTAGGGGAGAAGTACGCATACCGTTGTAATTGGGCGACTTTCTACTTTCAGATGCAACAGAAATTTTGCGGATTGATCAATCCGTTCGCGAGATATGGCAGTTTGGATGTAAGAAACGCTTGAGAAACTCGAAATTTTCGCAGTTCTGCTGCTCGAAACGAATAACTGGAACGGCCTAGGGGAAAACTACACATACCGTTGTAATCGGGCGAGACTCTACTTTCAGATGCAACAGAAATTTTGCGGATTGGTCAATCCGTTCGCGAGATATGGCAGTTTGGAGGTAAGAAACGCTTGAGAAACTCAAAATTTTCGCAGTTCTGATGCTCGAAACGAATAACTGGAACGGCCTAGGGGAAAACTACACATACCGTTGTAATCGGGCGAGACTCTACTTTCAGATGCAACAGAAATTTTGCGGATTGGTCAATCCGTTCGCGAGATATGGCAGTTTGGAGGTAAGAAACGCTTGAGAAACTCAAAATTTTCGCAGTTCTGATGCTCGAAACGAATAACTCGAACGGCCTAGGGGAAAACTACACATACCGTTGTAAACGGGCGAGTTTCTACTTTCAGATGCAACAGAAATTTTGCGGATTGGTCAATCCGTTCGCGAGATGTGGCAGTTTGGAGGTAAGAAACGCTTGAGAAACTCAAAATTTTCGCAGTTCTGATGCTCGAAACGAATAACTAGAACCGCCTAGGGGAAAAGTGCGCATACCGTTGTAATCGGGCGAGTTTCTACTTTCAGATGCAACAGAAATTTTGCGGATTGATCAATCCGTTCGCAAGATATGGCAGTTTGGAGATAAGAAACGCTTGAGAAACTCAAAATTTACGCAGTTCTGATGCTCGAAATGAATAACTAGAACGGCCTAGGGGAGAAGTACGCATACCGTTGTAATTGGGCGACTTTCTACTTTCAGATGCAACAGAAATTTTGCGGATTGATCAATCCGTTCGCGAGATATGGCAGTTTGGATGTAAGAAACGCTTGAGAAACTCGAAATTTTCGCAGTTCTGATGCTCGAAACGAATAACTGGAACGGCCTAGGGGAAAACTACACATACCGTTGTAATCGGGCGAGACTCTACTTTCAGATGCAACAGAAATTTTGCGGATTGGTCAATCCGTTCGCGAGATATGGCAGTTTGGAGGTAAGAAACGCTTGAGAAACTCAAAATTTTCGCAGTTCTGATGCTCGAAACGAATAACTCGAACGGCCTAGGGGAAAACTACACATACCGTTGTAATCGGGCGAGTTTCTACTTTCAGATGCAACAGAAATTTTGCGGATTGGTCAATCCGTTCGCGAGATGTGGCAGTTTGGAGGTAAGAAACGCTTGAGAAACTCAAAATTTTCGCAGTTCTGATGCTCGAAACGAATAACTAGAACCGCCTAGGGGAGAAGTACGCATACCGTTGTAATCGGGCGAGTTTCTACTTTCAGATGCAACAGAAATTATGAGGATTGGTCAATCCTTTCGCGAGATATGGCCGTTTGGATGTAAGAAACGCTTGAGAAACTCAAAATTTTCGCAGTTCTGATGCTCGAAACGAATAACTAGAACGGCCTAGGGGAAAAGTGCGCATACCGTTGTAATCGGGCGAGTTTCTACTTTCAGAAGCAACAGAAATTTTGCGGATTGGTCAATCCGTTCGCGAGATGTGGCAGTTTGGAGGTAAGAAACGCTTGAGAAACTCAAAATTTTCGCAGTTCTGATGCTCGAAACGAATAACTAGAACCGCCTAGGGGAAAAGTGCGCATACCGTTGTAATCGGGCGAGTTTCTACTTTCAGATGCAACAGAAATTTTGCGGATTGATCAATCCGTTCGCAAGATATGGCAGTTTGGAGATAAGAAACGCTTGAGAAACTCAAAATTTTCGCAGTTCTGATGCTCGAAACGAATGACTAGAACGGCCTAGGGGAAAACTACACATACCGTTGTAATCGGGCGAGTCTCTACTTTCAGATGCAACAGAAATTTTGCGGGATGGTCAATCAGTTCGCGAGATATGGCAGTTAGGATGTAAGAAACGCTTGAGAAACTCGAAATTTTCGCAGTTCAGATGCTCGAAACGAATAACTGGAACGGCCTAGGGGAAAACTACACATACCGTTGTAATCGGGCGAGTCTCTACTTTCAGATTCAACAGAAATTTTGCGGATTGGTCAATCCGTTCGCGAGATATGGCAGTTTGGAGGTAAGAAACGCTTGAGAAACTCAAAATTTTCGCAGTTCTGATGCTCGAAATGAATAACTAGAACGGCCTAGGGGAGAAGTACGCATACCGTTGTAATTGGGCGACTTTCTACTTTCAGATGCAACAGAAATTTTGCGGATCGGTCAATCCGTTCGCGAGATATGGCAGTTTGGATGTAAGAAACGCTAGAGAAACTCGAAATTTTCGCAGTTCTGATGCACGAAACGAATAACTGGAACGGCCTAGGGGAAAACTACACATACCGTTGTAATCGGGCGAGTCTCTGCTTTCAGATGCAACAGAAATTTTGCGGGTTGGTCAATCAGTTCGCGAGATATGGCAGTTAGGATGTAAGAAACGCTTGAGAAACTCGAAATTTTCGCAGTTCTGATGCTCGAAACGAATAACTGGAACGGCCTAGGGGAAAACTACAGATACCGTTGTAATCGGGCGAGTTTCTACTTTCAGATGCAACAGAAATTTTGCGGATTGGTCGATCCGTTCGCGAGATGTGGCAGTTTGGAAGTAAGAAACGTTTGAGAGACTCAAAATTTTCGCAGTTCTGATGCTCGAAACGAATAACTAGAACGGCCTAGGGGAAAACTACACCTACCGTTGTAATCGGGCGAGTTTCTACATTCAGATGCAACAGAAATTTTGCGGATTGGTCAATCCGTTCGCGAGATATGGCAGTTTGGAGATGAGAAACGCTTAAGAAACTCAAAATTTTCGCAGTTCTGATGCTCGAAACGAATGACGAGAACGTCCTAGGGGAGAAGTTCGTATACCGTTGTAATCGGGCGAGTGTCTACTTTCAGATACAACAGAAATTTTGCGGATTGGTCAATCCGTTCGCGAGATATGGCAGTTTGGAGGTAAGAAACGCTTGAGAAACTCAAAATTTTCGCAGTTCTGATGCTCGAAACGAATAACTAGAACCGCCTAGGGGAAAAGTGCGCATACCGTTGTAATCGGGCGTGTTTCTACTTTCAGATGCAACAGAAATTTTGCGGATTGATCAATCCGTTCGCGAGATATGGCAGATTGGAGATAAGAAACGCTTGAGAAACTCAAAATTTTCGCAGTTCTGGTGCTCGAAACGAATAACTAGAACCGCCTAGGGGAAAAGTGCGCATACCGTTGTAATCGGGCGAGTTTCTACTTTCAGATGCAACAGAAATTTTGCGGATTGATCAATCCGTTCGCGAGATATGGCAGTTTGGAGATAAGAAACGCTTGAGAAACTCAAAATTTTCGCAGTTCTGATGCTCGAAACGAATAACTAGAACAGCCTAGGGGAAAAGTGCGCATACCGTTGTAAATGGGCGAGTTTCTATTTTCAGATGCAACAGAAATTTTGCGGATCTATCAATCCGTTCGCGAGATATGGCAGTTTGGAGGTAAGAAACGCTTGAGAAACTCAAAATTTTCGCAGTTCTGATGCTCGAAACGAATAACTAGAACCGCCTAGGGGAAAAGTGCATATACCGTTGTAATCGGGCGTGTTTCTACTTTCAGATGCAACAGAAATTTTGCGGATTGATCAATCCCTTCGCGAGATATGGCAGTTTGGAGATAAGAAACGCTTGAGAAACTCAGAATTATCGCAGTTCTGATGCTCGCAACGAATGACTAGAACGGCCTAGGGGAGAAGTACGCATACCGTTGTAATCGGGCGAGTGTCTACTTACAGACGCAACAGAAATTTTGCGGATCGGTCAATCCGTTCGCTTGATATGGCAGTTTGGATGTAAGAAACGCTAGAGAAACTCGAAATTTTCGCAGTTCTGATGCTAGAAACGAATAACTGGAACTGCCTACGGGAAAACTACACATACCGTTGTAATCGGGCGAGTCTCTACTTTCAGATGCAACAGAAATTTTGCGGATTGGTCAATCCGTTCGCGAGATATGGCAGTTTGGATGTAGAAACGCTTGAGAAACTCAAAATTTTCGCAGTTCTGATGCTCGAAACGAATAACTAGAACCGCCTAGGGGAAAACTACACCTACCGTTGTAATCGAGCGAGTTTCTACATTCAGATGCAACAGAAATTTTGCGGATTGGTCAATCCGTTCGCGAGATTTAGCAGTTTGGAGGTAAGAAACGCTTGAGAAACTCAAAATTTTCGCAGTTCTGATGCTCCAAACGAATAACTAGTACCGCCTAGGAGAAAGATGCGCATACCGTTGTAATCGGGCGTGTTTCTACTTTCAGATGCAACAGAAATTTTGCGGATTGATCAATCCGTTCGCGAGATATGGCAGTTTGGATGTAAGAAACGCTAGAGAAACTCGAAATTTTCGCAGTTCTGATGCTCGAAACGAATAACTGGAACGGCCTAGGGGAAAACTACACATACCGTTGTAATCGGGCGAGTCTCTACTTTCAGTTTCAACAGAAATTTTGCGGATTGGTCAATCCGTTCGCGAGATATGGCAGTGTGGAGGTAAGAAACGCTTGAGAAACACAAAATTTTCGCAGTTCTGATGCTCGAAACGAATAACTGGAACGGCCTAGGGGAAAACTACACATACCGTTCTAATCGGGCGAGTTTCTACTTTCAGATGCAACAGAAATTTTGCGGATTGATCAATCCGTTCGCGAGATATGGCAGTTTGGATGTAAGAAACGCTTGAGAAACTCGAAATTTTCGCAGTTCTGATGCTCGAAACGAATAACTGGAACGGCCTAGGGGAAAACTACACATACCGTTGTAATCGGGCGAGACTCTACTTTCAGATGCAACAGAAATTTTGCGGATTGGTCGATCCGTTCGCGAGATGTGGCAGTTTGGAAGTAAGAAACGCTTGAGAAACTCAAAATTTTCGCAGTTCTGATGCTCGAAACGAATAACTAGAACGGCCTAGGGGAAAACTACACCTACCGTTGTAATCGGGCGAGTTTCTACATTCAGATGCAACAGAAATTTTGCGGATTGGTCAATCCGTTCGCGAGATGTGGCAGTTTGGAGGTAAGAAACTCTTGAGAAACTCAAAATTTTCGCAGTTCTGATGCTCGAAACGAATAACTAGAACCGCCTAGGGGAAAAGTGCGCATACCGTTGTAATCGGGCGTGTTTCTACTTTCAGATGCAACAGAAATTTTGCGGATTGATCAATCCGTTCGCGAGATATGGCAGATTGGAGATAAGAAACGCTTGAGAAACTCAAAATTTTCGCAGTTCTGATGCTCGAAACGAATAACTAGAACCGCCTAGGGGAAAAGTGCGCATACCGTTGTAATCGGGCGAGTTTCTACTTTCAGATGCAACAGAAATTTTGCGGATTGGTCAATCCGTTCGCGAGATATGGCAGTTTGGATGTAAGAAACGCTTGAGAAACTCGAAATTTTCGCAGTTCTGATGCTCGAAACGAATAACTGGAACGGCCTCGGGGAAAACTACACATACCGTTGTAATCGGGCGAGTTTCTACTTTCAGAAGCAACAGAAATTTTGCGGATTGGTCAATCCGTTCGCGAGATATGGCAGTTTGGAGGTAAGAAACGCTTGAGAAACTCAAAATTTCCGCAGTTCTGATGCTCGAAATGAATAACTAGAACGGCCTAGGGGAGAAGTACGCATACCGTTGTAATTGGGCGACTTTCTACTTTCAGATGCAACAGAAATTTTGCGGATTGATCAATCCGTTCGCGAGATATGGCAGTTTGGATGTAAGAAACGCTTGAGAAACTCGAAATTTTCGCAGTTCTGATGCTCGAAACGAATAACTGGAACGGCCTAGGGGAAAAGTACACATACCGTTGTAATCGGGCGAGACTCTACTTTCAGATGCAACAGAAATTTTGCGGATTGGTCAATCCGTTCGCGAGATATGGCAGTTTGGAGGTAAGAAACGCTTGAGAAACTCAAAATTTTCGCAGTTCTGATGCTCGAAACGAATAACTCGAACGGCCTAGGGGAAAACTACACATACCGTTGTAAACGGGCGAGTTTCTACTTTCAGATGCAACAGAAATTTTGCGGATTGGTCAATCCGTTCGCGAGATGTGGCAGTTTGGAGGTACGAAACGCTTGAGAAACTCAAAATTTTCGCAGTTCTGATGCTCGAAACGAATAACTAGAACCGCCTAGGGGAAAAGTGCGCATACCGTTGTAATCGGGCGAGTTTCTACTTTCAGATGCAACAGAAATTTTGCGGATTGATCAATCCGTTCGCAAGATATGGCAGTTTGGAGATAAGAAACGCTTGAGAAACTCAAAATTTACGCAGTTCTGATGCTCGAAACGAATGACTAGAACGGCCTAGGGGAGAAGTACGCATACCGTTGTAATCGGGCGAGTTTCTACATTCAGATGCAACAGAAATTATGAGGATTGGTCAATCCGTTCGCGAGATATGGCCGTTTGGATGTAAGAAACGCTTGAGAAACTCAAAATTTTCGCAGTTCTGATGCTCGAAACGAATAACTAGAACGGCCTAGGGGAAAAGTGCGCATACCGTTGTAATCGGGCGAGTTTCTACTTTCAGAAGCAACAGAAATTTTGCGGATTGATCAATCCGTTCGCGAGATATTGCAGTTTGGAGATAAGAAACGCTTGAGAAACTCAAAATTTACGCAGTTCTGATGCTCGAAACGAATGACTAGAACGGCCTAGGGGAGAAGTACGCATACCGTTGTAATCGGGCGAGTTTCTACTTTCAGATGCAACAGAAATTTTGCGGATTGGTCAATCCGTTCGCGATATGTGGCAGTTTGGAGGTAAGAAACGCTTTAGAAACTCAAAATTTTCGCAGTTCTGATGCTCTAAACGAATAACTGGAACGGCAAATGGGAAAAGTGCGCATAC
Source organism: Ptiloglossa arizonensis (assembly GCF_051014685.1). NCBI lineage: Eukaryota > Metazoa > Arthropoda > Insecta > Hymenoptera > Colletidae > Ptiloglossa > Ptiloglossa arizonensis. The sequence continues at coordinate 338,208 of NW_027478663.1, forward strand.
CGTTGTAATCGGGCGAGTTTCTACTTTCAGATGCAACAGAAATTTTGCGGATTGATCAATCCGTTCGCGAGATATGGCAGTTTGGATGTAAGAAACGCTTGAGAAACTCGAAATTTTCGCAGTTCTGATGCTCGAAACGAATAACTGGAACGGCCTCGGGGAAAACTACACATACCGTTGTAATCGGGCGAGACTCTACATTCAGATGCAACAGAAATTTTGCGGATTGGTCAATCCGTTCGGGAGACATGGCAGTTTGGAGGTAAGAAACGCTTGAGAAACTCAAAATTTTCGCAGTTCTGATGCTCGAAACGAATAACTCGAACGGCCTAGGGGAAAACTACACATACCGTTGTAAACGGGCGAGTTTCTACTTTCAGATGCAACAGAAATTTTGCGGATTGGTCAATCCGTTCGCGAGATGTGGCAGTTTGGAGGTAAGAAACGCTTGAGAAACTCAAAATTTTCGCAGTTCTGATGCCCGAAACGAATAACTAGAACCGCCTAGGGGAAAAGTGCGCATACCGTTGTAATCGGGCGAGTTTCTACTTTCAGATGCAACAGAAATTTTGCGGATTGATCAATCCGTTCGCAAGATATGGCAGTTTGGAGATAAGAAACGCTTGAGAAACTCAAAATTTTCGCAGTTCTGATGCTCGAAACGAATGACTAGAACGGCCTAGGGGAGAAGTACGCATACCGTTGTAATCGGGCGAGTTTCTACTTTCAGATGCAACAGAAATTATGAGGATTGGTCAATCCGTTCGCGAGATATGGCCGTTTGGATGTAAGAAACGCTTGAGAAACTCAAAATTTTCGCAGTTCTGATGCTCGAAACGAATAACTAGAACGGCCTAGGGGAAAAGTGCGCATACCGTTGTAATCGGGCGAGTTTCTACTTTCAGAAGCAACAGAAATTTTGCGGATTGATCAATCCGTTCGCGAGATATTGCAGTTTGGAGATAAGAAACGCTTGAGAAACTCAAAATTTACGCAGTTCTGATGCTCGAAACGAATGACTAGAACGGCCTAGGGGAGAAGTACGCATACCGTTGTAATCGGGCGAGTTTCTACTTTCAGATGCAACAGAAATTATGAGGATTGGTCAATCCGTTCGCGAGATATGGCCGTTTGGATGTAAGAAACGCTTGAGAAACTCAAAATTTTCGCAGTTCTGATGCTCGAAACGAATAACTAGAACGGCCTAGGGGAAAAGTGCGCATACCGTTGTAATCGGGCGAGTTTCTACTTTCAGAAGCAACAGAAATTTTGCGGATTGGTCAATCCGTTCGCGAGATATGGCAGTTTGGAGGTAAGAAACGCTTGAGAAACTCAAAATTTTCGCAGTTCTGATGCTCGAAACGAATAACTAGAACGGCCTAGGGGAAAAGTGCGCATACCGTTGTAATCGGGCGAGTTTCTACTTTCAGAAGCAACAGAAATTTTGCGGATTGGTCAATCCGTTCGCGAGATATGGCAGTTTGGAGGTAAGAAACGCTTGAGAAACTCAAAATTTCCGCAGTTCTGATGCTCGAAATGAATAACTAGAACGGCCTAGGGGAGAAGTACGCATACCGTTGTAATTGGGCGACTTTCTACTTTCAGATGCAACAGAAATTTTGCGGATTGATCAATCCGTTCGCGAGATATGGCAGTTTGGATGTAAGAAACGCTTGAGAAACTCGAAATTTTCGCAGTTCTGATGCTCGAAACGAATAACTGGAACGGCCTAGGGGAAAAGTACACATACCGTTGTAATCGGGCGAGACTCTACTTTCAGATGCAACAGAAATTTTGCGGATTGGTCAATCCGTTCGCGAGATATGGCAGTTTGGAGGTAAGAAACGCTTGAGAAACTCAAAATTTTCGCAGTTCTGATGCTCGAAACGAATAACTCGAACGGCCTAGGGGAAAACTACACATACCGTTGTAAACGGGCGAGTTTCTACTTTCAGATGCAACAGAAATTTTGCGGATTGGTCAATCCGTTCGCGAGATGTGGCAGTTTGGAGGTAAGAAACGGTTGAGAAACTCAAAATTTTCGCAGTTCTGATGCTCGAAACGAATAACTAGAACCGCCTAGGGGAAAAGTGCGCATACCGTTGTAATCGGGCGAGTTTCTACTTTCAGATGCAACAGAAATTTTGCGGATTGATCAATCCGTTCGCAAGATATGGCAGTTTGGATGTAAGAAACGCTTGAGAAACTCGAAATTTTCGCAGTTCTGATGCTCGAAACGAATAACTGGAACGGCCTAGGGGAAAACTACACATACCGTTGTAATCGGGCGAGACTCTACTTTCAGATGCAACAGAAATTTTGCGGATTGGTCAATCCGTTCGCGAGATATGGCAGTTTGGAGGTAAGAAACGCTTGAGAAACTCAAAATTTTCGCAGTTCTGATGCTCGAAACGAATAACTCGAACGGCCTAGGGGAAAACTACACATACCGTTGTAATCGGGCGAGTTTCTACTTTCAGATGCAACAGAAATTTTGCGGACTGGTCAATCCGTTCGCGAGATGTGGTAGTTTGGAGGTAAGAAACGCTTGAGAAACTCAAAATTTTCGCAGTTCTGATGCTCGAAACGAATAACTGGAACGGCCTAGGGGAAAACTACAGATACCGTTGTAATCGGGCGTGTTTCTACTTTCAGATTCAACAGAAATTTTGCGGATTGGTCAATCAGTTCGCGAGATATGGCAGTTAGGATGTAAGAAACGCTTGAGGAACTCGAAATTTTCGCAGTTCAGATGCTCGAAACGAATAACTGGAACGGCCTAGGGGAAAACTACACATACCGTTGTAATCGGGCGAGTCTCTACTTTCAGATTCAACAGAAATTTTGCGGATTGGTCAATCCGTTGGCGAGATATGGCAGTTTGGAGGTAAGAAACGCTTGAGAAACTCAAAATTTTCGCAGTTCTGATGCTCGAAATGAATAACTAGAACGGCCTAGGGGAGAAGTACGCATACCGTTGTAATTGGGCGACTTTCTACTTTCAGATGCAACAGAAATTTTGCGGATCGGTCAATCCGTTCGCGAGATATGGCAGTTTGGAGGTAAGAAACGCTTGAGAAACTCAAAATTTTCGCAGTTCTGATGCTCGAAACGAATAACTGGAACGGCCTAGGGGAAAACTACAGATACCGTTGTAATCGGGCGAGTTTCTACTTTCAGATGCAACAGAAATTTTGCGGATTGGTCGATCCGTTCGCGAGATGTGGCAGTTTGGAAGTAAGAAACGTTTGAGAGACTCAAAATTTTCGCAGTTCTGATGCTCGAAACGAATAACTAGAACGGCCTAGGGGAAAACTACACCTACCGTTGTAATCGGGCGAGTTTCTACATTCAGATGCAACAGAAATTTTGCGGATTGGTCAATCCGTTCGCGAGATATGGCAGTTTGGAGATGAGAAACGCTTAAGAAACTCAAAATTTTCGCAGTTCTGATGCTCGAAACGAATAACTAGAACAGCCTAGGGGAAAAGTGCGCATACCGTTGTAAAAGGCGAGTTTCTACTTTCAGATGCAACAGAAATTTTGCGGATCGATCAATCCGTTCGCGAGATATGGCAGATTGGAGATAAGAGACGCTTTAGAAACTCAAAATTTTCGCAGTTCTGATGCTCGAAACGAATAACTAGAACCGCCTAGGGGAAAAGTGCGCATACCGTTGTAATCGGGCGAGTTTCTACTTTCAGATGCAACAGAAATTTTGCGGATTGGTCAATCCGTTCGCGAGATATGGCAGTTTGGATGTAAGAAACGCTTGAGAAACTCGAAATTTTCGCAGTTCTGATGCTCGAAACGAATAACTGGAACGGCCTCGGGGAAAACTACACATACCGTTGTAATCGGGCGAGTTTCTACTTTCAGATGCAACAGAAATTTTGCGGATTGGTCAATCCGTTCGCGAGATGTGGCAGTTTGGAGGTAAGAAACGCTTTAGAAACTCAAAATTTTCGCAGTTCTGATGCTCTAAACGAATAACTGGAACGGCAAAGGGGAAAAGTGCGCATACCGTTGTAATCGGGCGAGTTTCTACTTTCAGATGCAACAGAAATTTTGCGGATTGATCAATCCGTTCGCGAGATATGGCAGTTTGGATGTAAGAAACGCTTGAGAAACTCGAAATTTTCGCAGTTCTGATGCTCGAAACGAATAACTGGAACGGCCTCGGGGAAAACTACACATACCGTTGTAATCGGGCGAGTTTCTACTTTCAGATGCAACAGAAATTTTGCGGATTGGTCAATCCGTTCGCGAGATGTGGCAGTTTGGAGGTAAGAAACGCTTGAGAAACTCAAAATTTTCGCAGTTCTGATGCTCGAAATGAATAACTAGAACGGCCTAGGGGAGAAGTACGCATACCGTTGTAATTGGGCGACTTTCTACTTTCAGATGCAAGAGAAATTTTGCGGATCGATCAATCCGTTCGCGAGATATGGCAGATTGGAGATAAGAAACGCTTGAGAAACTCAAAATTTTCGCAGTTCTGATGCTCGAAACGAATAACTAGAACAGCCTAGGGGAAAAGTGCGCATACCGTTGTAAAAGGCGAGTTTCTACTTTCAGATGCAACAGAAATTTTGCGGATTGGTCGATCCGTTCGCGAGATGTGGCAGTTTGGAAGTAAGAAACGTTTGAGAGACTCAAAATTTTCGCAGTTCTGATGCTCGAAACGAATAACTAGAACGGCCTAGGGGAAAACTACACCTACCGTTGTAATCGGGCGAGTTTCTACATTCAGATGCAACAGAAATTTTGCGGATTGGTCAATCCGTTCGCGAGATATGGCAGTTTGGAGATGAGAAACGCTTAAGAAACTCAAAATTTTCGCAGTTCTGATGCTCGAAACGAATAACTAGAACAGCCTAGGGGAAAAGTGCGCATACCGTTGTAAAAGGCGAGTTTCTACTTTCAGATGCAACAGAAATTTTGCGGATCGATCAATCCGTTCGCGAGATATGGCAGATTGGAGATAAGAAACGCTTGAGAAACTCAAAATTTTCGCAGTTCTGATGCTCGAAACGAATAACTAGAACCGCCTAGGGGAAAAGTGCGCATACCGTTGTAATCGGGCGAGTTTCTACTTTCAGATGCAACAGAAATTTTGCGGATTGGTCAATCCGTTCGCGAGATATGGCAGTTTGGAGGTAAGAAACGCTTGAGAAACTCAAAATTTTCGCAGTTCTGATGCTCGAAACGAATAACTCGAACGGCCTAGGGGAAAACTACACATACCGTTGTAAACGGGCGAGTTTCTACTTTCAGATGCAACAGAAATTTTGCGGATTGGTCAATCCGTTCGCGAGATGTGGCAGTTTGGATGTAAGAAACGCTTGAGAAACTCAAAATTTTCGCAGTTCTGATGCTCGAAACGAATAACTAAAACCGCCTAGGGGAAAAGTGCGCATACCGTTGTAATCGGGCGAGTTTCTACTTTCAGATGCAACAGAAATTTTGCGGATCGGTCAATCCGTTCGCGAGATATGGCAGTTTGGAGGTAAGAAACGCTTGAGAAACTCAAAATTTTCGCAGTTCTGATGCTCGAAACGAATAACTGGAACGGCCTAGGGGAAAACTACAGATACCGTTGTAATCGGGCGAGTTTCTACTTTCAGATGCAACAGAAATTTTGCGGATTGGTCGATCCGTTCGCGAGATGTGGCAGTTTGGAAGTAAGAAACGTTTGAGAGACTCAAAATTTTCGCAGTTCTGATGCTCGAAACGAATAACTAGAACGGCCTAGGGGAAAACTACACCTACCGTTGTAATCGGGCGAGTTTCTACATTCAGATGCAACAGAAATTTTGCGGATTGGTCAATCCGTTCGCGAGATATGGCAGTTTGGAGATGAGAAACGCTTAAGAAACTCAAAATTTTCGCAGTTCTGATGCTCGAAACGAATAACTAGAACAGCCTAGGGGAAAAGTGCGCATACCGTTGTAAAAGGCGAGTTTCTACTTTCAGATGCAACAGAAATTTTGCGGATCGATCAATCCGTTCGCGAGATATGGCAGATTGGAGATAAGAAACGCTTGAGAAACTCAAAATTTTCGCAGTTCTGATGCTCGAAACGAATAACTAGAACCGCCTAGGGGAAAAGTGCGCATACCGTTGTAATCGGGCGAGTTTCTACTTTCAGATGCAACAGAAATTTTGCGGATTGGTCAATCCGATCGCGAGATATGGCAGTTTGGATGTAAGAAACGCTTGAGAAACTCGAAATTTTCGCAGTTCTGATGCTCGAAACGAATAACTGGAACGGCCTCGGGGAAAACTACACATACCGTTGTAATCGGGCGAGTTTCTACTTTCAGATGCAACAGAAATTTTGCGGATTGGTCAATCCGTTCGCGAGATGTGGCAGTTTGGAGGTAAGAAACGCTTTAGAAACTCAAAATTTTCGCAGTTCTGATGCTCTAAACGAATAACTGGAACGGCAAAGGGGAAAAGTGCGCATACCGTTGTAATCGGGCGAGTTTCTACTTTCAGATGCAACAGAAATTTTGCGGATTGATCAATCCGTTCGCGAGATATGGCAGTTTGGATGTAAGAAACGCTTGAGAAACTCGAAATTTTCGCAGTTCTGATGCTCGAAACGAATAACTGGAACGGCCTCGGGGAAAACTACACATACCGTTGTAATCGGGCGAGTTTCTACTTTCAGATGCAACAGAAATTTTGCGGATTGGTCAATCCGTTCGCGAGATGTGGCAGTTTGGAGGTAAGAAACGCTTGAGAAACTCAAAATTTTCGCAGTTCTGATGCTCGAAATGAATAACTAGAACGGCCTAGGGGAGAAGTACGCATACCGTTGTAATTGGGCGACTTTCTACTTTCAGATGCAAGAGAAATTTTGCGGATCGATCAATCCGTTCGCGAGATATGGCAGATTGGAGATAAGAAACGCTTGAGAAACTCAAAATTTTCGCAGTTCTGATGCTCGAAACGAATAACTAGAACAGCCTAGGGGAAAAGTGCGCATACCGTTGTAAAAGGCGAGTTTCTACTTTCAGATGCAACAGAAATTTTGCGGATTGGTCGATCCGTTCGCGAGATGTGGCAGTTTGGAAGTAAGAAACGTTTGAGAGACTCAAAATTTTCGCAGTTCTGATGCTCGAAACGAATAACTAGAACGGCCTAGGGGAAAACTACACCTACCGTTGTAATCGGGCGAGTTTCTACATTCAGATGCAACAGAAATTTTGCGGATTGGTCAATCCGTTCGCGAGATATGGCAGTTTGGAGATGAGAAACGCTTAAGAAACTCAAAATTTTCGCAGTTCTGATGCTCGAAACGAATAACTAGAACAGCCTAGGGGAAAAGTGCGCATACCGTTGTAAAAGGCGAGTTTCTACTTTCAGATGCAACAGAAATTTTGCGGATCGATCAATCCGTTCGCGAGATATGGCAGATTGGAGATAAGAAACGCTTGAGAAACTCAAAATTTTCGCAGTTCTGATGCTCGAAACGAATAACTAGAACCGCCTAGGGGAAAAGTGCGCATACCGTTGTAATCGGGCGAGTTTCTACTTTCAGATGCAACAGAAATTTTGCGGATTGGTCAATCCGTTCGCGAGATATGGCAGTTTGGAGGTAAGAAACGCTTGAGAAACTCAAAATTTTCGCAGTTCTGATGCTCGAAACGAATAACTCGAACGGCCTAGGGGAAACCTACACATACCGTTGTAATCGGGCGAGTTTCTACTTTCAGATGCAACAGAAATTATGAGGATTGGTCAATCCGTTCGCGAGATGTGGCAGTTTGGATGTAAGAAACGCTTGAGAAACTCAAAATTTTCGCAGTTCTGATGCTCGAAACGAATAACTAAAACCGCCTAGGGGAAAAGTGCGCATACCGTTGTAATCGGGCGAGTTTCTACTTTCAGATGCAACAGAAATTTTGCGGATTGATCAATCCGTTCGCAAGATATGGCAGTTTGGAGATAAGAAACGCTTGAGAAACTCAAAATTTTCGCAGTTCTGATGCTCGAAACGAATGACTAGAACGGCCTAGGGGAGAAGTACGCATACCGTTGTAATCGGGCGAGTTTCTACTTTCAGATGCAACAGAAATTATGAGGATTGGTCAATCCGTTCGCGAGATATGGCCGTTTGGATGTAAGAAACGCTTGAGAAACTCAAAATTTTCGCAGTTCTGATGCTCGAAACGAATAACTAGAACGGCCTAGGGGAAAAGTACGCATACCGTTGTAATCGGGCGAGTTTCTACTTTCAGAAGCAACAGAAATTTTGCGGATTGGTCAATCCGTTCGCGAGATATGGCAGTTTGGAGGTAAGAAACGCTTGAGAAACTCAAAATTTTCGCAGTTCTGATGCTCGAAACGAATAACTAGAACGGCCTAGGGGAAAAGTGCGCATACCGTTGTAATCGGGCGAGTTTCTACTTTCAGAAGCAACAGAAATTTTGCGGATTGGTCAATCCGTTCGCGAGATATGGCAGTTTGGAGGTAAGAAACGCTTGAGAAACTCAAAATTTCCGCAATTCTGATGCTCGAAATGAATAACTAGAACGGCCTAGGGGAGAAGTACGCATACCGTTGTAATTGGGCGACTTTCTACTTTCAGATGCAACAGAAATTTTGCGGATTGATCAATCCGTTCGCGAGATATGGCAGTTTGGATGTAAGAAACGCTTGAGAAACTCGAAATTTTCGCAGTTCTGATGCTCGAAACGAATAACTGGAACGGCCTAGGGGAAAACTACACATACCGTTGTAATCGGGCGAGACTCTACTTTCAGATGCAACAGAAATTTTGCGGATTGGTCAATCCGTTCGCGAGATATGGCAGTTTGGAGGTAAGAAACGCTTGAGAAACTCAAAATTTTCGCAGTTCTGATGCTCGAAACGAATAACTCGAACGGCCTAGGGGAAAACTACACATACCGTTGTAAACGGGCGAGTTTCTACTTTCAGATGCAACAGAAATTTTGCGGATTGGTCAATCCGTTCGCGAGATGTGGCAGTTTGGAGGTAAGAAACGCTTGAGAAACTCAAAATTTTCGCAGTTCTGATGCTCGAAACGAATAACTAGAACCGCCTAGGGGAAAAGTGCGCATACCGTTGTAATCGGGCGAGTTTCTACTTTCAGATGCAACAGAAATTTTGCGGATTGATCAATCCGTTCGCAAGATATGGCAGTTTGGAGATAAGAAACGCTTGAGAAACTCAAAATTTACACAGTTCTGATGCTCGAAACGAATGACTAGAACGGCCTAGGGGAGAAGTACGCATACCGTTGTAATCGGGCGAGTTTCTACTTTCAGATGCAACAGAAATTATGAGGATTGGTCAATCCGTTCGCGAGATATGGCCGTTTGGATGTAAGAAACGCTTGAGAAACTCAAAATTTTCGCAGTTCTGATGCTCGAAACGAATAACTGGAACGGCCTAGGGGAAAACTACACATACCGTTGTAATCGGGCGAGTCTCTACTTTCAGATGCAACAGAAATTTTGCGGGTTGGTCAATCAGTTCGCGAGATATGGCAGTTAGGATGTAAGAAACGCTTGAGAAACTCGAAATTTTCGCAGTTCAGATGCTCGAAACGAATAACTGGAACGGCCTAGGGGAAAACTACACATACCGTTGTAATCGGGCGAGTCTCTACTTTCAGATTCAACAGAAATTTTGCGGATTGGTCAATCCGTTCGCGAGATATGGCAGTTTGGAGGTAAGAAACGCTTGAGAAACTCAAAATTTTCGCAGTTCTGATGCTCGAAATGAATAACTAGAACGGCCTAGGGGAGAAGTACGCATACCGTTGTAATTGGGCGACTTTCTACTTTCAGATGCAACAGAAATTTTGCGGATCGGTCAATCCGTTCGCGAGATATGGCAGTTTGGATGTAAGAAACGCTAGAGAAACTCGAAATTTTCGCAGTTCTGATGCACGAAACGAATAACCAGAACGGCCTAGGGGAAAACTACACATACCGTTGTAATCGGGCGAGTCTCTGCTTTCAGATGCAACAGAAATTTTGCGGGTTGGTCAATCAGTTCGCGAGATATGGCAGTTAGGATGTAAGAAACGCTTGAGAAACTCGAAATTTTCGCAGTTCAGATGCTCGAAACGAATAACTGGAACGGCCTAGGGGAAAACTACACATACCGTTGTAATCGGGCGAGTCTCTACTTTCAGATTCAACAGAAATTTTGCGGATTGGTCAATCCGTTCGCGAGATATGGCAGTTTGGAGGTAAGAAACGCTTGCGAAACTAAAAATTTTCGCAGTTCTGATGCTCGAAACGAATAACTGGAACGGCCTAGGGGAAAACTACAGATACCGTTGTAATCGGGCGAGTTTCTACTTTCAGATGCAACAGAAATTTTGCGGATTGGTCGATCCGTTCGCGAGATGTGGCAGTTTGGAAGTAAGAAACGTTTGAGAGACTCAAAATTTTCGCAGTTCTGATGCTCGAAACGAATAACTAGAACGGCCTAGGGGAAAACTACACCTACCGTTGTAATCGGGCGAGTTTCTACATTCAGATGCAACAGAAATTTTGCGGATTGGTCAATCCGTTCGCGAGATATGGCAGTTTGGAGATGAGAAACGCTTAAGAAACTCAAAATTTTCGCAGTTCTGATGCTCGAAACGAATAACTAGAACAGCCTAGGGGAAAAGTGCGCATACCGTTGTAAAAGGCGAGTTTCTACTTTCAGATGCAACAGAAATTTTGCGGATCGATCAATCCGTTCGCGAGATATGGCAGTTTGGAGGTAAGAAACGCTTGAGAAACTCAAAATTTTCGCAGTTCTGATGCTCGAAACGAATAACTAGAACCGCCTAGGGGAAAAGTGCATATACCGTTGTAATCGGGCGTGTTTCTACTTTCAGATGCAACAGAAATTTTGCGGATTGATCAATCCCTTCGCGAGATATGGCAGTTTGGAGATAAGAAACGCTTGAGAAACTCAAAATTATCGCAGTTCTGATGCTCGCAACGAATGACTAGAACGTCCTAGGGGAGAAGTACGCATACCGTTGTAATCGGGCGAGTGTCTACTTACAGACGCAACAGAAATTTTGCGGATCGGTCAATCCGTTCGCTTGATATGGCAGTTTGGATGTAAGAAACGCTAGAGAAACTCGAAATTTTCGCAGTTCTGATGCTAGAAACGAATAACTGGAACGGCCTACGGGAAAACTACACATACCGTTGTAATCGGGCGAGTCTCTACTTTCAGATGCAACAGAAATTTTGCGGATTGGTCAATCCGTTCGCGAGATATGGCAGTTTGGATGTAGAAACGCTTGAGAAACTCAAAATTTTCGCAGTTCTGATGCTCGAAACGAATAACTAGAACCGCCTAGGGGAAAAGTGCGCATACCGTTGTAATCGGGCGAGTTTCTACTTTCAGCTGCAACAGAAATTTTGCGGATTGGTCAATCCGTTCGCGAGATATGGCAGTTTGGATGTAAGAAACGCTTGAGAAACTCGAAATTTTCGCAGTTCTGATGCTCGAAACGAATAACTGGAACTGCCTAGGGGAAAACTACACATACCGTTGTAATCGGGCGAGTTTCTACTTTCAGCTGCAACAGAAATTTTGCGGATTGGTCAATCCGTTCGCGAGATATGGCAGTTTGGATGTAAGAAACGCTTGAGAAACTCAAAATTTTCGCAGTTCTGATGCTCGAAACGAATAACTGGAACGGCCTAGGGGAAAACTACACATACCGTTGTTATAGGGCGAGTCTCTACTTTCAAATTCAACAGAAATTTTGCGGATTGGTCAATCCGTTGGCGAGATATGGCAGTTTGGAGGTAAGAAACGCTTGAGAAACTCAAAATTTTCGCAGTTCTGATGCTCGAAACGAATAACTGGAACGGCCTAGGGGAAAAGTGCGCATACCGTTGTAAAAGGGCGAGTTTCTATTTTCAGATGCAACAGAAATTTTGCGGATCGATCAATCCGTTCGCGAGATATGGCAGTTTGGAGGTAAGAAACGCTTTAGAAACTCAAAATTTTCGCAGTTCTGATGCTCGAAACGAATGACTAGAACGGCCTAGGGGAGAAGTACGGATACCGTTGTAATCGGGCGAGTGTCTACTTTCAGATACAACAGAAATTTTGCGGATCGGTCAATCCGTTCGCGAGATATTGCAGTTTGGATGTAAGAAACGCTAGAGAAACTCGAAATTTTCGCAGTTCTGATGCTCGAAACGAATAACTGGAACGGCCTAGGGGAAAACTACACATACCGTTGTAATCGGGCGAGTCTCTACTTTCAGATTCAACAGAAATTTTGCGGATTGGTCAATCCGTTCGCGAGATATGGCAGTTTGGAGGTTAGAAACGCTTGAGAAACTCAAAATTTTTGCAGTTCTGATGCTCGAAACGAATAACTGGAACGGCCTAGGGGAAAACTACACATACCGTTGTAATCGGGCGAGTTTCTACTTTCAGATGCAACAGAAATTTTGCGGATTGGTCGATCCGTTCGCGAGATGTGGCAGTTTGGAAGTAAGAAACGCTTGAGAAACTCAAAATTTTCGCAGTTCTGATGCTCGAAACGAATAACTAGAACGGCCTAGGGGAAAACAACACCTACCGTTGTAATCGGGCGAGTTTCTACATTCAGATGCAACAGAAATTTTGCGGATTGGTCAATCCGTTCGCGAGATATGGCAGTTTGGAGGTAAGAAACGCTTGCGAAACTCAAAATTTTCGCAGTTCTGATGCTCGAAACGAATAACTAGAACCGCCTAGGGGAAAAGTGCGCATACCGTTGTAATCGGGCGTGTTTCTACTTTCAGATGCAACAGAAATTTTGCGGATTGATCAATCCGTTCGCGAGATATGGCAGTTTGGATGTAAGAAACGCTTGAGAAACTCGAAATTTTCGCAGTTCTGATGCTCGAAACGAATAACTAGAACCGCCTAGGGGAAAAGTGCGCATACCGTTGTAATCGGGCGTGTTTCTACTTTCAGATGCAACTGAAATTTTACGGATTGATCAATCCGTTCGCGAGATATGGCAGTTTGGAGATAAGAAACTCTTGAGAAACTCAAAATTTTCGCAGTTCTGATGCTCGAAACGAATGACTAGAACGGCCTAGGGGAAAAGTGCGCATACCGTTGTAATCGGGCGAGTTTCTACTTTCAGATGCAACAGAAATTTTGCGGATTGATCAATCCGTTCGCGAGATATGGCAGTTTGGAGATAAGAAACGCTTGAGAAACTCAAAATTTTCGCAGTTCTGATGCTCGAAACGAATAACTAGAACGGCCTAGGTGAAAAGTGCGCATACCGTTGTAAAAGGGCGAGTTTCTACTTTCAGATGCAACAGAAATTTTGCGGATCGATCAATCCGTTCGCGAGATATGGCAGTTTGGAGGTATGAAACGCTTGAGAAACTCAAAATTTTCGCAGTTCTGATGCTCGAAACGAATAACTAGAACCGTCTAGGGGAAAAGTGCGCATACCGTTGTAATCGGGCGTGTTTCTACTTTCAGGTGCAACAGAAATTTTGCGGAGTGATCAATCCGTTCGCGAGATTTGGCAGTTTGGAGATAACAAACGCTTGAGAAACTCAAAATTTTCGCAGTTCTGATGCTCGAAACGAATGACTAGAACTGCCTAGGAGAGAAGTACGTATACCGTTGTAATCGGGCGAGTGTCTACTTTCAGATGCAACAGAAATTTTGCGGATTGGTCAATCCGTTCGCGGGATATGGCAGTTTGGATGTAAGAGACGCTTGAGAAACTCGAAATTTTCGCAGTTCTGATGCTCGAAACGAATAACTGAAACGGCCTAGGGGAAAACTACAAATACCGTTGTAATCGGGCGAGTCTCTACTTTCAGATTCAACTGAAATTTTGCGGATTGGTCTATCCGTTCGCGAGATATGGCAGTTTGGAGGTAAGAAACGCTTGAGAAACTCAAAATTTTCGCAGTTCTGATGCTCGAAACGAATAACTGGAACGGCCTAGGGGAAAACTACACATACCGTTGTAATCGGGCGAGTCTCTACTTTCAGATTCAACAGAAATTTTGCGGATTGGTCAATCCGTTCGCGAGATATGGCAGTTTGGAGGTAAGAAACGCTTGAGAAACTCAAAATTTTCGCAGTTCTGATGCTCGAAACGAATAACTGGATCGGCCTAGGGGAAAAGTGCGCATACCGTTGTAATCGGGCGTGTTTCTACTTTCAGATGCAACAGAAATTTTGCGGAGTGATCAATCCGTTCGCGAGATATGGCAGTTTGGAGATAAGAAACGCTTGAGAAACTCAAAATTTTCGCAGTTCTGATGCTCGAAACGAATGACTAGAACTGCCTAGGAGAGAAGTACGTATACCGTTGTAATCGGGCGAGTGTCTACTTTCAGATGCAACAGAAATTTTGCGGATTGGTCAATCCGTTCGCGGGATATGGCAGTTTGGATGTAAGAAACGCTTGAGAAACTCGAAATTTTCGCAGTTCTGATGCTCGAAACGAATAACTGGATCGGCCTAGGGGAAAAGTGCGCATACCGTTGTAATCGGGCGTGTTTCTACTTTCAGATGCAACAGAAATTTTGCGGAGTGATCAATCCGTTCGCGAGATATGGCAGTTTGGAGATAAGAAACGCTTGAGAAACTCAAAATTTTCGCAGTTCTGATGCTCGAAACGAATGACTAGAACTGCCTAGGAGAGAAGTACGTATACCGTTGTAATCGGGCGAGTGTCTACTTTCAGATGCAACAGAAATTTTGCGGATTGGTCAATCCGTTCGCGGGATATGGCAGTTTGGATGTAAGAAACGCTTGAGAAACTCGAAATTTTCGCAGTTCTGATGCTCGAAACGAATAACTGGAACGGCCTAGGGGAAAACTACACATACCGTTGTAATCGGGCGAGTCTCTACTTTCAGATTCAACAGAAATTTTGCGGATTGGTCTATCCGTTCGCGAGATATGGCAGTTTGGAGGTAAGAAACGCTTGAAAAACTCAAAATTTTCGCAGTTCTGATGCTCGAAACGAATAACTGGAAAGGCCTAGGGGAAAACTACACATACCGTTGTAATCGGGCGAGTCTCTACTTTCAGATTCAACAGAAATTTTGCGGATTGGTCAATCCGTTCGCGGGATATGGCAGTTTGGATGTAAGAAACGCTTGAGAAACTCGAAATTTTCGCAGTTCTGATGCTCGAAACGAATAACTGAAACGGCCTAGGGGAAAACTACAAATACCGTTGTAATCGGGCGAGTCTCTACTTTCAGATTCAACTGAAATTTTGCGGATTGGTCTATCCGTTCGCGAG
The DNA here is from genome assembly GCF_051014685.1 of Ptiloglossa arizonensis. Taxonomy (NCBI): domain Eukaryota; kingdom Metazoa; phylum Arthropoda; class Insecta; order Hymenoptera; family Colletidae; genus Ptiloglossa; species Ptiloglossa arizonensis. The sequence goes on from NW_027478663.1 coordinate 353,496, forward strand.
ATATGGCAGTTTGGAGGTAAGAAACGCTTGAGAAACTCAAAATTTTCGCAGTTCTGATGCTCGAAACGAATAACTGGAACGGCCTAGGGGAAAACTACACATACCGTTGTAATCGGGCGAGTTTCTACTTTCAGATGCAACAGAAATTTTGCGGATTGTTCAATCCATTCGCGAGATATGGCAGTTTGGATGTAAGAAACGCTTGAGAAACTCGAAATTTTCGCAGTTCTGATGCTCGAAACGAATAACTGGAACGGCCTAGGGGAAAACTACACATACCGTTGTAATCGGGCGAGTCTCTACTTTCAGATTCAACAGAAATTTTGCGGATTGGTCAATCCGTTCGCGAGATATGGCAGTTTGGAGGTAAGAAACGCTTGAGAAACTCAAAATTTTCGCAGTTCTGATGCTCGAAACGAATAACTGAAACGGCCTAGGGGAAAACTACAAATACCGTTGTAATCGGGCGAGTCTCTACTTTCAGATTCAACTGAAATTTTGCGGATTGGTCTATCCGTTCGCGAGATATGGCAGTTTGGATGTAAGAAACGCTTGAGAAACTCGAAATTTTCGCAGTTCTGATGCTCGAAACGAATAACTGGAACGGCCTAGGGGAAAACTACACATACCGTTGTAATCGGGCGAGTCTCTACTTTCAGATTCAACAGAAATTTTGCGGATTGGTCAATCCGTTCGCGAGATATGGCAGTTTGGAGGTAAGAAACGCTTGAGAAACTCAAAATTTTCGCAGTTCTGATGCTCGAAACGAATAACTGGAACGGCCTAGGGGAAAAGTGCGCATACCGTTGTAATCGGGCGTGTTTCTACTTTCAGACGCAACAGAAATTTTGCGGAGTGATCAATCCGTTCGCGAGATATGGCAGTTTGGAGATAAGAAACGCTTGAGAAACTCAAAATTTTCGCAGTTCTGATGCTCGAAACGAATGACTAGAACTGCCTAGGAGAGAAGTACGTATACCGTTGTAATCGGGCGAGTGTCTACTTTCAGATGCAACAGAAATTTTGCGGATTGGTCAATCCGTTCGCGGGATATGGCAGTTTGGATGTAAGAAACGCTTGAGAAACTCGAAATTTTCGCAGTTTTGATGCTCGAAACGAATAACTGGAACGGCCTAGGGGAAAACTACACATACCGTTGTAATCGGGCGAGTCTCTACTTTCAGATTCAACAGAAATTTTGCGGATTGGTCTATCCGTTCGCGAGATATGGCAGTTTGGAGGTAAGAAACGCTTGAGAAACTCAAAATTTTCGCAGTTCTGATCCTCGAAACGAATAACTGGAACGGCCTAGGGGAAAACTACACATACCGTTGTAATCGGGCGAGTGTCTACTTTCAGATGCAACAGAAATTTTGCGGTTCGGTCAATCCGTTCGCGAGATATGGCAGTTTGGAGGTAAGAAACGCTTGAGAAACTCAAAATTTTTTTTCCGCAGTTCTGATGCTCGAAACGAATAACTGGAACGGCCTAGGGGAAAACTACACATACCATTGTAATCGGGCGAGTGTCTACTTTCAGATACAACAGAAATTTTGCGGATCGGTCAATCCGTTCGCGAGATATGGCAGTTTGGATGTAAGAAACCCTTGAGAAACTCGAAATTTTCGCAGCTCTGATGCTCGAAACGAATAACTAGAACCGCCTAGGGGAAAAGTGCGCATACCGTTGTAATCGGGCGTGTTTCTACTTTCAGATGCAACAGAAATTTTGCGGACTGATGAATCCGTTCGCGAGATATGGCAGTTTGGATGTAAGAAACGCTTGAGAAACTCGAAATTTTCGCAGCTCTGATGCTCGAAACGAATAACTAGAACCGCCTAGGGGAAAAGTGCGCATACCGTTGTAATCGGGCGTGTTTCTACTTTCAGATGCAACAGAAATTTTGCGGACTGATCAATCCGTTCGCGAGATATGGCAGTTTGGAGATAAGAAACGCTTGAGAAACTCAAAATTTTCGCAGTTCTGATGCTCGAAACGAATAACTGGAACGGCCTAGGGGAAAACTACACATACAGTTGTAATCGGGCGAGTTTCTACTTTCAGATGCAACAGAAATTTTGCAGATGGATCAATCCGTTCGCGACATATGGCAGTTTGGAGGTAAGAAACGCTTGAGAAACTCAAAATTTTTTTTCCGCAGTTCTGATGCTCGAAACGAATAACTGGAACGGCCTAGGGGAAAACTACACATACCATTGTAATCGGGCGAGTGTCTACTTTCAGATACAACAGAAATTTTGCGGATCGGTCAATCCGTTCGCGAGATATGGCAGTTTGGATGTAAGAAACCCTTGAGAAACTCGAAATTTTCGCAGCTCTGATGCTCGAAACGAATAACTAGAACCGCCTAGGGGAAAAGTGCGCATACCGTTGTAATCGGGCGTGTTTCTACTTTCAGATGCAACAGAAATTTTGCGGACTGATGAATCCGTTCGCGAGATATGGCAGTTTGGATGTAAGAAACGCTTGAGAAACTCGAAATTTTCGCAGCTCTGATGCTCGAAACGAATAACTAGAACCGCCTAGGGGAAAAGTGCGCATACCGTTGTAATCGGGCGTGTTTCTACTTTCAGATGCAACAGAAATTTTGCGGACTGATCAATCCGTTCGCGAGATATGGCAGTTTGGAGATAAGAAACGCTTGAGAAACTCAAAATTTTCGCAGTTCTGATGCTCGAAACGAATAACTGGAACGGCCTAGGGGAAAACTACACATACAGTTGTAATCGGGCGTGTTTCTACTTTCAGATGCAACAGAAATTTTGCAGATGGATCAATCCGTTCGCGACATATGGCAGTTTGGAGGTAAGAAACGCTTGAGAAACTCAAGATCTTCGCAGTTCTGATGCTCGAAACGAATAACTAGAACCGCCTAGGGGAAAAGTGCGCATACCGTTGTAATCGGGCGAGTTTCTACTTTCAGATGCAACAGAAATTTTGCGGATTGATCAATCCGTTCGCGAGATATGGCAGTTTGGAGATAAGAAACGCTTGAGAAACTCAAAATTTTCGCAGTTCTGATGCTCTAAACGAATAACTAGAACCGCCTAGGGGAAAAGTGCGCATACCGTTGTAATCGGGCGTGTTTCTACTTTCAGATGCGACAGAAATTTTGCGGATTGATCAATCCGTTCGCGAGATATGGCAGTTTGGATTTAAGAAACGCTTGAGAAACTCTAAATTTTCGCAGTTCTGATGCTCGACACGAATAACAGGAACGGCCTAGGGGAAAACTACACATACCGTTGTAATCGGGAGGGTGTCTGCTTTCAGATGCAACAGAAATTTTGCGGATTGATCGTTCCGATCGCGAGTTATGGCAGTTTGGAGATAAGAAACGCTTTAGAAACTCAAAATTTTCGCAGTTCTGATGCTCTAAACGAATAACTAGAACCGCCTAGGGGAAAAGTGCGCATACCGTTGTAATTGGGCGTGTTTCTACTTTCAGATGCAACGGAAATTTTGCGGATTGATCAATCCGTTCGCGAGATATGGCAGTTTGGAGTTAAGAAACGCTTGAGAAACTCAAAATTTTCCTAGTTCTGATGCTCGAAACGAATAACTAGAACCGCCTAGGGGAAAAGTGCGCATACCGTTGTAATCGGGCGAGTTTCTACTTTCAGATGCAACAGAAATTTTGGGGAATGATCAATCCGTTCGCGAGATATGGCAGTTTGGAGATAAGAAACGCTTAAGAAACTCAAAATTTTCGCAGTTCTGATGCTCGAAACGAATGACTAGAACGGCCTAGGGGAGAAGTACGGATACCGTTGTAATCGGGCGAGTGTCTACTTTCAGATACAACAGAAATTTTGCGGATCGGTCAATCCGTTCGCTTGATATGGCAGTTTGGATGTAAGAAACGCTTGAGAAACTCGAAATTTTCGCAGTTCTGATGCTCGAAACGAATAACTGGAACGGCCTAGGGGAAAACTACACATACAGTTGTAATCGGGCGAGTTTCTACTTTCAGATGCAACAGAAATTTTGCAGATGGATCAATCCGTTCGCGACATATGGCAGTTTGGAGGTAAGAAACGCTTGAGAAACTCAAAATCTTCGCAGTTCTGATGCTCGAAACGAATAACTAGAACCGCCTAGGGGAAAAGTGCGCATACCGTTGTAATCGGGCGAGTTTCTACTTTCAGATGCAACAGAAATTTTGCGGATTGCTCAATCCGTTCGCGAGATATGGCAGTTTGGATATAAGAAACGCTTGAGAAACTCAAAATTTTCGCAGTTCTGATGCTCGAAACGAATGACTAGAACGGCCTAGGGGAGAAGTACGTATACCGTTGTAATCGGGCGAGTGTCTACTTTCAGATGCAACAGAAATTTTGCGGATCGGTCAATCCGTTCGCTTGATATGGCAGTTTGGATGTAAGAAACGCTAGAGAAACTCGAAATTTTCGCAGTTCTGATGCTCGAAACGAATAACTGGAACGGCCTAGGGGAAAACTACACATACCGTTGTAATCGGGCGAGTCTCTACTTTCAGATGCAACAGAAATTTTGCGGATTGGTCAATCCGTTCGCGAGATATGGCAGTTTGGATGTAAGAAACGCTTGAGAAACTCGAAATTTTCGCAGCTCTGATGCTCGAAACGAATAACTAGAACCGCCTAGGGGAAAAGTGCGCATACCGTTGTAATCGGGCGTGTTTCTACTTTCAGATGCAACAGAAATTTTGCGGACTGATCAATCCGTTCGCGAGATATGGCAGTTTGGAGATAAGAAACGCTTGAGAAACTCAAAATTTTCGCAGTTCTGATGCTCGAAACGAATGACCAGAACGGCCTAGGGGAGAAGTACGCATACCGTTGTAATCGGGAGGGTGTCTGCTTTCAGATGCAACAGAAATTTTGCGGATTGATCGTTCCGTTCGCGAGTTATGGCAGTTTGGAGATAAGAAACGCTTTAGAAACTCAAAATTTTCGCAGTTCTGATGCTCTAAACGAATAACTGGAACGGCCTAGGGGAAAAGTGCGCATACGGTTGTAATCGGGCGAGTTTCTACTTTCAGATGCAACAGAAATTTTGCGGATTGATCAATCCGTTCGCGAGATATGGCAGTTTGGAGATAAGAAACGCTTGAGAAACTCAAAATTTTCGCAGTTCTGATGCTCGAAACGAATAACTAGAACCGCCTAGGGGAAAAGTGCGCATACCGTTGTAAAAGGGCGAGTTTCTACTTTCAGATGCAACAGAAATTTTGCGGATCGATCAATCCGTTCGCGAGATATGGCAGTTTGGAGGTAAGAAACGCTTGAGAAACTCAAAATCTTCGCAGTTCTGATGCTCGAAACGAATAACTGGAACGGCCTAGGGGAAAACTACACATACCGTTGTAATCGGGCGAGTCTCTACTTTCAGATGCAACAGAAATTTTGCGGATTGGTCAATCCGTTCGCGAGATATGGCAGTTTGGATGTAAGAAACGCTTGAGAAACTCGAAATTTTCGCAGCTCTGATGCTCGAAACGAATAACTAGAACCGCCTAGGGGAAAAGTGCGCATACCGTTGTAATCGGGCGTGTTTCTACTTTCAGATGCAACAGAAATTTTGCGGACTGATCAATCCGTTCGCGAGATATGGCAGTTTGGAGATAAGAAACGCTTGAGAAACTCAAAATTTTCGCAGTTCTGATGCTCGAAACGAATGACCAGAACGGCCTAGGGGAGAAGTACGCATACCGTTGTAATCGGGAGGGTGTCTGCTTTCAGATGCAACATAAATTTTGCGGATTGATCGTTCCGTTCGCGAGTTATGGCAGTTTGGAGATAAGAAACGCTTTAGAAACTCAAAATTTTCGCAGTTCTGATGCTCTAAACGAATAACTGGAACGGCCTAGGGGAAAAGTGCGCATACGGTTGTAATCGGGCGAGTTTCTACTTTCAGATGCAACAGAAATTTTGCGGATTGATCAATCCGTTCGCGAGATATGGCAGTTTGGAGATAAGAAACGCTTGAGAAACTCAAAATTTTCGCAGTTCTGATGCTCGAAACGAATAACTAGAACCGCCTAGGGGAAAAGTGCGCATACCGTTGTAAAAGGGCGAGTTTCTACTTTCAGATGCAACAGAAATTTTGCGGATCGATCAATCCGTTCGCGAGATATGGCAGTTTGGAGGTAAGAAACGCTTGAGAAACTCAAAATCTTCGCAGTTCTGATGCTCGAAACGAATAACTAGAACCGCCTAGGGGAAAAGTGCGCATACCGTTGTAATCGGGCGAGTTTCTACTTTCAGATGCAACAGAAATTTTGCGGATTGCTCAATCCGTTCGCGAGATATGGCAGTTTGGATATAAGAAACGCTTTAGAAACTCAAAATTTTCGCAGTTCTGATGCTCGAAACGAATGACTAGAACGGCCTAGGGGAGAAGTACGGATACCGTTGTAATCGGGCGAGTGTCTACTTTCAGATACAACAGAAATTTTGCGGATCGGTCAATCCGTTCGCTTGATATGGCAGTTTGGATGTAAGAAACGCTTGAGAAACTCGAAATTTTCGCAGTTCTGATGCTCGAAACGAATAACTGGAACGGCCTAGGGGAAAACTTCACATACCGTTGTAATCGGGCGAGTTTCTACTTTCAGATGCAACAGAAATTTTGGGGAATGATCAATCCGTTCGCGAGATATGGCAGTTTGGAGATAAGAAACGCTTGAGAAACTCAAAATTTTCGCAGTTCTGATGCTCGATACGAATAACTGGAACGGCCTAGGGGAAAACAACACATACCGTTGTAATCGGGCGAGTTTCTACTTTCAGATGCAACAGAAATTTTGCGGATTGGTCAATCCGTTCGCGAGATATGGCAGTTTGGATGTAAGAAACGCTTGAGAAACTCGAAATTTTCGCAGTTCTGATGCTCGACACGAATAACAGGAACGGCCTAGGGGAAAACTACACATACCGTTGTAATCGGGAGGGTGTCTGCTTTCAGATGCAACAGAAATTTTGCGGATTGATCGTTCCGATCGCGAGTTATGGCAGTTTGGAGATAAGAAACGCTTTAGAAACTCAAAATTTTCGCAGTTCTGATGCTCTAAACGAATAACTAGAACCGCCTAGGGGAAAAGTGCGCATACCGTTGTAATTGGGCGTGTTTCTACTTTCAGATGCAACGGAAATTTTGCGGATTGATCAATCCGTTCGCGAGATATGGCAGTTTGGAGTTAAGAAACGCTTGAGAAACTCAAAATTTTCCTAGTTCTGATGCTCGAAACGAATAACTAGAACCGCCTAGGGGAAAAGTGCGCATACCGTTGTAATCGGGCGAGTTTCTACTTTCAGATGCAACAGAAATTTTGGGGAATGATCAATCCGTTCGCGAGATATGGCAGTTTGGAGATAAGAAACGCTTAAGAAACTCAAAATTTTCGCAGTTCTGATGCTCGAAACGAATGACTAGAACGGCCTAGGGGAGAAGTACGGATACCGTTGTAATCGGGCGAGTGTCTACTTTCAGATACAACAGAAATTTTGCGGATCGGTCAATCCGTTCGCTTGATATGGCAGTTTGGATGTAAGAAACGCTTGAGAAACTCGAAATTTTCGCAGTTCTGATGCTCGAAACGAATAACTGGAACGGCCTAGGGGAAAACTACACATACAGTTGTAATCGGGCGAGTTTCTACTTTCAGATGCAACAGAAATTTTGCAGATGGATCAATCCGTTCGCGACATATGGCAGTTTGGAGGTAAGAAACGCTTGAGAAACTCAAAATCTTCGCAGTTCTGATGCTCGAAACGAATAACTAGAACCGCCTAGGGGAAAAGTGCGCATACCGTTGTAATCGGGCGAGTTTCTACTTTCAGATGCAACAGAAATTTTGCGGATTGCTCAATCCGTTCGCGAGATATGGCAGTTTGGATATAAGAAACGCTTGAGAAACTCAAAATTTTCGCAGTTCTGATGCTCGAAACGAATGACTAGAACGGCCTAGGGGAGAAGTACGTATACCGTTGTAATCGGGCGAGTGTCTACTTTCAGATGCAACAGAAATTTTGCGGATCGGTCAATCCGTTCGCTTGATATGGCAGTTTGGATGTAAGAAACGCTAGAGAAACTCGAAATTTTCGCAGTTCTGATGCTCGAAACGAATAACTGGAACGGCCTAGGGGAAAACTACACATACCGTTGTAATCGGGCGAGTCTCTACTTTCAGATGCAACAGAAATTTTGCGGATTGGTCAATCCGTTCGCGAGATATGGCAGTTTGGATGTAAGAAACGCTTGAGAAACTCGAAATTTTCGCAGCTCTGATGCTCGAAACGAATAACTAGAACCGCCTAGGGGAAAAGTGCGCATACCGTTGTAATCGGGCGTGTTTCTACTTTCAGATGCAACAGAAATTTTGCGGACTGATCAATCCGTTCGCGAGATATGGCAGTTTGGAGATAAGAAACGCTTGAGAAACTCAAAGTTTTCGCAGTTCTGATGCTCGAAACGAATGACCAGAACGGCCTAGGGGAGAAGTACGCATACCGTTGTAATCGGGAGGGTGTCTGCTTTCAGATGCAACAGAAATTTTGCGGATTGATCGTTCCGTTCGCGAGTTATGGCAGTTTGGAGATAAGAAACGCTTTAGAAACTCAAAATTTTCGCAGTTCTGATGCTCTACACGAATAACTGGAACGGCCTAGGGGAAAAGTGCGCATACGGTTGTAATCGGGCGAGTTTCTACTTTCAGATGCAACAGAAATTTTGCGGATTGATCAATCCGTTCGCGAGATATGGCAGTTTGGAGATAAGAAACGCTTGAGAAACTCAAAATTTTCGCAGTTCTGATGCTCGAAACGAATAACTAGAACCGCCTAGGGGAAAAGTGCGCATACCGTTGTAAAAGGGCGAGTTTCTACTTTCAGATGCAACAGAAATTTTGCGGATCGATCAATCCGTTCGCGAGATATGGCAGTTTGGAGGTAAGAAACGCTTGAGAAACTCAAAATCTTCGCAGTTCTGATGCTCGAAACGAATAACTAGAACCGCCTAGGGGAAAAGTGCGCATACCGTTGTAATCGGGCGAGTTTCTACTTTCAGATGCAACAGAAATTTTGCGGATTGCTCAATCCGTTCGCGAGATATGGCAGTTTGGATATAAGAAACGCTTGAGAAACTCAAAATTTTCGCAGTTCTGATGCTCGAAACGAATAACTAGAACGGCCTAGGGGAGAAGTACGTATACCGTTGTAATCGGGCGAGTGTCTACTTTCAGATGCAACAGAAATTTTGCGGATCGGTCAATCCGTTCGCTTGATATGGCAGTTTGGATGTAAGAAACGCTAGAGAAACTCGAAATTTTCGCAGTTCTGATGCTCGAAACGAATAACTGGAACGGCCTAGGGGAAAACTACACATACCGTTGTAATCGGGCGAGTCTCTACTTTCAGATGCAACAGAAATTTTGCGGATTGGTCAATCCGTTCGCGAGATATGGCAGTTTGGATGTAAGAAACGCTTGAGAAACTCGAAATTTTCGCAGCTCTGATGCTCGAAACGAATAACTAGAACCGCCTAGCGGAAAAGTGCGCATACCGTTGTAATCGGGCGTGTTTCTACTTTCAGATGCAACAGAAATTTTGCGGACTGATCAATCCGTTCGCGAGATATGGCAGTTTGGAGATAAGAAACGCTTGAGAAACTCAAAATTTTCGCAGTTCTGATGCTCGAAACGAATGACCAGAACGGCCTAGGGGAGAAGTACGCATACCGTTGTAATCGGGAGGGTGTCTGCTTTCAGATGCAACAGAAATTTTGCGGATTGATCGTTCCGTTCGCGAGTTATGGCAGTTTGGAGATAAGAAACGCTTTAGAAACTCAAAATTTTCGCAGTTCTGATGCTCTAAACGAATAACTGGAACGGCCTAGGGGAAAAGTGCGCATACGGTTGTAATCGGGCGAGTTTCTACTTTCAGATGCAACAGAAATTTTGCGGATTGATCAATCCGTTCGCGAGATATGGCAGTTTGGAGATAAGAAACGCTTGAGAAACTCAAAATTTTCGCAGTTCTGATGCTCGAAACGAATAACTAGAACCGCCTAGGGGAAAAGTGCGCATACCGTTGTAAAAGGGCGAGTTTCTACTTTCAGATGCAACAGAAATTTTGCGGATCGATCAATCCGTTCGCGAGATATGGCAGTTTGGAGGTAAGAAACGCTTGAGAAACTCAAAATTTTCGCAGTTCTGATGCTCGAAACGAATAACTAGAACCGCCTAGGGGAAAAGTGCGCATACCGTTGTAATCGGGCGAGTTTCTACTTTCAGATGCAACAGAAATTTTGGGGAATGATCAATCCGTTCGCGAGATATGGCAGTTTGGAGATAAGAAACGCTTGAGAAACTCAAAATTTTCGCAGTTCTGATGCTCGATACGAATAACTGGAACGGCCTAGGGGAAAACAACACATACCGTTGTAATGGGGCGAGTTTCTACTTTCAGATGCAACAGAAATTTTGCGGATTGGTCAATCCGTTCGCGAGATATGGCAGTTTGGATGTAAGAAACGCTTGAGAAACTCGAAATTTTCGCAGTTCTGATGCTCGAAACGAATAACAGGAACGGCCTAGGGGAAAACTACACATACCGTTGTAATCGGGAGGGTGTCTGCTTTCAGATGCAACAGAAATTTTGCGGATTGATCGTTCCGTTCGCGAGTTATGGCAGTTTGGAGATAAGAAACGCTTTAGAAACTCAAAATTTTCGCAGTTCTGATGCTCTAAACGAATAACTAGAACCGCCTAGGGGAAAAGTGCGCATACCGTTGTAATTGGGCGTGTTTCTACTTTCAGATGCAACGGAAATTTTGCGGATTGATCATTCCGTTCGCGAGATATGGCAGTTTGGAGTTAAGAAACGCTTGAGAAACTCAAAATTTTCCTAGTTCTGATGCTCGAAACGAATAACTAGAACCGCCTAGGGGAAAAGTGCGCATACCGTTGTAATCGGGCGAGTTTCTACTTTCAGATGCAACAGAAATTTTGGGGAATGATCAATCCGTTCGCGAGATATGGCAGTTTGGAGATAAGAAACGCTTAAGAAACTCAAAATTTTCGCAGTTCTGATGCTCGAAACGAATGACTAGAACGGCCTAGGGGAGAAGTACGGATACCGTTGTAATCGGGCGAGTGTCTACTTTCAGATACAACAGAAATTTTGCGGATCGGTCAATCCGTTCGCTTGATATGGCAGTTTGGATGTAAGAAACGCTTGAGAAACTCGAAATTTTCGCAGTTCTGATGCTCGAAACGAATAACTGGAACGGCCTAGGGCAAAACTACACATACCGTTGTAATCGGGCGAGTCTCTACTTTCAGATGCAACAGAAATTTTGCGGATTGGTCAATCCGTTCGCGAGATATGGCAGTTTGGATGTAAGAAACGCTTGAGAAACTAGAAATTTTCGCAGTTCTGATGCTCGAAACGAATAACTAGAACCGCCTAGGGGAAAAGTGCGCATACCGTTGTAATCGGGCGAGTTTCTACTTTCAGATGCAACAGAAATTTTGGGGAATGATCAATCCGTTCGCGAGATATGGCAGTTTGGAGATAAGAAACGCTTGAGAAACTCAAAATTTTCGCAGTTCTGATGCTCGATACGAATAACTGGAACGGCGTAGGGGAAAACAACACATACCGTTGTAATCGGGCGAGTTTCTACTTTCAGATGCAACAGAAATTTTGCGGATTGGTCAATCCGTTCGCGAGATATGGCAGTTTGGATGTAAGAAACGCTTGAGAAACTCGAAATTTTCGCAGTTCTGATGCTCGAAACGAATAACAGGAACGGCCTAGGGGAAAACTACACATACCGTTGTAATCGGGAGGGTGTCTGCTTTCAGATGCAACAGAAATTTTGCGGATTGATCTTTCCGTTCGCGAGTTATGGCAGTTTGGAGATAAGAAACGCTTTAGAAACTCAAAATTTTCGCAGTTCTGATGCTCTAAACGAATAACTAGAACCGCCTAGGGGAAAAGTGCGCATACGGTTGTAATTGGGCGTGTTTCTACTTTCAGATGCAACGGAAATTTTGCGGATTGATCAATCCGTTCGCGAGATATGGCAGTTTGGAGTTAAGAAACGCTTGAGAAACTCAAAATTTTCGCAGTTCTGATGCTCGAAACGAATGACTAGAACGGCCTAGGGGAGAAGTACGGATACCGTTGTAATCGGGCGAGTGTCTACTTTCAGATACAACAGAAATTTTGCGGATCGGTCAATCCGTTCGCTTGATATGGCAGTTTGGATGTAAGAAACGCTAGAGAAACTCGAAATTTTCGCAGTTCTGATGCTCGAAACGAATAACTGGAACGGCCTAGGGGAAAACTACACATACCGTTGTAATCGGGCGAGTCTCTACTTTCAGATGCAACAGAAATTTTGCGGATTGGTCAATCCGTTCGCGAGATATGGCAGTTTGGATGTAAGAAACGCTTGAGAAACTCGAAATTTTCGCAGTTCTGATGCTCGAAACGAATAACTAGAACCGCCTAGGGGAAAAGTGCGCATACCGTTGTAATCGGGCGTGTTTCTACCTTCAGATGCAACAGAAATTTTGCGGATTGATCAATCCGTTCGCGAGATATGGCAGTTTGGATGTAAGAAACGCTTGAGAAACTCGAAATTTTCGCAGTTCTGATGCTCGAAACGAATAACTAGAACCGCCTAGGGGAAAAGTGCGCATACCGTTGTAAAAGGGCGAGTCTCTACTTTCAGATGCAACAGAAATTTTGCGGATCGATCAATCCGTTCGCGAGATATGGCAGTTTGGAGATAAGAAACGCTTGAGAAACTCAAAATTTTCGCAGTTCTGATGCTCGAAACGAATCACTAGAACTGCCTAGGAGAGAAGTACGTATACCGTTGTAATCGGGCGAGTGTCTACTTTCAGATGCAACAGAAATTTTGCGGATTGGTCAATCCGTTCGCGGGATATGGCAGTTTGGATGTAAGAAACGCTTGAGAAACTCGAAATTTTCGCAGTTCTGATGCTCGAAACGAATAACTGAAACGGCCTAGGGGAAAACTACAAATACCGTTGTAATCGGGCGAGTCTCTACTTTCAGATTCAACAGAAATTTTGCGGATTGGTCTATCCGTTCGCGACATATGGCAGTTTGGAGGTAAGAAACGCTTGAGAAACTCAAAATCTTCGCAGTTCTGATGCTCGAAACGAATAACTAGAACCGCCTAGGGGAAAAGTGCGCATACCGTTGTAATCGGGCGAGTTTCTACTTTCAGATGCAACAGAAATTTTGCGGATTGATCAATCCGTTCGCGAGATATGGCAGTTTGGAGATAAGAAACGCTTGAGAAACTCAAAATTTTCGCAGTTCTGATGCTCGAAACGAATGACTAGAACGGCCTAGGGGAGAAGTACGTATACCGTTGTAATCGGGCGAGTGTCTACTTTCAGATGCAACAGAAATTTGCGGATCGGTCAATCCGTTCGCTTGATATGGCAGTTTGGATGTAAGAAACGCTAGAGAAACTCGAAATTTTCGCAGTTCTGATGCTCGAAACGAATAACTGGAACGGCCTAGGGGAAAACTACACATACCGTTGTAATCGGGCGAGTCTCTACTTTCAGATGCAACAGAAATTTTGCGGATTGGTCAATCCGTTCGCGAGATATGGCAGTTTGAATGTAAGAAACGCTTGAGAAACTCGAAATTTTCGCAGCTCTGATGCTCGAAACGAATAACTAGAACCGCCTAGGGGAAAAGTGCGCATACCGTTGTAATCGGGCGTGTTTCTACTTTCAGATGCAACAGAAATTTTGCGGACTGATCAATCCGTTCGCGAGATATGGCAGTTTGGAGATAAGAAACGCTTGAGAAACTCAAAATTTTCGCAGTTCTGATGCTCGAAACGAATGACTAGAACGGCCTAGGGGAGAAGTACGCATACCGTTGTAATCGGGAGGGTGTCTGCTTTCAGATGCAACAGAAATTTTGCGGATTGATCGTTCCGTTCGCGAGTTATGGCAGTTTGGAGATAAGAAACGCTTTAGAAACTCAAAATTTTCGCAGTTCTGATGCTCTAAACGAATAACTGGAACGGCCTAGGGGAAAAGTGCGCATACCGTTGTAAAAGGGCGAGTTTCTACTTTCAGATGCAACAGAAATTTTGCGGATCGATCAATCCGTTCGCGAGATATGGCAGTTTGGAGGTAAGAAACGCTTGAGAAACTCAAAATTTTCGCAGTTCTGATGCTCGAAACGAATAACTAGAACCGCCTAGGGGAAAAGTGCGCATACCGTTGTAATCGGGCGAGTTTCTACTTTCAGATGCAACAGAAATTTTGGGGAATGATCAATCCGTTCGCGAGATATGGCAGTTTGGAGATAAGAAACGCTTAAGAAACTCAAAATTTTCGCAGTTCTGATGCTCGAAACGAATGACTAGAACGGCCTAGGGGAGAAGTACGGATACCGTTGTAATCGGGCGAGTGTCTACTTTCAGATACAACAGAAATTTTGCGGACTGATCAATCCGTTCGCGAGATATGGCAGTTTGGAGATAAGAAACGCTTGAGAAACTCGAAATTTTCGCAGTTCTGATGCTCGAAACGAATAACTGGAACGGCCTAGGGGAAAACTACACATACCGTTGTAATCGGGCGAGTCTCTACTTTCAGATGCAACAGAAATTTTGCGGATTGATCAATCCGTTCGCGAGATATGGCAGTTTGGAGATAAGAAACGCTTGAGAAACTCAAAATTTTCGCAGTTCTGATGCTCGAAACGAATAACTAGAACCGCCTAGGGGAAAAGTGCGCATACCGTTGTAAAAGGGCGAGTTTCTACTTTCAGATGCAACAGAAATTTTGCGGATCGATCAATCCGTTCGCGAGATATGGCAGTTTGGAGGTAAGAAACGCTTGAGAAACTCAAAATTTTCGCAGTTCTGATGCTCGAAACGAATAACTAGAACCGCCTAGGGGAAAAGTGCGCATACCGTTGTAATCGGGCGTGTTTCTACTTTCAGATGCAACAGAAATTTTGCGGATTGATCAATCCGTTCGCGAGATATGGCAGTTTGGATTTAAGAAACGCTTGAGAAACTCAAAATTTTCGAAGTTCTGATGCTCGAAACGAATAACTAGAACCGCCTAGGGGAAAAGTGCGCATACCGTTGTAATCGGGCGAGTTTCTACTTTCAGATGCAACAGAAATTTTGGGGAATGATCAATCCGTTCGCGAGATATGGCAGTTTGGAGATAAGAAACGCTTAAGAAACTCAAAATTTTCGCAGTTCTGATGCTCGAAACGAATGACTAGAACGGCCTAGGGGAGAAGTACGGATACCGTTGTAATCGGGCGAGTGTCTACTTTCAGATACAACAGAAATTTTGCGGATCGGTCAATCCGTTCGCTTGATATGGCAGTTTGGATGTAAGAAACGCTTGAGAAACTCGAAATTTTCGCAGTTCTGATGCTCGAAACGAATAACTGGAACGGCCTAGGGGAAAACTACACATACCGTTGTAATCGGGCGAGTCTCTACTTTCAGATGCAACAGAAATTTTGCGGATTGGTCAATCCGTTCGCGAGATATGGCAGTTTGGATGTAAGAAACGCTTGAGAAACTCGAAATTTTCGCAGTTCTGATGCTCGAAACGAATAACTAGAACCGCCTAGGGGAAAAGTGCGCATACCGTTGTAATCGGGCGAGTTTCTACTTTCAGATGCAACAGAAATTTTGGGGAATGATCAATCCGTTCGCGAGATATGGCAGTTTGGAGATAAGAAACGCTTGAGAAACTCAAAATTTTCGCAGTTCTGATGCTCGATACGAATAACTGGAACGGCCTAGGGGAAAACAACACATACCGTTGTAATCGGGCGAGTTTCTACTTTCAGATGCAACAGAAATTTTGCGGATTGGTCAATCCGTTCGCGAGATATGGCAGTTTGGATGTAAGAAACGCTTGAGAAACTCGAAATTTTCGCAGTTCTGATGCTCGAAACGAATAACAGGAACGGCCTAGGGGAAAACTACACATACCGTTGTAATCGGGAGGGTGTCTGCTTTCAGATGCAACAGAAATTTTGCGGATTGATCGTTCCGTTCGCGAGTTATGGCAGTTTGGAGATAAGAAACGCTTTAGAAACTCAAAATTTTCGCAGTTCTGATGCTCTAAACGAATAACTAGAACCGCCTAGGGGAAAAGTGCGCATACCGTTGTAATTGGGCGTGTTTCTACTTTCAGATGCAACGGAAATTTTGCGGATTGATCAATCCGTTCGCGAGATATGGCAGTTTGGAGTTAAGAAACGCTTGAGAAACTCAAAATTTTCCTAGTTCTGATGCTCGAAACGAATAACTAGAACCGCCTAGGGGAAAAGTGCGCATACCGTTGTAATCGGGCGAGTTTCTACTTTCAGATGCAACAGAAATTTTGGGGAATGATCAATCCGTTCGCGAGATATGGCAGTTTGGAGATAAGAAACGCTTAAGAAACTCAAAATTTTCGCAGTTCTGATGCTCGAAACGAATGACTAGAACGGCCTAGGGGAGAAGTACGGATACCGTTGTAATCGGGCGAGTGTCTACTTTCAGATACAACAGAAATTTTGCGGATCGGTCAATCCGTTCGCTTGATATGGCAGTTTGGATGTAAGAAACGCTTGAGAAACTCGAAATTTTCGCAGTTCTGATGCTCGAAACGAATAACTGGAACGGCCTAGGGGAAAACTACACATACAGTTGTAATCGGGCGAGTTTCTACTTTCAGATGCAACAGAAATTTTGCAGATGGATCAATCCGTTCGCGACATATGGCAGTTTGGAGGTAAGAAACGCTTGAGAAACTCAAAATCTTCGCAGTTCTGATGCTCGAAACGAATAACTAGAACCGCCTAGGGGAAAAGTGCGCATACCGTTGTAATCGGGCGAGTTTCTACTTTCAGATGCAACAGAAATTTTGCGGATTGCTCAATCCGTTCGCGAGATATGGCAGTTTGGAGATAAGAAACGCTTGAGAAACTCAAAATTTTCGCAGTTCTGATGCTCGAAACGAATGACTAGAACGGCCTAGGGGAGAAGTACGTATACCGTTGTAATCGGGCGAGTGTCTACTTTCAGATGCAACAGAAATTTTGCGGATCGGTCAATCCGTTCGCTTGATATGGCAGTTTGGATGTAAGAAACGCTAGAGAAACTCGAAATTTTCGCAGTTCTGATGCTCGAAACGAATAACTGTAACGGCCTAGGGGAAAACTACACATACCGTTGTAATCGGGCGAGTCTCTACTTTCAGATGCAACAGAAATTTTGCGGATTGGTCAATCCGTTCGCGAGATATGGCAGTTTGGATGTAAGAAACGCTTGAGAAACTCGAAATTTTCGCAGCTCTGATGCTCGAAACGAATAACTAGAACCGCCTAGGGGAAAAGTGCGCATACCGTTGTAATCGGGCGTGTTTCTACTTTCAGATGCAACAGAAATTTTGCGGACTGATCAATCCGTTCGCGAGATATGGCAGTTTGGAGATAAGTAACGCTTGAGAAACTCAAAATTTTCGCAGTTCTGATGCTCGAAACGAATGACTAGAACGGCCTAGGGGAGAAGTACGCATACCGTTGTAATCGGGCGAGTTTCTACTTTCAGATGCAACAGAAATTTTGCGGATTGATCAATCCGTTCGCGAGATATGGCAGTTTGGAGATAAGAAACGCTTGAGAAACTCAAAATTTTCGCAGTTCTGATGCTCGAAACGAATAACTGGAACCGCCTAGGGGAAAAGTGCGCATACCGTTGTAATCGGGCGAGTTTCTACTTTCAGATGCAACAGAAATTTTGGGGAATGATCAATCCGTTCGCGAGATATGGCAGTTTGGAGATAAGAAACGCTTGAGAAACTCAAAATTTTCGCAGTTCTGATGCTCGAAACGAATGACTAGAACGGCCTAGGGGAGAAGTACGGATACCGTTGTAATCGGGCGAGTGTCTACTTTCAGATACAACAGAAATTTTGCGGATCGGTCAATCCGTTCGCTTGATATGGCAGTTTGGATGTAAGAAACGCTTGAGAAACTCGAAATTTTCGCAGTTCTGATGCTCGAAACGAATAACTGGAACGGCCTAGGGGAAAACTACACATACAGTTGTAATCGGGCGAGTTTCTACTTTCAGATGCAACAGAAATTTTGCAGATGGATCAATCCGTTCGCGACATATGGCAGTTTGGAGGTAAGAAACGCTTGAGAAACTCAAAATCTTCGCAGTTCTGATGCTCGAAACGATTAACTAGAACCGCCTAGGGGAAAAGTGCGCATACCGTTGTAATCGGGCGAGTTTCTACTTTCAGATGCAACAGAAATTTTGCGGATTGCTCAATCCGTTCGCGAGATATGGCAGTTTGGAGATAAGAAACGCTTGAGAAACTCAAAATTTTCGCAGTTCTGATGCTCGAAACGAATGACTAGAACGGCCTAGGGGAGAAGTACGTATACCGTTGTAATCGGGCGAGTGTCTACTTTCAGATGCAACAGAAATTTTGAGGATCGGTCAATCCGTTCGCTTGATATGGCAGTTTGGATGTAAGAAACGCTAGAGAAACTCGAAATTTTCGCAGTTCTGATGCTCGAAACGAATAACTGTAACGGCCTAGGGGAAAACTACACATACCGTTGTAATCGGGCGAGTCTCTACTTTCAGATGCAACAGAAATTTTGCGGATTGGTCAATCCGTTCGCGAGATATGGCAGTTTGGATGTAAGAAACGCTTGAGAAACTCGAAATTTTCGCAGCTCTGATGCTCGAAACGAATAACTAGAACCGCCTAGGGGAAAAGTGCGCATACCGTTGTAATCGGGCGTGTTTCTACTTTCAGATGCAACAGAAATTTTGCGGACTGATCAATCCGTTCGCGAGATATGGCAGTTTGGAGATAAGTAACGCTTGAGAAACTCAAAATTTTCGCAGTTCTGATGCTCGAAACGAATGACTAGAACGGCCTAGGGGAGAAGTACGCATACCGTTGTAATCGGGCGAGTTTCTACTTTCAGATGCAACAGAAATTTTGCGGATTGATCAATCCGTTCGCGAGATATGGCAGTTTGGAGATAAGAAACGCTTGAGAAACTCAAAATTTTCGCAGTTCTGATGCTCGAAACGAATAACTGGAACCGCCTAGGGGAAAAGTGCGCATACCGTTGTAATCGGGCGAGTTTCTACTTTCAGATGCAACAGAAATTTTGGGGAATGATCAATCCGTACGCGAGATATGGCAGTTTGGAGATAAGAAACGCTTGAGAAACTCAAAATTTTCGCAGTTCTGATGCTCGAAACGAATGACTAGAACGGCCTAGGGGAGAAGTACGTATACCGTTGTAATCGGGCGAGTGTCTACTTTCAGATGCAACAGAAATTTTGCGGATCGGTCAATCCGTTCGCTTGATATGGCAGTTTGGATGTAAGAAACGCTAGAGAAACTCGAAATTTTCGCAGTTCTGATGCTCGAAACGAATAACTGGAACGGCCTAGGGGAAAACTACACATGCCGTTGTAATCGGGCGAGTCTCTACTTTCAGATGCAACAGAAATTTTGCGGATTGGTCAATCCGTTCGCGAGATATGGCAGTTTGGATGTAAGAAACGCTTGAGAAACTCGAAATTTTCGCAGCTCTGATGCTCGAAACGAATAACTAGAACCGCCTAGGGGAAAAGTGCGCATACCGTTGTAATCGGGCGTGTTTCTACTTTCAGATGCAACAGAAATTTTGCGGACTGATCAATCCGTTCGCGAGATATGGCAGTTTGGAGATAAGAAACGCTTGAGAAACTCAAAATTTTCGCAGTTCTGATGCTCGAAACGAATAACTAGAACCGCCTAGGGGAAAAGTGCGCATACCGTTGTAAAAGGGCGAGTTTCTACTTTCAGATGCAACAGAAATTTTGCGGATCGATCAATCCGTTCGCGAGATATGGCAGTTTGGAGGTAAGAAACGCTTGAGAAACTCAAAATTTTCGCAGTTCTGATGCTCGAAACGAATAACTAGAACCGCCTAGGGGAAAAGTGCGCATACCGTTGTAATCGGGCGTGTTTCTACTTTCAGATGCAACAGAAATTTTGCGGATTGATCAATCCGTTCGCGAGATATGGCAGTTTGGATTTAAGAAACGCTTGAGAAACTCAAAATTTTCGAAGTTCTGATGCTCGAAACGAATAACTAGAACCGCCTAGGGGAAAAGTGCGCATACCGTTGTAATCGGGCGAGTTTCTACTTTCAGATGCAACAGAAATTTTGGGGAATGATCAATCCGTTCGCGAGATATGGCAGTTTGGATGTAAGAAACGCTTGAGAAACTCGAAATTTTCGCAGTTCTGATGCTCGAAACGAATAACTAGAAC